>NC_084908.1:19459049-19774049 GCF_949316345.1 Pungitius pungitius
TTTTTGGCACCTAAGCGACGAGTCACAGGAAGGAAATCAGGAACTACACAACTTTTTAGGTGGAACTGGTTCTAAATATAGAACAAATTCTTTGACTGATCTGGAGTCTGTAAAACAACTGTAGAAACCTTTACTTTACTTCCTCCGGCTCTAAATCCAGAACTACAATCCACCTCAAACTAAAAACTAACTCTCGACCTCGTCTTCTTTTGCGCAAAACTCCTCCGCGTTCCACGTCGCGGCTAACACAGCTAGCCGCCGGGCTAACACAGCTAGCCGCCGGGCTAACCGCCAATCAGCACGCGCGGCGAGGTTCAGGTGGCGCCGCGGCCTCTGCGTCACCCACATCTGCAGCTGCTGACGGACGGATGGGTGTCCCGGTGCCCTCTGACCCCTGATGGATGGATGGTGGGGGGGGGGGGGGCGGGGATCTGCGAGGTCAGCGCCGGGGCTTCCTGCCAACTCATCTGTCCCGGCTCGGCTCGGGGGGCCCGGCGGAGGAGTCGCTCCTCTGCAGCTTGCTTTGAAGTCGTTTTTTCTCTCGTCTCCTTCGTACCGACACTCAGATTCTGCTGAGATGCACTCGGACGCGCAAAGTCCTTCCAGCTGCTCCGACCGAGTCACGTGAGGCGAACAAACGCTCGTGTACACAAAAAAAAGGCCTCCAACACCTGTTTGTGCTGCGGCTTTGTAAAGGAGTCATTTAGGGAGGTGAATTACAAACTAATTACGCTGACGGGGAGGAAGCTTTATAGTGGGTTTCTCTGCACTTTTACGTCGAATAAAAATAAAAAAAAGAAATACACACACACACAGGTCACACACACACACACAGGTCACACACACAGACACACACAGGTCAGCGGTGCTGGCTCCTGCTGATTTTTAAAAAGCAGCAGGATCGGGAGAAACTCATCTCCCCTCGAATCAGTCGGACATTTTCCACATGTTGCTTCTACGGCGTTTCCATTACCTCTCCGCGTAACCACGGTAACCAGGTCCATCAAGGTTTAAAGCCGGCCAATAATAAAGAGTCCCGACTGCAGAAGTTAACAGAAACCAGGCTGTGGGCCGGACAGAGTTACACTGTACTGTACACACTGTTACTGTATTTCTACTCCGTAAACGTTGCATATTTTCATTCATTTCTTTCTCACGTCCTCCGTTCCTAACAAAAGAACAAAAGACGCATAAGTCAGACATTCTTCGTGTCACCTTCAGCAGCACGGAGGGGGTTTGTCAATAAGATGATAAAAACACGTTGTGTCTCTGTAACATCCAACCGGCCTCCACGTTGTGTCATTATTTTCTCTCTGGCTTTGGGTTTTTGTTGCCCTTCATTCAACCGTAACCTCCAACAGCAAGCGCCCCCCCTCCACCCCCCCCCCCTCTCGCCCCCACCTCCCATCTGCTGCTGCAGGACTCGCTCTCCTCAGGTCGGGCTCAGAGTCCGGCAGGAGGCCCCGGCCCCCGTCGGGCGGGAACCGATTTAGCCTCTCCATGTTTGGAGGCAGGCCGGTGGGGGTGGGGGGGGGTCGAGGGGGTGTTTTGGCTGTGAGTCAGTCACTGTTTGGAGCCGGTCCTCCCACTTCTACCGGACGATTCCCCTCCGTTAGAGGCTGGTACGTTCCACCCTGATTTAGGTTCGATGCGGACAAACCATATAAGACATTAATATTATATACTGTATCTGTGGTGGGGGGGTCCGTCTCGTTCTGATCCTGTGGACACGTCTGAGCCCCAGAAAACAAACCTGCCCTCACGGTTACATAACGACCCAAACCAGCTTGTTTGTCTTATTAATGGGCCGCAGCGAGTAAACACAACCGCTGATACGTGTTTAGTTGGGAATGATGTAACCTTATCGACATTGTAGATGTTTACCTTTGACCTCGACAGTTGTAAACATTTATTTTTTCCATTTGTTATTTATTATTATGCAGTCGAGCCAAAAAACAATTGTACTGATTAGTTGGAACAGACATTTTTCCTTCCTGTAAACAAGCTGCGCTTATAAACTGCTTCTTCAAAGTCAAACTGATTGCATCGTTGCATAGATTCACAACATATGAAGCGCCCACAGGTTAAAACCCCTGGACACGCCCACAGGTAAACCCCCTGGACACGCCCACAGGTAAAATCCCTGGACACGCCCACAGGTTAAAACCCCTGGACACGCCCACAGGTAAACCCCCTGGACACGCCCACAGGTAAAATCCCTGGACACGCCCACAGGTTAAAACCCCTGGACACGCCCACATGTAAACCCCCTGGACACGCCCACAGGTAAAATCCCTGGACACGCTCACAGGTTAAAACCCCTGGACACGCCCACAGGTAAACCCCCTGGACACGCCCACAGGTAAAATCCCTGGACACGCCCACATGTTAAAACCCCTGGACACGCCCACAGGTCGGCGCCGCGGGCCACTCACCGTCAGGTGCTGGAAGAGCCAGGCTCTCAGGATGTTGGTGGCCACTTTGGGGAAGATGCCCCTCTTTTTGTTGTGCAGTTTGTCTCTGTCGGGGTCGTCGTCGTCCCCGGTGCTGGGGGACGCCACGCCGTTATCCATGCAGTCACCTGGTGGAGACAAGAAAACGTTGCTTTCAAGAAGCGCCGGTGGGTCCGCGTCGGATTAACGTCACCCGAAAATATCTTGTTCAAAACAAGCCTTTCAAGAAGAAGTTTGAGTTTGAACAAACCGTCGTAACATAAACACAATTGCTTGATTTCTTTCTCTAAGGCAGAAAGAAAAAGCTTAAAATACACTTTTACATAAACAAGCACATGTGCTGAATATATTCACCATATTCACCATATAGAGGTTGCATGACGCTGCTGCATAGCTAGCTAGCATTAGCCCCCCCGAGGCCTCTCAGCAGCAGCAGCACCCGGCGAACACATGCTTTTACTCGTGTGCTTTCCCTGCAGTAACCCAAACTCCCCCCCCCCCCCCCCGCGGTACCGGGCCCGATGTTGTGGCCCACGGACCCGACTCGGGTTCTGCCGCGCAGCAGAGCCCGAAAATGGTGGAAATAATCATAAAAATGATGCGTAACTCCATAAACAAGCTCTCAGCCTCATTAGGCCGAACCGCAAGCTCCCCGAGGCTGATTCACCGCCCCCCCCTCCCCCCCCCACACACACACACACACACACACACTCACACACACCAGAGAGCCAGACAGAGAGGTCCGACCCAACCCGCTGATGCTTTGTGACAACCGAAGGAGTGTTTGTGCAGCGGTTTATCATCCGCGGCCTGTTGGAGGAACGCTCAGCCGAGGGAGGGAAGTGGAGAACCTTCAGTCTTCCACCGCGGACCATTCGTCTTCTCGGGAAGGGTCAGCTGACTCAGAGGCCGATCCGACGCGGATGACCTCGCTGGGGCCCGAGATGAGAAACGAACCCGGACTACACAAGATGGCCACGGGTATGCGGACACGGCACCGAGCTCAGTCCAAATCCCCCCCCCCTCCCCCCGTCTGCTTCCAGCTGCTGCGCCAGATGTTTGAAAGCGGGCCTCCGGGGAGCGGCGGCGAGGTCCAACGCGGATGACGAGCGGTCATTGCTTTGGAAGTTTAAACCCAACTTGTGTAACGTCAAGAGGTTTGGAGTCTGTTTTGGGCTGTTTCTGCTACGCTAAGCTAACAGGCTAACGACGCGTAGCGGGGAATCCCCTCGCCTTACAGGCTCAACGCCAACCAGCGGGTTTCTCTCTCTCTCCCTCTACCTCCCTCTCTCTCCCTCTACCTCCCTCCCTCTCTCCCTCTCTCCTTCTCTCCTTCTCTCTCTCTCTTTTTTCTCTCTTTACTTTTCAGTAACGTCAAAGAAATCTCTTCTTCACCACATTCGGCTCCATCGCCGAGGGAGCTGAGGGGGGGGGGGGGGGTGGGGGGGGTCAGACACGTCCACTCAACGGTCTAATGAAGCAGATTTGTTTCCTAGTGGAGGTGTGACAGTTTGACTTTAAACACGTGACCCCCCTCCCAGCTTGCTATGCGACAACCAGCAGGTAATAAAACCTTTATATTTAAACTATTTAACCCACCAAAGTGAAGACGGCACTTAATGGACTGTGAAATTGTTCACAGATTCCATCTTTTGTGCCCCCCCCCCCCCCCGTAAACAGTTCTGTGAGATCTAATAGAAGGCTGGTCAACAATCGCCAATGGAGGATTCAGTCCTCCTCCTCCTCCTCCTCCTCCTCTTCACGCGGCCTCGCCTCTGGATGTCGAGATGTTTCTCCTGAAACCCCACAAACAGCTCGAGAAAAAAGCTCGGATTGAAAAACGCCACCATCAAGAAAAAACAACAACCGGTCAGAGGGATTCATCCCGCTGGAACGTCGATGATGACATCATCACTCAACCACTCCTTCTCCCATCAGCACCAGTTAGCCGCCCCCCCCCCCTCCCCCCCGGCGGAGTTGTTAAATAGTTCACAAAGGAGCGGGCGGCCTTTGATTTGAAATGGCGTTCAGATGTGATCGTCCAGTAAAAAGCGGGGCAGATACTCGTTAATCACGGAACACGCAGGACGTTTCTCCAGAGGGAGATGAAAGAGGTCGTTAACAAGGAGAAACATCAAGAAGCTCGAGGAGCAGAAACGAGGAGAAAAAAACCTGCCGAAGGAGCTGAGGTCGGTCGCAGGATTAAAGCTGATTAGAAAATCTCCTGTGGAATCAAACGCAGTGTTTTTTATTCTCTCGCAGCTGTTTGTGGGAACCTGTGTGCTGGTAATGGATTATTTAAAGAGCCCATTACTTAATCTGATGATTAAAGTTCAGGTCTAATTTGAATTTAAATAGCGTAATGCTAATACCACAATATATATGTATTATATATTTATGGGTTTAATGATGACAGTCCTTATTCTCCTTTGTTTCAAATCCCTCTAAAAACACAACATTTAATTTGAATGAGTTTCCTTTTTTATTGAATGTAAAATTACATTTTTTTTTTTACAAATAACAACAGTTATTGTTGATTTTAGTGCGCAGATCATATTTTATGTGCTAAAGGTTCTTCTTTTATGAACCAGATGTGTCTCCACACACACACACACACACACTTTGTGTCTTCACACACACACACTTTGTTTACTGCATATTTGTCCTTTAGAGTTTGTTGTTTGTTTAAATACACTTTTTGTGTGTTTACACTGTAAAATCCGAACGTACATGAATCCTGTTACAGCCCGTTTCAGTGCGAGTGTGTTTCCCTGCATGCTGTGTTATTTCTATTTCCCCAGCTGTGTGTGTGTGTGTGTGTGAGTGTGTGTGTGAGTGTGTGTGTTCTGGGACATAAAGCTCTCTTTCTTCCAGCTCGGCTCGTTGCTCACATCGTCTGTCAGCCTTCATCACTCTCTCACTTCCTCCTCCTCTCCACCGTCTCCCTTTATTTTCGAGCTCACGTCGAGTCCAACATGTCGGAAAACCTCAGCCGCCCTTCATAAACTCTCCTCCCCACACACACACACACACACACACACACGCACACACACACACACACACACACACACACACACACACACACACCCACACACACACACACACACACAGGCACACTACAAATTCACCACAAAGTCAGCACTTTATGGAGCTTCGTACTTCTCCTCCTCTCCATCTCGGGAGGGAACCGCTGCACAGTGCTTCCTCACAGACGCCGGTCACACACCTTGTTCGCTGCTGTTGTCTCCGCTGTAGGACGTGTGTCCCCCGCTGGACGGCCCCGGCGTCCCGGCCGACCGGACGGACGCCGCGTCGTCGTGATCTCTGCTCCACGAGATCTGCCGTGGGAGGGAAAAGCCGTGAGACGGGACACGGGAGAACTGACCTTCGGTGTCGTTGATCTTGATGAGATCAACCGCGAAGCAAACCCAGGAGCAGCGTTGTCCCGCCCACTCTGTTTGATTGACAGGGGATCGGCGGAGGAGGCCTGTCGGTGGCGCGTGAAGATGGAGCCCTGAGCTGCAGGAGCTCACACTAGAGGCTGCTGGGAAATGATTTACAACCACGTGTGTGTGTGTGCGTGTGTGTGTGTGTGTGTGTGTGTGTGTCTAAGGACAGACAGACACACTCTGCTCATATTCCACATACATTTTCTCTCAACAGGATCACGTTCATCAATTAAAGAACACGAGAACCAAGGCTGTTTTTTTTTTTCTCGTTTTTTTCGGAGTTTGATTGACAGATGGTTCGAAGGTTTCGACGTTAGCTCGGATCAAACGTGCCAATTGTGTTGTGTAATAATTGCACAAACGTACGAAACACACGGCCTGCTTAAAGCTTTACTCAAACAAACTTTAAGTTACATGTGAGAAGAAGCTTGAAAGTCATTTCACTTTAGTTCAAACTCATCAACACCAGTTGGTTAGTTTGACAAATGTTCCTTTGTGTGTGTGTTTTGGGGGGAGGGTGTGTGTGTGTGGGGGGGGGGGGGTTCTGGCCAATCTCTCTCCATCAACACGATGTCGAGAGCTTCTCCGATCAAAAGATTTATTCTGTTATTCATCCAAGCGAAGACTGACCTCCAGTTTTCCTCATCAGATGCTCTTATAGATGGAGGAGACGGGGGGAATGAGGGGGGGGGGCGGCATTAAAGAGCTGATTCAGAGGCGGGAGGCGCTCACCTGATCGGCGTTGTTCCCGGCGGAGCGGATGAAGTCCTCGCTGTCCGAGCGGCTCCCGTCCCGGTCGTCGATCACCAGGTCGATGGGCATCTTGCCCTTCAGGCAGCTGATGTACCGGTGGCAGAAGTTGTCACAGAGCTCGTGGACCTGGAAGCAGGAGGCCCAACGTGGCGTGGGGAGGGTTAGCGGCACGTCAGAGGTTCCCTGCTGCTAAAATCAAGTCACTGGATGCTCTACGGACATATTTGCTGATATTGGAGCCCGATGAACAGAAAGGTCAAAGGTCACTGAGAAGAATCTGACCTTCTCCAGCTCCAGGAGGTGGAAGCGCAGCACTTGTATGGACTGTACCATCTACAGCAGAATAGAAAACATCAAGATGGGAATCCACACGTGAGACAGAAACACCAAAACAATGCCATCGTACCAACAGTATCTCACCAAATTATCCAGCTCTGGATTGGATGAGAATAAAGGCCTCTCTGATCGGATCTGGACACAGATCAAAGCGTTAGAACATGGTCAAACATCGCTGCCCTGCCGGGTGGATGCGAGGCTCCTGCACCTGCTTGGAGAAGACGGCGATGTCCTCGTTGAAGGAGTCCGAGGAGCAGACGTCGCCTCCGGCCACGCCGCTCTCCCTCGGCGTGCACGTCGCCAATTCACATTTTTCAAAAATCAGTGCGAGCAAAGGGAATAAAGGATGTCTGAAAGAGAGGTGAATAAAGTAAATAAAGAACCCCGCCGTTTTTACAACATTTAAAAGGTGACGTGGCTCCTTTAATTTGGTCATTATGACGCAATTCTGCTCCGAAACTAAAGATTAAAAAAAAGAAATAATGCCATAATTTAAACAGCAAAATAAAATCATGTATTTCACTTTTTACTGTTTTGTACATATCGCTATTATTTTGCTATTATTAAGTTTACAAACTTCAGTGTGAATTTAATTGAGGAAACTGCTGATATTTGGATTCAAACGTCTCGTCTCGAGTTCACGACTCAAAATTGAAAGGACGCGTTACTACGCTGTAACACACTTTAAAGATGACAAGAGCCCAGAATTGATCCCTGAGGAACTCCAAAGATTAGACTCATCCCTTTTAACAAAGACCGGACAACAAATTAAAGGAAGTAATCCGATTACTGTCCGTAATCCTGAGGGTCTGCGTCCAGAGGATTTCTCCTTTTTTTTAAAGCTCAAACGTCTCAAACGTGAGGATGTGCTGATTTGCTGCCACATAGAAGCACGTTTTATAGTACTTTCGGTAACTTTACAGACTAAACACTTTTTGGGGGATTGATAGTGAAATGAATCAGCTGTGGAGTTGATTTATTCAGTTTATACACTGCAGCAGAGAGAAGAGCATCAGCTGCAGATGGATTATCTCAAACATTTTAAAAGGAAAGGTCAAGCAGCCTTTTTTTGAAATGAGGGAGGACATAAAAGATGTCACTAAAAAAAACAAAGAAGGGAGGAAATTGAAAGAATGAAAGCGCTTTTGTTTAAGTTTGCTGCATGTTGTTGTTGTTGCTCCATTAGAAATGAGCATAAGGATCAAGTACTGTTCTTAAGTACAACTTTCAAGTACTTTCTTTTCATTACCAATTTGAAACCACGTTATACTTCAGTTTTAAAACACAAAGAAACGTTTTACACTTTTAATCCCGTTAGATTTACAGCGCGATGAGCTGATCTATAAAGACTCAAAAGTCTCCTTCAGTGTCTCAGTAATAAAATGTGATCTTTAAATAAAGCTGCTTCGGCTTTAATACGATGACAAAAAGCAATTTCTTCATTTCATTCCTCTTCATGAGGAGAACTTGTGCTTTGGCAGAAAGGCGTTTTGTTCACATTGAGGTTCTGAGCAGCTGCTGCAGACCTCACTCCGTACACCAGATAACGCCGGCCCGGCCCGGCCCGGCTCGGCCTGGAACGGAACCCTGAGAGAACTCAGGCCCAGGATTTAAGCTGCAGAAGAAAACTTTTCTGAAAGACCCTTTTTTTTTTTTTTATCCTCCCCCCACAGTGTAAACTCATCATACCCATAAATGGCGTCTTTGTCCCTCTTGACGGCGTCCCCGGCTGTGGCGCCCATGCTGCTGCCGGTGTGGGTGGACTGGGCGTACTGGTGCGGCAGGTACGCACCACCACCTGCACCACCACCCTGACCGCCGCCACCACCACCACCGCCACCGGCGGAGGCGGCGGCAGCGGCGGCGGCAGCGGCGGCGGCGGCGGCCATGTGCACGGCCTGCAGAGAGCGGGCGGCGTGGTGGTGGTGGTGAGGGTGGTGGTGGTGGTGGTGCGGGTCTCCGTAGACGCCGCCCACGCCCTCCAGCCCGTAGTGGGCCATGTCTTCATACTGGAACGCAGAGACAAGAGACGGGTGACCTTTGACCTCCACTCATGCCGCGCAGGAGCCGCTCGCCGAGTGGAACGCGGCGTGTTTGATTTTTAAAATATCTCCATAAACAAAATAAAAGGTGTTTCTTTCCAAAAGTCAAAGACTGAGGTGGGGTTTGTTTTCTATTAATGTAAAACTAAAGGAAACACTTAAACAGAACAAATGACCAGAGAGAAGAGACAAAGGCCTCAAACTTTATCCAAAATATACAGCTACAGGTGTTCCCGTTATTGTGTCCACCCACCTCTGAATTGGGGGGGATTTTTTTTCCGTCATGTTTTTGAAAACACCAAATAGTTTAAAACAACCAGTCACCATCTTTAACTATTAGGTCAACTTTTCAAAATAAAACCGGTCACCGTCTTAAGTCACAGATTGGGAGCCAACGTCCCAAATAAGTCAACTGTTAGGTGGACCTTTCAAAATAAAAACCTCTTAAAGACTTTTTTCCACATAATCAGATGTACAGAGATGGACAAATTAATGTTAATTAATTAGTTGACACTGTGCAGGTACTATTAATCCTACTGTGAAAGAGTTTTTTAAACGTTTAAAATTCAACATTCAGATAAAATCTGTGTAACACTTTAACAATACACTTTAGCACTGGGAATAATACATTGTGGTCATATTTGTAACAATAGTCACTTTGTTCATTCTCTGTTAGTTTTCGAAATGAAACAAATATTTTCAAAAGTAAAACAGGAATCTTTTTAAAGTGTCGATTCCTGCATCCCAGAAATTGCGTATTTCGCGGGAACATTATTATTTTTCAACGTTACGCGTTATTTTGTAGTAAATCGAAACAAGTTCGAACTTTTTCATGCTTCTATCTGCATATTAACATTTGACTTATTGCAGCAGAAGTCAGTTGACTTTTTATTTGAGGCGACAGAAGTTTACAACTTTGTCCGTTTTTTACAGGACGTGTTTTGTGGGTCTTTGTGTGTTTTACGGTCAATTGACACTAGTTTTAAAAAGAGTGTAAACGTTTCAACTCCAAAGCGAAAAAAAATATATAAATATATAACTTTCAAATGAAAGCATGATTTTAGTTTTGTTCTTTTAAAGAACCAGATTAGTTCATAAAATCTCTTTATTACCATTTACTAAACTGCTGATTCCGAAACAACGAGGGTTTCATTTCATCATTATTTATATTATTTCTTCTCTACCTAAAACGTTGCTCCTGGTGCCGTTTGTTTCCTCCTTTGGTTTATTTTCTTGATTTTTAAAAAAGCAACAGGTTTCCACTGCGCATAGTGAGTCACGTGAATACGGTTTGAAGAACGTTTTATGTTCGTAAACATCAACGGGAGATTTGACTTAAAAGTGTATTCACGTCTCTGTGCTCACGTGATCTGATCCCTGATCCCTGATCAGTGATCAGTGATCAATAGGACGCAGAGTTGTGTTGATTCCTTTCGAGCGGCCGACAGCACGCGCAGCGCCGCGCGGCTTCTTTATTTAAGAATCATTTGACTTTGTGACGGATTAAAACAAGGTTCCGAACTTTGTGGAATTAAATGATTCAATCGCTTTATTTCAAAACTTTTGTCATAAATCCAAACTGGGCGACGAAATCCAAAAAAGGAAAAATACATTTAGAAAATATGATCACAAGGTTTGTTATGAACTATTAAATAAATTACCTTCGTTGAAGATGTTCTGTTTACAAGTTTGTTAAAAGTATCTTTTGACTTTCTTTAGTCGAAATGTAAAGTAATCAGATTAAAACTCATTGTTTGGTTTCATTTATTTTTAAAAATTCAGAAAAGTGTGCATTGATGTTTTTTATCTTATAAATTAAATAAATATATTGGGAAAAATGTTAATGGCGTCTTTCTATTAATATTTATTGTATCATATTAGTTGGTAATTAGTAGTAACTTAAAGACAATGTAATAATTATTTCCTATTAATCGTTTTTACGAACGAGGAAAAGTTTTCTTCGTTACTCGTTCATGAAAATTAAATTTGTAAATATAATTTAGCTTCAAGAAATAAAACCGTAATATGAATACAATAATTCCACGCTGAGTGTATGTATTCGTTTAATAGTTTAAATCTAGTTTCCCGCTGAAGAGGAGCCGTCCTCTCACTCTTCATCCCTCCGAGCTCCGACCCAAAAGTGTTTTTTTTTTTTTTTTTTTTTACGCACCCGTTGCGCCATCGAACCCGTCTCTCCGCCCGGACTCCAGGTGACTTCACATCCAAACTCCCCGGTACCGGAGCGTCAATCGGTTAATCCCGTGTGCAGCGGAGTCCAGACCCGAAAGAGAAACGCACAAAAACACAGAGAGCCGCACCAGCGGGTCCCTGCGAGCTCCGATCTCCACCGACCGACCGACGGTGACCCTCCGCCACCGGACGCGAGAGCCCGGCCAGACGCTGTCCTGCTCCCGGCCTCCAGCTCCAAGCAACAACCGACCACCGACCACCCGACCAACCGCTCAGTCAGCAGCCTGGATCCGATCGAGTTACATCCAAACCGGGGCGGAGAGGGGTGCTGGGAGGGAGGGGGAGGGTGGGGTGGGGGGGGGGTGAGGAGGGAGGAGGGGAGAGGGGAGAGGGGGGCAAAGTGAGGCGGACCCGCCCGCTGCGCTCTGAGCCGGGCCGTGCGGAGCTGTCTTCTGCGCGGAGGTGCGTTCAAATCCCCATCGCAGCTCCGGCGCTGCGGCTTCCTCCTCCCTCAGAGCGGGGGCCGTAGGGGTGTGAGTGGAGGGAGGGACGAGGGGAGGGAGGGAGGGAGGGAGGGAGGGAAGAGGCGCGTGAACCGTTTATTTCCCCCCACTTAAAGGAGCAGAGACTCCCTGCGCGTCCACGCAACCACCACGAGACAGTGCCAAGGCGCGCCACCGCGAGGTGCATGGCTGAGGGGGGGGCCTCCACTTTGTTATTGTTGGGGAGACACACATTATAACAAGCTATGAACCGTATTCCAACGTACAGGAATACCTTTGGATGTTTTTTATTATTTGGAACTCCTCAAGTCAAGTGGAATAAAACGCACCTCTGGTCTGAAAGGAGGGAAACACGTGCACTACTACACCGAGGAGCCCCATCTGCCTTATTTACAGTAGTTTTGGGGCCCTTGCATGAGGCACGTGGGGGGAATGAGGGTCCACTGGGATCCACAGCACTGCAGGGGCGGATGTACGGGTTTATAATATGAAGTAATATGGAACTTTCTGGTCTCTTTGCGCTCCTGATCCAACCAGAATGTTCACGTTCTTCTACCTTTCATTTCACTTTGAGACTCAAATCTTGGATGATGGAGTGACTCGACACTGTCAGCAGGAGTCGACCGTATTCTAGTATACGATTAATCAGTTTAAAATATGAAATAATTCTACGTTTAACAGTGGGAAAGATGTAGAGTTGTTTTGCGCGGGCTGTTGACCTCTTGTGCTCATGCTCCATCTAGTGTTTGCAGAGTGACAACACCAGCCTCTCTTTGTCATTCATCATATCAGAACTCTGTCACACGAGGTGATTTTTAAATAAATAAAATAAACTTTTATTTACCAGCTGATCTGCAGCCAAGAATCTGTGATGAGGTTTTTGTTTGGCAAATTTGGGAAAAGGGACCCTTTAAATTGTTTAGGAATCAATATATCTTTAAAAAAAATATTTAATAGTTCTAAATTATACAGAGTATCAGCTCAAAATATTAGAGCCTGTTAACTTATCTTAAAGATGTACCATAAGGAAGTTATTTGTTATAGAAATGATTTATAAACATGTTGTTTTTTAGGGTTTTCATAGGTTTTAACTAATTATTAAATCATTTAACATTATTTTATTTTTGAAATGGACAAATGTTGAGTTGCACAAAGTCAACCGGTGCATTGGTGTGGTTTCTCTGTTGATCTTAAACCCAACATTTAGATTATGTAAAATATACAGAAATCAACAGGGATTAAACTTAAGGAAAAGTGACTGATGACAGTCGTAACGGTACAGTAACGGTACTTAATTTACAGTATACAAATTAAAGAAACTATATGTCAACATAAAGGGATGCAGAGTTTAAGATTTGCAGCACAAACATCCAGTAAATTTGGTTCGTGCAAAAAACTAAAAGTCAGTATCTTTGCTGTTAATGATAACTGGGATTCCCAATTGTATTCATCCTTTAACAGTGGTATCTTGTGTGGAACAGTATGAGCAATAATACTTATTAATCAATAACGATGGGCACAGAGGCTCTTTGTGGTTTTCAGGGAACACAGCGACACCTTGTGGTTTGTAGATGAACTGCATCCATCAAAGAATCATTTATGCTGCAACGTTTCGTAGATTCTGTGAAGCTCGGAAAACAGATCTTTATTAATTTATTATATTTTCTATCTCATATCGTGTCTCACGACTTAAGCACCGTTATCAATGCACCAAACCACCGAGACCAATTCAATGAAAACCTACGTGGCAAAAAAAAACGTTTTAAGTCTAATAAAATAAGCCCAGTATCTCTGAGCCTGGAACTAAAGAAGGTTTCATAGCTCGCTCTCTCCATGAATTTTGCTGCATTTCGGGCTTTTTGGTCTCTACGGCACTGAGTATAAACATAGAAGTTCCACATAGTTGAAGGTAATTTGTTGCACAGCTGTTGTGTCAGAGAGAAGCCCCCAAAAAGAAAACCACACGGCCAGATGGCTGCTGTTGGTTAATTATCCAATCAGAAGTAGACACAGATTTCCCGCCTCCATCGCATAGCTTCAAAATGAATGTTACATGAATGCAAAATAAAGTTTGTTAGGATTTAAGGTGCAACACATATAGTCCCTTTTAATATGTATTTATGTAATGATTTCACATGTTTGCAGTCATTTTGATAGCTTATTGCAAGAATACACATAAAGAAACTCCAGGTTACTGCAGGACAACAATAAAGGCTTCATTTTGTTTTAAGGTCAACAAAGAGACAGAAAACGGCCCTAAAAACGTTTAGTTCCGAACAGCTGTCTGACACGTAGCGTTGTCTGGACTGGACGTCACACGCAGGTCAGTACATTTTTGTTAGTGAAACTCCAAAAACACTGGACAGGAAGATGAGCCTCTCCACCAAAACTGTCCTCCCAAAAAAACACAATTAAATGAGGTCTAAGAAATATAACACACGGAGAGAGTCACGTCTACTATTTCTTCACCAAATAAACATCAAACACTTGTAGATTGCTGTAGAGACACCAGCTGTGGAGCAGATGTGGAGCGCAGCTGCAGTAGCACGACTCTGCCGCGAGGTGTCACTAAAACACAGTTTACAGATGTGACGGAAGAAGAGGCCTCACTGATGCTCTTATTTTGAAGAATAGTTTGCAGGTGCTTGTGAATGAATTTGACATCACCTGAAAAACAGGTTGTGGTCTCCTTTGCTCACAGGAAATGATTGAAATAAAAACACAAAACACTTTGTTATACTGATAGTAGCCCCACTACTTCCTCTATTACTACCGCTATTGAAAACTCACACTAGTCGATAAAATATATTGTTTTTCAGTCATACCCTGATAACTGCTACTGGAATACTAACACTATGCTGCTCTCCTAGTATCTGTTATAGTATTTCAATTGCTCATATATAATACTTCTAATTGCTACTGATATACATACTATCGTTTGAAAATCTATTATAATAGTACACTTTTTAGAATGAAAATAACTATTAAAAGTATATTTGCCCAAATACAGAGTAGCATTTGCAAATTACAAAATACTAAATCATCATTATTATTATTTGGTAAAAGCACGTGACTCTGCAGTCCTTCGGGTCTGACGTCACCGATCCTCCTCCTCCTCCTCCTCTTCCTCAGTCCGCTCCGCTCTGCTCACTGTTTCCAACATGGAGTGAGGAGGAGATGGGGCTCGTGCGGGGCCATCCTCACCGATTCCAGCGCTCCATTTTCGGTCACGGCGTTATAGACCGGTCCGGCGGGGGAGGAAGTAAAGGAGGAGAAGGAGGAGGCGTAGGAGCAGGAGGAGGAGGAAGGAGAGGAGATCGGATGCGCCTCCTCGGACGCGCTCCAGTAATTGAGGAGTGAAAGGAGAGGAGGAAGAGGAGGAAGAGGAGGAGGAGGGGGGGGGGGGAGTAGGGAGGGAGGCGGAGAGCCGAGGATACATAACGCACGTCGGGAGTGAAGAGCCGAGCGGAGAAGGGGGGAGAGAAGCGCTCCTGAAGGGCGAGGAGACATGGAGACACCGCGCCGTGCCGCCGCGGCGGGAGCCGGTTTTTACCGGAGGTAACGCGGGGAAGATGTGCGAGGACACGCGACCAGACGAGTGAGTGTAATAACAACCTTATTAACGGTATTAATACACATGATCAGCTGCTCATTGGCGCGCCGCCGCTTGTGCATCGATCCCATGGACGAGGATTGGTCCTCATATGTTGTCACGGCCTCAAGTGTTAGAAGGTGAGGAGGAGGGGGGGGGGGGGGTGCACCTCACCCCTCATCCTCTTCCTCCTCATCTTCCTCCTCCTGGTGGAGGTCTGAGAAAGATTTCACACGGAGGAGAAACGTGAGCAGCCTCCTGCTGATGTGATACAGTCACAGCAGAGAGGAGGCGATGGAGGGGAGGGGAGGGGAGGGGGGGGGGCAGTTTGCCTCATGATGGAGCTGACGGAGCCGACCGAGGAGGTTCCCGACAGGTCTTCGCTGGTTTCCCGTTAGCATGGTCCCTCCTCCGGACAGCGGGATCCCCGGTTTCTCGGCTGGCTCTTGACCCCCCCCCCCTCCCCCTTTGGATGAGGCCACTGAGTGTTGTGACTCATCGCCAGGGAGCACGTGTCTGAGGGCTGTGACCGCTCCGACCCAGCCTCACATCGCTGCTTCACACACGTTCCAGGGACGCTGAGGTACCATCCAGCATCACGCTTTGAGCTTCATGGCCAGGTAGGAGTTCACCTGGTGGAGCCATGAAGACGTGTGGTTGTGTTCTGTAGAGACTGGAGCAACAGATACATTAGATCAGTTTAGCTATTGTACCTGTCGTATCATCCTCAGTTCTAATGGAGACGAGGCAAACAGCCCAATGAGAAGCTTTAGGAGCAGGAATCTGTGCTCGACCCTCCCAGGTTCTGCTGTCTGAACGAGGCCTTTCCATGAGACCGAAAAGGGCGTAAAGGTCTGGAGACACGATGGCAGGAAACCCTCAGAGTAACAACAAGGTCTTCTTGTTCCTTTTGCTTGATGACGTCGGTCCACTTCCGTTCGTCTTGTTCACGTCGAATTGGCTAAATATTTAGATATCACTAAACTACGTGTAACTCCGGACTCCTCTCTCCAACTGTCAGGTCACATGACGCAGCAACAATCAGGAAGAGCGAAAACAAGCACTTCTGGTGGAAGCCCACTAACGGCAGGGAGAGTACTCTATTATTGGGTTTAGAGAACTCTATTATTTGGGTTTAGAGAACTATTATTGGGTTTAGAATACTCTAGTATTGGGTTTAGAGTACTCAATTATTGGGTTTAGAGAACTATTATTGGGTTTAGAATACTCTGGTATTGGGTTTAGAATACTCTAGTATTAGGTTAGGAATACTCCCTTATTGGGTTTAGAGATCTCTAGTATTAGGTTTAGAATACTCCATTATTGGGTTTAGAGAACTCTAGTATTAGGTTTAGAATACTCCATTATTGGGTTTAGAGAACTCTAGTATTAGGTTTAGAATACTCCATTATTGGGTTTAGAGAACTCTAGTATTAGGTTTAGAATACTCCATTATTGGGTTTAGAGAACTCTAGTATTAGGTTTAGAATACTCCATTATTGGGTTTAGAGAACTCTAGTATTAGGTTTAGAATACTCCATTATTGGGTTTAGAGATCTCTAGTATTAGGTTTAGAATACTCCATTATTGGGTTTAGAGATCTCTAGTAATAGGTTTAGAATACTCCATTATTGGGTTTAGAGAACTCTAGTATTAGGTTTAGAATACTCCATTATTGGGTTTAGAGATCTCTAGTATTAGGTTTAGAATACTCCATTATTGGGTTTAGAGAACTCTAGTATTAGGTTTAGAATACTCCATTATTGGGTTTAGAGAACTCTAGTATTAGGTTTAGAGTACTCCATTATTGGGTTTAGAGATCTCTAGTATTAGGTTTAGAATACTCTTTGTTGGGTTTAAAGTTGTCAAAGCTGTAAAGGTGTGAATGAACCGCTCAGAACGCGTCGCCCTGCAGGTAAACACATGACTCACACGAATGAAAGGCTCGACTTGGGAAATGTTTTCCCAGAGTGCACCAGGCCGCAGAGAGAAGCAGGAAGTGGGCGGTTCATATCTGTTGACACACTTGTCTGGGTCTCTTTAACATTATTCTTAAAATTCTTGTCTTGAAAAGTCTTGAAATTATGAAGAATTTTAAGAAAACGCCATGAAAGACAGTGTTTCGTTTTCGTCGGACTGAGTGACTTTTGGAGGATGTTTGGATATTTATCTTAATTATTTAAAAAATATTTTTCATTTTGATAATTTTGAATGACTTTGTAATTGCGATATGATTTATGATTTGAAATTACTTGATTTGTACCAAACAAAGATCTTCTCTTGAGACCTTCACCCTTTGTTACGGACATGAGTCACGGGTGGGGGGAGGGGGGGGGGGGCACCATGACACAATGCGGATTGCCCCTCACACCTCCACCACTGAAGGTCACATGTGATGATGTCATCGCCCCGGGGGCCTGAAACCAGAGGTGTTTACGTGGGCGTGTTGTTTTGTATTGATCGGGCAAACCGATCCCCCCCCCCCCCCCCCCAACCCCCACCTCCCCAAAAGTGACTTTGAAGAAAGGTCAGCAGGCGGCGGTGTCCCGGCTCCACCCGATTGATCTGACATCCGCGGTGACCTCCATCCGAGCCGCTGGGGCCTCCGTCACCTCCGTCACCTCCGCCCAGACAAATATGTAGTATGCATATTGTCTGTTTGCAGCTGCAGATTCATCCTAAAAGTGCAGTTTTCTATTCATATTTTTTCACCCTGTTGTGTCTTAAAAAGTTCTTCTTCAGTAGCTGCCTCACATCCACTGAGCTCCATCCACAGATCCAAAAGTCTTATGTTTGATGGGAGACTAATTGAGCTCCTATTGGCTCGTTTGGTGGTCAGCAGACCATCAAACATCCAACGGCATGTTTCCACCTACGATGGAAAGTAAAAACAGTTCATCAAAGTTATGCAGCGAGTTACATTCCTTTACTTATTGATAACAGTCCTCAGCTGGGGGGGGGGGGGGGGGGGGGAACCGCCGATGAGTCCAATGTGGAGTTGAAACACAGAATCAAACTGATTCGACCGGACTTGAACCTCTGCGACCGGAACCCGATGCCGGGGGCCGCCACGAGTCAAACGGCGCCTGCTGCTGGTGTGACGCCGACGGAGTCATGAGCCCCGATGGACGCCGCGCACGTGTGCCTGTGTGTGTGTGTGTGTGTGTGTGTGTGGAAGCTTTCTGTGTAGCTCATACTGTGTGTGTGTGTCTTTCATGACGATGCAGCAAACAGACGCCACAGGCGATGATCTGCATCTCTGGTCAGCTGCGACTGTGTGTGTGTGTGTGTGTGTGTGTGTTGTGCTGCTTGTTGAAGTGCACCCACGCGGCGTTGTTAATGTGCTCCAAGCAGCCGTTTCATTACCGCGTCCTCTGAGGACGGGGGGGGGGGGGGGGGGGTTGTCCACCCGGCGGTTTGCTTGCGGGCCTCGCTCAGCGAATAACGGCGTGGAGCCGGTCTCCACCACAGGAAGTGGGGGCGCGTTCCCTTCAGGGGGCTCACGCGGTGTCGAAGACGGTACACCGGGGGGGGGCGCTTTGGGGCGGGGCTTGCTGTGATCGACAGGGACAACAACATGGTTACGTGCATTGTCCCCCCCCTACGTCAATCTATGCTTCTATTCAGGCATTTTGTTGGAAGCTACACACAAAGAATGATGAAACAGAGGAGTTGTTGTATTGATTGTGTGGATCTGGATCACCTGTGTGTGTGTGTGTGTGTGTGTGTGTGTGTGTGTGTGTGCAGGTCTGAGTGGGTCCACAGAGCTTTTCTTCCTGTGTGACTCAGGCGCGATGGAGGCGTTCTTATCGCTGCTTGTTTGAACCGGCGCTGATCTCAGAGCTGTTCTATCTCGACGGTTCTGGTTCTGTTCACTTCGGACGACACACGTTTGCTCGTAAACGCAAACTTTATATTTACACAAAATGTCAAATTGACCCAATAATAAGCCAGTATATAATAGAAAGGGTCAATTTTGCACCAATCATCTTATTGAAAAATGAAAAGATACATTAGTCCAAACAACACACTAATTTAATGATGATAGAGAGATTCTGTTGGATCAACTTATCCTTATCAGGAGAATAAAAATGAGTCATGAGTCATCGGATGCAGGTTTTGACCTTTGACCTGTGATCTGGTCGGGTTCAATCGGAAAATGTTTGTCCTCAAGGAGCACCTTCTGGATTCAGAGTTCATCACAAGCTAAAATGTGCTCCACATACACAATGAGACAACAATCTTAAATTCCCAAATGTCCCCAGTGAGATACTATTTCATTTATATCATTTCTGTCTAATTGTTGATTAAGTAACATTTTATTTCCATTGGAGGGTTTGCGTGCTGGATTTATCTCACACGCCATCTTATCAGCGCGTATTTCATCAGGTTCTGACATTGGTCCAATGACATCACCACACCTGTGCGGGTGGAGGTGGGCGTTGAACTACATGCTGAACTTTTGACCTTCTCTTTATGAGCCTGAAAGCACGGAGACACCTTACACACACACACACACACACACACACACACACTCCTGATAAAAGCAGTCCTCCCACCAACGTTCAACCTACATTTTCTAACCTGCAAAGACCTCAGGAGGATGTTGTGTGTGTGTGTGTGTGTGTGTGTGTTGTGATATTATATAACACACACACAGAGCTACACAACACTGGAGCCCTCCAGACAAATGGACAGAAGACATAATTGGTCCCAACGTGCACCGAGAGGAACGTCTCTGACAATCCGCCGGATCAACTCCTTCTGCCCGGATCCCGTGAGTCACTCAGAAGGATGGAAATGGCGGACAGAGCAAAGCGAGGACCAAAGTCGCGGTGAACCTTGAGTGATTCTCCGGGCCGGTGGAGATGCGCCGAGAGGAACAAACCGCCACGTTTTACACAATCATTCATTTTGTAAGTGAAGGTGCCACTGTTTGCAAATGGAGGATCTCTCATTCTGGAACCAAACTCCAGCGTGTAGTCCCTCCTGTGTGTGTGTGTGTGTGTGTGTGTGTGTGTTGTCACTGCACGCTGCCGGCAAATGCAGTGATGACTCATGCTACACACACACACACACACACACACACACACAAACGCCATCTGTTTGACAGGCAGGCTGAATCACACAGCCGAGGGAAGCGGTGTGTGTGTGCGTGCGCGTCTGTGTGTGTGTGTGTGTGTGTGTGTGAGGCCTGATGTGGCGTTGGCGGCGCGCGGCAGCACAGCTCGGCAGCCTGTCGTCAGCGGAGATCGGCGTGACACTGTGACCGTGGAAACAGGATGTACGAGAGATGTCTGAGCATCAAAGGCAAGGAGGAGGCAGAGAGAGTTTCGATTCTCGACGAGCTTCGGGCTGCGTTTTTATTATTTCTCCAGTGCGGAGGTTCTGTTTCTGACGGCAGCTCAGACGGAGGGTGTCTCCTGGTTTTCTCTGTGTGTGTGTGTGTGTGTGTGAGCGCAATACTGAGTACATAAAGGAAAGGCTGTCGTTATCAGTGCTGCGCTCATTTGATTGGACAAAGGCCATGGACTCGCTCCCCATTGGTCGGTCTGATCGGAGGTTTCTCTGCAACAAGAGAAAATCCAAGATGGCGACGGCGGGAACCGGAGGCTTCAAAACGACATTCCACAAAACCAACGTTTCTGCCTCCTCGGTCGTTTATTTCATAAATCCTTGAAGACAGCGACCCATTGGAGGTTTTTGGGGGAGCTCGTTTTAACTGAAATCTCAGTATCAAATCATCGTTGGTTCTGGGCTCTGCAGCAGTTCGGACTCGTCTTCCCTGTGGATGTTTGGTCGTGTCCGTTCTGTCATGTGATGGAAACCTTCTGAGTCAGGCCCAAAAGTTCACTCTGTGAATCGTGATCGTGTCATGATGGCGTCTCCGAGTCACAGAGTTCACTTGAAGCCTTTCGAGTGGGAATTATCTACTTAATAACGTTATGGAAGTATTGGAATTTTAAAAGTCTGAGAGAACCACAAAGAACTGACGTTATGTCACAGAAAAAAATATAACCATATTTAGTCGCACAAAACAGCGACTTGGTGGTGAACAAAAACGAGTCGAAAAAGTGCAGGAATTCGAGACTTCCATGTGACTAAAAACTAGAGCTGTCAACATAAATGCGTTAATCTTTAATGTGGCCGAGATTAATGCGACAAAATACTCTAACGTAGTGGACCGCGGGAACTAAACGTCCGCGAGCTGCAGGCAGCTACATCAAGATGGAGAGAGATTTTCTCATTGTAAGTAAAATAAAAACAGAGGCGCGAACATACAGCGGAAGAACTGTGCAGAGGAACTACTCCACGTGTCAAACCAGAAGGGAGATAGAACACTGCTATGCTAAGCTACCCGCTAGGCTAAGCTAGCTGCTAGGCGTAGCTAGTTCAACATGTTCCACCCGGTGTAATTCTGCCTCCAAGATGATCAAATGTGTGTAGTTTTGTGTTAACTCATTACTTATTTCTTTCAAATCTATTGACAGCCCTACTAAACCCCCCCTTCCTCCTCCTACTGACCACTGTGTGTGTGTGTGTGTGTCTGCAGTGACAGCTACATTGTGCGCGTCAAAGCGGTGGTGATGACCAGGGACGATTCGAGCGGCGGCTGGTTGGCGCAGGACGGCTGCCTGAGCCGAGTGGGCGTCTGCAGGCTGCGGCCCAGCGAACTGCTGGGACGCAACGTCTTCCTCATCCACGGGGAGCGGCTCAAAGACAAGCAGGTGCACAAATATATGCGTAGAGAACATATTACACTAAAAAACCCAGTGACTTGCATAAAACCCTTGCTAATTACCATCTGTATTATTCTTAGAGTACTTTAAACTGTGCGTTCGTTACTCAGGTCCCACGTGGTTGTGTTTCCAGGTGATCCTGGAGTGTTTCTTGAAGAAGGATCTGGTCTACACGAAGGCCACGCCCACGTTCCACCACTGGAAGGTGGACAACAGGAGGTGCGGCCTGACCTTCCAGAGCCCGGCCGACGCCAGAGCCTTCGACCGCGGCGTGAGGAAGGCCTTGGAGGACCTGACCGAAGGTACCAGGGCGCGCTTCAGATGGAGAAGGAGGCTTCAGAAGGTCACAGTCAGATAAAAAAAAAAAAGCCTACAAGAGACGTTAAAACGAGTTGTGTCCCGCAGGCTCGACCACGTCGTCGTCGACGCTGCAGAACGAGGCGGAGCTCGGCGATGACGACGTCTTCACGGTGAGAAACTCCTCGTCCTCCAGCTGATAAACCCCAGAGGAGCTGATAAACGGGACGGATCACATGTCCAGCATCGCCGAGCGTTAATAAAGACCCGATATGACCCATTATTACCTCATCTCTTCAATGCTGTGCATTATATTCATATTTTCTGGATAGAAACTCTACTCTTTTCTCTCAAGTCTTCTTTATTGTATCAATAGAAAAATATAGGGGTGTTAGTTTTTTGGGGGGGTTCTTTGTAGCAGAAGGAACTGTGTGTGTGTGTGTTGGGCTTTGGTGTCAGTGGAGAAGCATGAACGAGGGTTTTGGTATCGAGGTGTTTTGTCGCACACACACGCACACAAACACACACACACTTGTTCTTCTAATGAGTACGACTACAAAGGATTTGAGAAGTGAAGTGACCAACCACATGATTTTGTATCATGCTCGAAGCCGGGGTCCGGTTAGCTTTAGCTTAGCATAGAGACTGGAAGCAGGGGGAAACAGCTAGCCTGCCTCTGGAAACACACACCTACCACCAGAGCTACGGCGCTGCCATCTCTCCTTCAAACCGATACTGCATTCAGTTCACGATTCATCTCTCCTTCCATCCTCCGATGAAGGGAGCCGGTCCCGCTTCCTCCCTCCGTCCTTCCGCTCAAAGGAGAGATCGTTTCTGCGGGATGTCCAGCTGTGGAGAGGAGCGTCCGACCCGTCAGTAATCCGTCACTGAGCGGCCTGTTTACACAGCTGGCCTCGTTCAGAGGAGAGGCCCCCACCCCCCCCCCCCCCCCCCCCCCCCGTCCTGTCTGCAAGTCCAAAATGTGGCTCCCTGAGGAGGAGGAACGAGAACAGTGAGGACGAGTGAACGCAATGTCGCTCTGGAACTATGGAGGTCTTCAGCTTCAAACTAAACGAGAAACCATTTGTATCTGCAGCACGCGATGGGCCCCAGACCCTTGGTGTGAGGTTGCGTCCTTTTAAAAGCCCAAATCCTCTGATCTGAGGCTAAGAAATCCGGTCTTTGCATCAAAGACGGACACACTGATGAATGAGGAAGAGAAGAAAACTCCGGGCCGCTTCGAGCAATTGAAGCATTTCTATAGTTCTATAGAGCGGGGACTATGGGGACTATGGGGACTATGGGGACATTGCTTTGTTACTCCTTAAAGAGGCTCCAGGTTGCATTTGGGCCGGAGATATTAAAAGTAAACTAAATATATCCTCGATGATTTTAAGCAAAGATGCAGCTTCAAGAGGTTTAGTTCACAGAGAATTCAGTGAAATGAGAGCGTCGCCTTGTTTGATCCGAGCCACATGGAAGCCACCGAGGGGACGACGCCGAAGCCAATAAACACACAAAAGAGTCCGCGGACTTATTGAACTATTACAAAACAATAAACATTCCAATGACGATTGCAGTAATATTCCCTTCAACGCAAAGGCGATTAACGTAAGTCGTATCTTTGCGTAGATTTGCCTCGTCTTCGTCGTTGCTTAGCAACAGCAGGCCCAACCTGCCAAGGAGAGCGGGGGGGGTATTGTGTGTGTGTTGAACCCGTCTCCTCTCTGACCTCCAGACGGCCACCGACAGCTCGTCCAACTCGTCCCAGAAGAGAGAGCCGGCGATGCGCGCGCTGCCCCCCCCCCACACCTTCTGCGAGGCCCGCCGGCACCACTGCATCCTGGGACATTTTTACGAGCACCACCGGCCCTCCGAACACTACTTCCTGGACCAGGTGAGTAGAAATCCTGCATTTCTGCAGAGCCGCACGTGGTTGGTTGAGACGTTTTCACAGAGCACATCCGACCCAAAGAGGTCACGACCCCCCCCCCCGAGGACAGAGTCTCTCAAACCGCTTCCGTCCCCGCTGTGTCTCTGCAGGCGGTGCACACGTTCCCTCGCCACGTCAGCTTCCAGGTGGAGGACGAAGAGATCGTGCGCATCAACCCGCGCGAGCGCACCTGGCTCACGGGCTACGAGGACTACCGGCACGCCAACTCCCCGCGCGGCAAGCCGCCGGACCGCCCCGGCGCCCTCGACGCCCTCGACGCCTACGTGCACTTCGCCAAGGGCGCCCCGCCCAAACACGGCTGCGCCTACCCGTACCCGCTGAGCTGCGGCGTGCAGCGGGGCGGCAAACCCGGCCGCCCGGAGTACGCCGGTGGCGGCTGCGGCGGCCGCAGGGCGGCGGTGACGGCGCAGCCGCGGGCCGCGGCGCCGCCCAAAGGCAAGAGGCGGAAGGAGGATGGCGAGCGCTCGCGCTGCGTCTACTGCCAGGACATGTTCAACCACGAGGACAACGGGCGGGGCCGCTGCCAGGAGGCGCCCGACCCCGTGCAGACCTGCATCCGCCGCGTCAGCTTCATGTGGTGCGCCGACAGCCTGCTGTACCACTGCATGTCGGACACGGAGGGCGACTACTCGGACCCGTGCTCCTGCGACGCCGCCGACGAGCGCTTCTGCCTGCGCTGGTCGGCGCTGGTGGGCCTGTCGCTGCTGGCGCCCTGCATGTGCTGCTACGCCCCCCTCAGGGCGTGCTACCGCTGCGGCGTGGCCTGCCGCTGCTGCGGCGGGAAGCACAAAGCGGCGGGCTGAGCAGGAGGCCCCGCCCCCTTCCTCCCGGGTCCGGTGGGACGAGGGGAGGAGGAGATCCAATCCTCGCTCAGACTGATCAGAGATTCTTTATTTAATATATGAAATACTATAGATATAATGTATATATATATATACTATATATATATAAATATATATAGGTATATGGGTACATTCTATTTTTACACTCGTTGTTCTGTTTCTTCGTGGTCAGGATGTCGTAGGGTTCAGGAGTGGAATAGAACATTAACAACGCGTGTCTTCGTCGTATTTCCGCTGGCATCAGAACCAGCGCTGTGTGTCGTTTCTACGGCAGCCCGGAAGGGTCAAAACCGGGCTGCGGCTCCGCCGATGGCCTTTTTCCCGCCACTCGACCCTCCGCGTGGTCACCGGAGCACGAGGAGACGCCACAATTTAGGAACATTTTGAAACTGTCTTTTTCTTCTGTCTTCAAGCTCAATCACATTCTCGGCAACGTGTCCCTCTGACAATCAGTGATCAATAACCTACTTTTGCAGCTATGAAAAGTGACAACAACTAAAAATCGGCTCCGTTTGACCTCGTTGAATCAAGGCCTGTTGAGTGCTGGTCATACTGGTCTGTCTTCACTGGTTTGTGGTCCGGAGGTTTGTTTTATTGGAACAGAGAACACAGAACACTGTGTGTGTGTGTGTGTGTGTGTGTGTGTGTGTGTGTGTGTGATTCTTTCACTGTGTTCAATCAACACCAGAACAATCAAACTTTTTTTTTGAGCCAAATTCAAAATGGTTTTGATTCTTCTCTACAAAAGTCTGACAATACCAACGACAAAAATAACAGTCATTCTAAACCTGTCGATTAGATAAAAGTATCATTCAATGAATATCAATTAAGCAACAAAAGAATAAAGCAACTGATGCTCCATTTATTGTGAAAACAAACATATTTTTAGTCTGAGGCAAATGTTTCTTTTTCTTTGTAAACTTTACAGTACGAACTATTTATTACGCGTTATCTAAAAGTTTCAAATGCAGTAATAGAAGGATTTTCC
Organism: Pungitius pungitius; assembly: GCF_949316345.1. Lineage (NCBI taxonomy): Eukaryota > Metazoa > Chordata > Actinopteri > Perciformes > Gasterosteidae > Pungitius > Pungitius pungitius. The sequence continues at coordinate 19,485,189 of NC_084908.1, forward strand.
TTGTGAAGGAGGCGGAGCTAAACTGAAATATAAAATGTACATGATGTACATTCCCTCCTCCCAGATCTCATCGGTTTAAACTTCTGAAGCACATAAAGAAAACATCAACAGATTTTGATATTAAAAACACAAAGAAATGGATTTTTTGTAATGTTTGTGTGCGTCTCAGTGGGACCAGTGATGTCCGTCCACCAGGGGTCCAAATACGTCCTCCAGCGGTTATGATGAGAATCAGGACATGTAGTCAAATTCATATCAGACGTCCAGTGAGACAAACACATCCTTTGATTTCAAAAGAGGCCGAAGCCATCGAGTGGAGGCCTCGTGTCCCCCGTCCGTCCCCCTGTCCCCCCCCGGTCCCTGTCTTCAGAAGCGGTCGTGGGTCCAGCTGTTGGAGGAAAGTGCCTGAAGTCTCTTCATTCATCTCCTGATGTGTATTTTACAAAATAATAACTGTGTGAAAAGGAAAAAGAGAAATGGTCGTATTCATTGGTTTGTCCTTTTTATATAAGTCATATTTTTAATGATGTAAAATAAAACAGAACAAATATATATATACATGTATATATAGATGTATATATATATGTATGTATATGTATCACGTGTATGATGTACATTTTTAGTTCTATTTTTTTATGTTTCTAAAATCATGGATGTAAATCTCCTCTATGAGAGACGTGTATGAAGATAAATACATCATCTGCAAACTAAAGACTGGACAGTTACATTAAGAGTGTGTGTGTGTGTGTGTGTGTGTGTGTGTGTGTGTGTGTGTGAGAGAGACTTAGCCATTCACCCAATATCCCCTGAGATTATACGAAAACTAAAACAAAAATAAAACAAGTGTGTGCGTGTGTGGGGGGGGGGACACAAGTTCAGAGATTTAATATCTACAATACTTTGGTTTTATAAAAACAATACCTTTTTGGGTTATTTTATCATTTTTGGATTTATAATTATATTTATAATTATATAATTTAAAATATATGTATATGCCTGTAGTTTTTTTAAATTCAAATGAAATCAGTTAATCTATAAAAGTTTACTTATTGAATTCCTGAGATCAGACTGACACATGAAACACGGCGGGTAATAATTAAAATAAGTGAAATACATATAGTAATACATGACGTTTTATTTACATAGAAGCCGAACACGTCGCATGACATTTGATTTTAAATCAAAACGTTTCCTTGTAAATGTGTTACGTGTCCGTTGCCATAGATACTGAGACGTTTCTTAGACTGGACTCAGCGACACAGCTGTTGAATTTGGGAGATTTTGAACTGCAGCGATCTTCAGATGAGCTACAAGATTTGTTTGTTTGTTTGTTTGTTTTTAGCTGTTTTAAAACGCAACCGAGGAGCTTCTGTTGTGGATTTTCAAACGAAGGTAATGAATTCAAATGTGAGATTTATAACAAAGTTAAACAGCTAATTGCTAAAACAACCTGTCTGTTTTAGAGACATATTCTGTCATATTTGCCTTTTTAACGGGGTAATTAACAGGAATAAGATCACATTTTTTAAAACCAACGATCAGTTAATAACAATCATTGCTACATAACTGCCAACTGCAACGTGTAGATAGTTCAAGTGTATATATTGATATTCTTTGTATGTTACCCACCTAACTACATACAACGCCTGTTCTGAATGATAATAGTAATAATAATAATATAATCCTATTACTAGAAATGCTTTCTATAAGTAGCCTTATATTTTGATTTTGATTTTCATTGCTTGAAAAATACAAAAATAATAAAATCGACATTCTAAACAGAATCTTATGAATGTGATGATATTTGTTGTTGACATTTAATTACAAAGATCTATTCATAATGATGTTCTCGGCCCACTAAAGAATTAAACCAATTCATTTAAACATGATCCATCCAGTTACTTAGATAGTTAGCAGTTATGTTTCTCTAATCAATGTTCTCAATGTCAAAGACCTTTTTTCTGGGATCAAAGTGTTTCTTGTTCCATCTAAAATGTGCTGGTGACCCCTCGGTGGTCCAGTACCGTCTCGTCCCCCTTGTTCTGAAGCCTGAGCCATGTCCGTCCCGCCCAGCGGCCCCCGGCGGCCCGACGGGCCCAGTCGTGTGGACATGGAGGTCACGCGCAACCAGTCGCAGCTCTTCAGAGCGGAATGCAGGATGACCATCACGGAGATGGACACCGCGTGCAAGCGCATGCAGAGTGATGACACCAAGCACCTGGGTGAGAGAGGGGGACACAGGGGGGACACTAGAAGGGGACGGCTGCAGCTGGACGCATGGAGGGGGACCGCAGTGGGAGTCCTTGGTCTTTGTGCTCCTCAGACCAGCGAGTCAGAGACATCCAGTTCCTGAGGAAGAATCTGGAGTGGAAGCTGGAGGAGATCACCGAGGAGGTGGACGTCCTCCTGGAGATGTCCAGCAGACTGGCGAAAGCCCTGGAGGTCTGCAGAGAGACTCTGAGGGTCACCGTGGTCTGTCTGGACGAGAGGTCAGTGCTGGAATGTGCTGCAGCATCGGAGAGCTTCTCCCACACTTTAAACCAGGCAGGAAGTCCAAACCTTCAGCTCCAGCAGTCATCTCACATCCACAGCTCGCCTCCTCCTTCTGTCGCCTGCAGGACGAGGCGCCCCCCCTCCGAGAAGAGCTCGCCAGCCAGCAGCGGACGAGCGCGGATCTCCTCGGCGCCATCGCAGAGAACGAGCTCGCCAGCCAGCAGCGGACGAGCGCGGATCTCCTCGGCGCCATCGCAGAGAACGAGGGCGAGCTGCCAGCGGGAGCTGCAGGAGAACCTGGAGGTCAAGGCGAGCTCGCTGCACATCGACGAGGTCGTCTGCGCCCGCCACAGGGAGCCCGGCGCCATCCACAGGTTCTGAGACGGCGTCGGTGTGTTGGAGGAGCTCCTGGTGACTCTTTTTGTTTTACATAAACTGAGGAAATTGCGCAACTTCATGTTTCTGACTCAAAATGTTTAACTTACGAGCTCAGAGGAGATGAGTCACATGTTCGGACTTGTATTTAACTAAAGGAACTGTGTGAAGATCTCACGGTCCATTAGTCGTCTTTCCTGGTGTTGCACAACAAGTCGTTCTCTATTCATGACAAACACTTTGGATATATTCCTCAGAACAAGAAAAAAGAAAGTCCTTGCATACAAGTTAAAAAATGTGTTTGCTGTTGTGGTTTTTAATGAAAATGATGAAATCTCCACTGCCTTAAGATTCCAACATTTCTTTTAACAACTGAGTGACAATTGACACTTTGGCCAGAAGATTGTGAGAGACGGACAGTCAGGTCTGAACACACACACGTTTCCATGTAAACAAAGGGAGCAGCAGACTCACTGGGGCCTCAGTAAATCAGACCCAGACCCGCCAGATCCCTCCCACTCTGCTGGGGAGGCCGGGGCCCCCCCACACACGCGCCATGTTGCAGCTTTTTTTTTTTTCCCCCTACAGCGATGGGGTTTCTTTTTAAGCAAAGGCTTCAACTCCCACCTTATTTTTTACTTACTTCTTATTTCTTGCTTCTGCAAGGAGCAGTGTGTAGTAGCATTTAGGGAGAAGCCTTAGAATGAGCCTTCGGTGTCTACAGGGGGGGAGCTTTCAGGTAACCTGAGCCCTCCCCCCACTGAGGGGTATTCAGCTAGTTGCAACCTGGACCCTCACCGCTAGGTGGCACCACTTCCTAGTCCCTGCACCGTAGTGTTTACATTTAACACTCACATCAAAGGGCGACCCTTCAGAGCGCCGGGCTTCGTCCTCCGGCCGACCGGACGTGGGGGGGGGCACACGAAGACACGAGGACACACCGGGCGTCTATAAATCATTTGCTTTATTTAAATCAGCGGTTGGCAGTTATGCTACAAACTAAACATAAAAGAGGACGAGCAAAAGAAAAAAAAATAAAAATAAAAAAAATACAGCAAGAGTAAGTGAACTCGGCACTTGAAGACCGCGGTGTTTGTCGAGAGGAACGTATACATTTATATTTATATGTGTGAGCCAAGTGCCTCCAATATACACAGAAGAACCGAGACGGAGGAACCACAAATACCAGCTTTTTACGTGGTCTCCGTTTCCTGACACCAGATTCTTATTAACATTACAAATATTTCAGTGACACAAATCACCTTCTCCTGAAGCCCCCAGATTCATCTTCAGTACAGCCGAGGAGGAGGAGGAGGAGGGGGGGGGGGGGGGGGGGGGGGGGTCACGACGAATACGGAAAAATAACATCTGATTCAGGATGAGAGGAATTCAAGTTTTTCTAAATATTTTAGCAGATTAAATGTTTTAGGCAAACATCCCCGAACGATGTCATTGGTTGAAGAGACGTTTCACTCTTAACTGTTGTATACGTGTTATACATTATTATTTGTTCACTCGTTTTGGGAGAGAGCAGCCTAATGAAAGTGTTTGATCTATAACGCTCGCTTCCATCGTATTATTATCAATAAGCTTCATTCTCATCGGCTCCTTTAAGCACCTGCGTTCCTCTCAACCAATGAGATTGCTCCACACCTCCTTTCGCTCCGTCAACAGCACGTGGAATTATTTCTTTTGGACATTTATTTCTTAAAAGACGACGCGTTTCCCGTCTCACAAAACGCAGCTTTAAAAAAAAAATTAAAAAATAAAGAGGAAAAGAAGCGTCTGTGGAGTTTAAAGCTCGCGGCCTTATTGGCACAAAAGAAATGACTACGACCCAGGACCGAGCGCGGGGCGGGGTTCAGAGCGTCCTCGGGGGGGGGGGGGGGGGGGTCACGTGACCCGCTCGCCGCCATCAGCCCGGTGAGCCGCCGCTCGTCGGCGGAGAAACGGAGGACTGTAGCATCGGGTCAAGTTAAACGCGTGATTCGGGCTGGAAGTAGCCGTTTAGAAGAGAACGTGTGAGTGAACGGATCCATTAAGTCACTGCAGCACGTGTGTGTGTGTGTGTGTGTTGATGTGTATTCTGATTCTTTCAGCCACAACCCCGCTGGTGTCGAACGGACCCTGAGAGCAAATAAAAAAAAAAAAAGACAAAAGAACTGTTTTTTGTTTGCTCTCAGGTCCGTTTCACACCGCCGGGATTATAGATGAAAGAAGGTCAGAATACATCTGCAACACATGCACTCAAACACACATGTGGTCGTGGTCACATCCATCCTGCAGGAATCAGTCCATTCACTCACTCATTTTAGGTTCAAACCGCAATTTTGTCGGACTGGAGTTCTGCTCGGCGGCCGTGTGCCCGGTGCTGCCCCCGGTGGCAGAACGCTGAATCACAGCACCGTGACGAATGACCCCCCCACGCCATGTGACCGCTAACGGAAGCCGCCGCCCCCCCCCCCCCCTCGCGACGGTTTATTTGCTGGCTGTAAACAGGACACGGATCAAACCCATCGAACGCCTCAGCTGGTAAGTTTCCAAATACTAAACTCCACCACAAATCAAACCAGAAGAAAAGCAGGAGAAAAAAAAAAGACCTTCCCTCGTCTTGAGTTTGAAATTTTGTGGAAGATACAAACTTCTGCGCTCAACAAGCAAGCGAATGTCCCACAAAAGACAAACGAGCTGCCAAGTCAAAAAAAAAAAAAAAAAGGGAAAAGAAAGCATCTGCCCTCCTGCTCCTCCAGGTCACGACTCTGGAGGCAGAACGTTGGATGATTGTTAAGAAGACACAGTATGTGATGATCATCTAATCTCTGTGATGCTCCACTTCTTTAGGGCCTGCATCGCTTTTGACGGATTAGTCGGCACGTTATTATTATTATTATTCTTTGTTGTGTAGCAGGAATTTTTTTTAAAAGGAACTCAAACGGTGCCGCTAATAATAATAATTATTGTTGTTGTGATCTTTGACTTCTCAGCAGCTCCATCTGGCCCAGCTCCTAAAACTAAATAATAACCAATTGGACGTTGACCAGCCTGCATTAATAAAGTCATTGAAGGCGATTGTAGATTTAAAATTATGAAACCATTTTGGAAAATACTTATTCTCGTCCTTGGCAAGAGTCTGGAACAAGATCAATACCACTCTGATGTCTGTGGAGTTGCACAGATGCAAGAGACTGGTTTCACTCTTGTTTTCAAACTCTGGCCAAAAAAGAAAAACTTTTCCAAAAAACGTTGCACTTTTCCTTTAAATGGAGTAATTGTACTGATTTTGTCGCTTTTGAGTCGCGGCACAAATATTGAAGACCTCCAGTAGCTCCCTCCCCATGAAGCCTCGGAACACCCCCCCCCCCCCCCCCCCCCTTTGCTTTTCAAAATGAGCCTAAATCGACGACAGCGCGACCACGTCGAGGTAAGCGGTGCATGGATATCAGGCGAGGGGGGGGGTGGGGTGGGGGGGATGGAAGTGTTTTTTTTTTTTTGTTTGTTTGCGTTTTATCTGACGGTGACTCCCAGCTTCTCCAGCACCCGGGTGCCTTTCTCCTGGTACTCCTCCCGCGTCATCCAGAAGTTGTCCTTGTCCTTCATGATGTCGGCCAGCACGGCGCCGCCCAGGAACACCATGTGTTTACGCCGGGGGGGGTCCTCTATCCTGATCTTGAATTTCTGCAGGCGAGGACGGAGGCAGAGAGGAGAGCGAAGAATTAAAACGTGTTGAGATCCCCTCAAAAAAAAAAAAAAAAAAAAGGACCCCTGGTCTCTTAATGACAGGAACGTGCTTCCTCTCTGGGAACTGGGTGACATTTTCACCACCATCATGAGACAGCGACACCTTTGTGAGGAGCTGACTGTGGCTTCAGCTCTCCCTAGTGGCAAAAACGAGTACTGCACAACAAGACAGTACAACCACTGCATATTAATCAACTGTAAAAGCTAAAAGCGGCGCCGGGATAAAGGCTCCTCGACGGAGCGTCAAGCTGCACCGAGTCGTCATCAGACGTCTCGCACACTCACCGACAGCTTGTCGACGTCTCCCTTCAGCACGCGCTCCAGGTACAGCTGCTTCAGCTCGCGCTCCAGGCGGGACGGCAGGCCCGGGTACATGGTGGAGCCTCCGGACAGGACGATGTGCTTGTAGAACTCGGACCTGAGCGGAGGAACACAGCCACGCGTGAACGCGCTCAAGAGCAGCCGGCAAAAACTGGACTGGAACTTTAAAGTAAGTCATTCCTTAAATGTGCCGTAATTTAAAAGGTTTGTGCTACTTGTGCCATCGGGTTGAGAAGTCTGTGATCAGGCGTTATAGATCTGTATAAAATAATATCGCTGGTTCCAGATGTTTAAGCCGTTTACCTGGTGTCGATATCTGCGGCCTGGATGGTGTTGAACAGCAGCTCGGCCACGCCCACCCCCTCCACGTTGATGAGGTGGGGCTGGAACAAAGCCTCTGGGGCTTCGAACCTCTCCCCTCCCACCTTGATCAACCTGCCGTCTGGCAGCTGAGGACACACCGCAGGAAAGGCCCCCACCCCGCCCCCCGGTCAAGACGTGCTACGAGGTCACGATGCTGCCGAGCGCTCTCTGGAGCGCGACTCACCGTGTACGACTCCACCAGCACCGTCGTCTCCAGCGCCAGCTTCTGCTCCTGCTCGATGTTGTAGCCCACGTAGCACAGCTTCTCCTTCATCATCCTCACCGTCTCAAAGTCCGCAGAGTGGTTGAAGGCGTAACCGCGCAGCAGCAGCAGCTGGTGGTGCAAGGAGAGACGTATCGGGGGCCAGGATTTAAATAGAATTGTGGTGTGAAATAGAAGGTTAACGACACGTAGCTTGAGTTCAAGTAAGAATTAATTTGACATTTAATTGTTCATGGTTCCCCTGAAAGCTGATAGGACATCACGAGTTATCTGCTCAGTAAGAGCTTATCAGGCAGAACAGAACTATGACAGTAACTTCATATTTTGTCATATTTGAAAGTCACTTGATAAGGAAATTGAAATATATGATTAAAATAGTACTATTCAAGCATTGAAATTAAATTGTTTGACTGTGTGTGTGTGTGTGTGTGTGTCCGTACCTTGATGAGGTAGCGGGTTATGTCCCTCCCTGCGATGTCGAGGCGCCGCGTCAGGTGGGGCAGCGAGAAGCCCTCGTAAACCGGACAGATGTGAGTGACGCCGTCGCCGGAGTCGACCACCACTCCGGTGAGCAGACCTGAGACCACATGTCAGAAACTCGTGCATCAGTCGGCCCTCGGGGTGCGCTTTATGCATCCCTCTAGTACAGAACAACGACAAACAAACCTTGAGCGTAGAGGGTGAGGACGGCCTGGATGGCGATGTAAACTCCTGAGAACTGGTACGTTTCAAACATCACCTGAAGGGGAAAAAAAAACGTCATGTTATGCTACAAACCATTTAATAGAAAACAGTTAATCAATTAATTCATTGTCATCAAAGCTGAGTGTTCGTCCACTGAGATCTTTGAGCTGAGCGCTCACTGCACGCAGCCCACCTCGATGATCTTCTCCCGGTTCTTGGTGGGGTTCATGGGCGGCTCGGTCAGAAGGATCTTGCAGTCGTGGGAGTTGACGTTGAGTTTCTCCGGCCCGAAGGTGTAGTCCCAGAGGTGCTTCATGTCGTCCCAGTTCCTGACGATGCCGTTCTCCATGGGGTAGTTCACCTCCAACATGGAGCGCAGCTCGCTGGCCTCATCCCCCACCATCAGGTCCTGCGAGAGGTCAGAAGGTCAGAGGCACATTTTGGGCGACCTTGGGGCAGCGGATTCATCGCGCAGGACGACCACGCCGTAATCTCTGTTCAAACACTTTATCTGAACTTTTGCTCCAGCAGACCTCAATCGGATTGAAGGAGGTAAAACAAACAAGGCTCCAAGCCTTAAAGTACGGTTAGGTTTACAAATGGAATGTGCAAAATATTTGTTTTATCACCACCTGATACAAGTATTTACCTGCCGTCTGTGAAGTAAAAGAAGCAAAACAATGAAATGAGCTGCTGTAATGTTCGGTTAAAATCTAAACTTCAAGGCAAAAAAGATCCCTGCACCATCATACATGATCACTTATGTTACCTAAGGCTCAACTTATTCCTCTCACTTTGCACAACCCATCCTGATACATCCTGAGATGTGCTCGTAGTTCCGGGATGTGCTCGTAGTTCCGAGGATTTCAGTGTTACCTTGATTTCAATGTTGCCAACTTTAGCTGTGGAGCGGATGATTGGTCGGCCAACCAGCGCCGGGAAAATGTGTTCGGGGAAGTTGGAGCCTGCATAGCCGCACTTGACAAACTGGGATGGGATGGAAAGAAAAGAAGGAAGGAGAAACACGTTGTAGTTTTTAAAATAACCGAGTAGAATCCTGTAGGTTTCAAGACAGATGCAATAAGAGTATGAATTGGTGACACATAGGAAGCAAGTGTATTGGTGGAATGTAATTACAATTACTGAGCTCTGTACATTGTCAACTACAAATGTAAGGAACTTGTACTTAACTCAAAATGTTTAGAGAAGAATGTAGATGCTTTTTAGATCATTTTTAAGTTAAAACCATGCATCCCAGTAGTAACGGTTTTTCTGAGCGTTGGTATTTAAACCCTGAACATCTACAGCAGTAAAATACCACAAATGTAGCAATATTTTTTCTTCCAAAAAAAGAATCGGCAGCTTTCAGGGAATGTTTCACTGCACAAAGACTACTTTTGATACACCAAGAACATTTAACTTGAGGAATACGTTCATACCAAGTAATGCAATGCACAATGAGCATTACTTTTACTTGGGATGCACTGTTTCCACAGCGGGGTGTTGGTCCGTTTACTGCAGTGAAGGACGCGATTACTTCCTCCCCCCGCTGTGAAACACGTCCTTTGAAACCGGTGAAACCTGCTGCAGAGCTCACTAGTTCCCTTACATGGAAGCACTGCCTCAACTTCCGCAACCGACGACTCGCGGCGGCCCGCTGGTCCACTTCCCGTTTGCAGGCCGATTAAGTTCGACAGACGTTTCATTTATTAAAAACCACCACAGACCAATGGGACCATTTAAAAGGACACGTTTATATGATATTCTTTATTTGTATGAGGCGCGGGACGCGTTGGGTGATGTTACTTGAGTTAGCTTATCTAGTTAGCCTAACCTAGCTAACCGAAATAAAACGAGGTTTAGGAACCTTGGGTTTCATTTAGATATTTTTAATGTAGCTTAATAGTATTTCCAGCTGGTGTCGGGTGGCCTCTGCTTCGAACTCTGGATGTTGAATTACAATCACATCTTGGTTAATGAGAGGAAGCTAGCTTGCTAACGTTACCTGACCATGTAACGTCAACTAACGTTACCAGCACAGGTTAAAAAAAAGAATTAATCATATTCATCTAATGGTTAAACTACTATTCTGAATCCTACGCGTTCGTTCCTCAGTACACGTACGTATAGGATGTGTTTACACGGAGAGGTGTTTTATGTGCTCGTTTTCACCGCAGTCTGTAGCGTTAGCTGACCAACGTTACTGCGTCGCGGTACGGAAGTTACTAACCAAAGCTAACGTTAACTGAAAAAAAGCTAGCTAAACTAACCGTTAGCTAAATTAGCCCGGAAGCGCTGTCAGATACTTTATTGGCAATACGCTAATGACACACTGATGCATAATAAACCGCAGCAGGGCGAATACACGTCAGTTGTAGCCCTGCTGTAGATGAATGAGCCGAATCCAGCTGACGGACACATTCCTCGCACAACCCACCCAGACAAGCTAACGCGTTAGCCAGTTAGCTCTGTGTTACTTCCTGTTTCTAGCGCTCGCCGTTTCCTCGTCAAACTGCACTGCGGGAGAACCGAGGGCGTCACGGAGTGAGACTTTGACAGCACCGACTGCTCCAAGACTTACCCCGGTTCCATTGTCACAAACCACGACTTTTCTTCCTTGACTGTCCATTTTGTGTTCCCTCAATCAACCAAAGAAGCAGCCACCCCCCTGCCTGCACTCTAACGTCAATTTATCCAATCGCCGGAAGCAACACACACCAGGGTGTGACTCCTTCACAATAAAAGCGCCATCTGCTATAAATGGGAAGTGGCATTCGGTGCCATTATTCTTTACTTCTGCAATACCTCCACCGTGAAAACACTATTTCAAGTAAAAGTCCTGCATTGATTATTAACAATATAATTAAAAACCTGCATGGCTTTTACTTCAGACAAAATAAAAGTCACAGGAAAAACTATACATTATAATATTTTACTTTTACTAGTAATTTTTAAACACCTCTTGTAGAAAAATTAAAAATTTTAGATGGTACTTAAACGTTAGTGACCAGTAACCTGTGTTGCATTGGTAAAATACTATTAAAAATCAAATTTGTATGCTACTTATATAGGAAGACAGACGTTTACCCAGCCATAAGCAGTTCTGATGGATATTAAACATCAAGATTCAAGTAGAAAGTCAAAGTCTTTTAGGCTATAAGTGAGCTTGTGGTGAACTTTGCCAATGTCCAGAAGTGTACATCTGGCATATGACACTGTTGCATGTGCATACCTTACATTTAAAATAAGGTAAAGTAGCAAAAACACAAAAAACAAAAATGGTTGTCTGGAGGATGACGTGAAGACCATCTTGGTAAACATGGTTCCATAAACAAACCCAATTTGTTCCCTAAACATCTGGGCATACATTTTTGTAGTGCAACAAGTTGTAAACCTTGATCTTCATTTTATGAATAACTTACGCAATAATAATTACTGCGTGCAAACTGTTTTTTCTGGGAAAATTTAAATTGTTTGAGTGCTAACTGACTAAAATGACTCACCTTTGCAAGCCTCTCATTTCTCTCATTTCTAACTTGATTTAGAATATGTGCAAATCTCCCTGAAGAGACACTTTGCTTTCCAAAAATAGAGATACTTTTACGAAATCTCTCTGGGCCGTCTGGGAGATTCTTCTTTTCATCACAATGATTCACTTGTTTCCCATCGTCAGAGCGACCGGGTTCAGGATGTGCTTTACTCACACCGTGCAAACCTTTGACTAAGTGTCTCCTCCAGCTGATACACGGCTCCCCCCTCAGTCCCCCCGAATGACGCAGCATCTGACCTCGGTCCAGTCTTTGGTGCATGGATCGTCATCAGAGAGTGAGAGATGCTGTATATATGTATATATTTATATATTCAGCAATACCAAGTTTAGGTGAAAGGGAAGACTAAATGGACTTTGGGAGTGGTCAGAGAGTCAATCAACATGAAAGAGAACTTCCTGCTGAGAAACAGAAATGAATACAAAGCCCCACTGTCCGTCTAAAAATGAAGTCCTCGAAGGAGGAGGAGGAGTTTGTGGATTATGAGGAGGGTCTAGTTTATTTCTATGACGCAGATGCTGCAGCTTTGATGGCTGCTCCGTCACTGAGAAACTCTACCTGTGCTTTGCTCCTTGTCCTAATGATGATGGAAAAAGCTCCACCCCTCTGATTATGACTCCTATCAATGACTAATTATTTGATTATGCAGGAAAACGATCAACGCAAGAGAACATATTTGTCTGTAATTACGAGTTTATAATGTATTTCTTCTCATTAGTATGGTCAATGGGTTTTGATATTATATCTTATTTTTTTCCAATGTTTCCAACCCACTATTACTCATTGCTGCTTTAAATTATTTTCCACAGAAACAATAATGGTATGCAAATCAATGCATACGGTACTTTTAATAGTCTGATCAGTGTACATTTTAAATCCCATTTTTTTATGTTACTTGTTATTTACTCCAATACTTTTATCTACTGGCTTGAGCTACCAGTTACAATGTAACTTAATAGTATTAAAAGCCAGACCTAAGATGTGAAGAGTTGCTGCTTTTTCTTTCAGTAACGTTAATAATTGCGATGTCTAAATGATGTCAAGGTCGGGACTATGAAGGTGTCACATGGGCTCTCGTTAATTGTGACGTGATTTTTTTTACTATTACTAGACAACTAAAATAACTCAAATAACGGGGGAAATAATCAATAGAGTTTCACATGATTAAAATAATCATTAGTTATGATTTCATATAAAAATAAATCCTGCTTTTACCATGAACCACGTTATCCTGCATGCCATTCACTTGTACACATCGATGGTTGACGCCCGTTGCCAAAAGACTACATTACCCATGATTCCCGTGCTGTGGTATTTCCGGGTGGGTATTGCTGACAGCCATATTTGATTCGATTATGCTGTTCTGGCTGCGACAACCAGTTTAGCCAGTTCTTAACGAAAAAAAAAAAAAACAACGGTGTCTTTTCTTCACTAGGCGGCCAGCTTCACGGTTAATCGGCGACGAAGTCCAACTGTATTCACAACAACGACAGCTTATACCCTGTAGTCAACGATGAATCCCGAATAGTAAGTGCGCATTTTATTTTAAATGTGGGTTATGACAGGTCCGGTACAACTGTCAGCTTAGCCGGGTAGAAGCTAAGCTAGCATTAGCGCACCGTACAAAATGAACGTCAGCTGCTTTGTCTCCGGCGCTAAGCTAGCGAGCTAACGGAGCTGTCGGTGCGGCGTACGCACTATCAAATGACAGCGTCGACGCTTGTCGCGTAACTGGTGTTCGTCAACCGCTTCCCGTCGATACGACGCCGATTAAATCAAGTGACTGAATGGACGCAGTCAAAGACGTCCCTGGGCTCAGTTACGGCAAGTGACATAGACGTAGCGTTAGCAGCTAGCAGGTGAGCTAACGGAATAGCTACGTAGCTTTACCGGATACTGTTGGGGATTTTGTTATTGACACTTCGACTTCGACGCAGTGACAGTTTGGCAGTTCACAGTCTTGTCCGCAAACACGAAGCCAATCGGTATGTCTTCCCTGATAATGTGTAGGTTTACATCTTATTTCAGTTTAGTAGTTCAGCGCAAACAGGAAGTTACTGAGCCCCTGATGATGTGGAGCTGTTAGGTAATCTCTGGTTACTCCACCGAACGACTGCGACCGACGAATTTTACATATGGATTGTTTGGAATGATCGATTAGTTGTGTTCTGTGTTCCAAGCTGAAGACGTGTCTTCAAACTACGCTAACACAGCAACGAATTATACTTTAAAGTACCAAAAATAAAAGTACGCATTTAAGGTAGTTGCCCATTACACCTTTGCATTATATATAGTTTTTAATCAGTTATATATATAAACACACACACACACACTCTGCTGGTTGTTTGACCTTAAATAATACATAAAATCTCAGCGTTTTCCTATTGATATTCGTTAGATTGTGTTAATAATCTAAATCTACAGAGTTTCCATGTAAATATACCACTTTGAAATGTACAATATAAGAGAATATACTTTAAACCGCTGCTAAAGGGCTGAAGGTAACAAATACTCACAACCTGAATACATCGGATCGTTTGTTTCACTTATGGATCAGATGTTCATTCTGTAAACGTCCAGGAGAAGGGTGTTAATCTAGATTTTTGCGGAGCTCAAGGTGATCGCCTCAAACTGCTCGTTTTGTCCAACTAACGGTCGAAAACCCAAAGATATGCAGTTTCACATTTTACCACTACTTTAAATGTAAAAGTTTGCTTCGTTAAACACCCAAATGATAAAACGTTAACAATAATTTTGATGAATTATCTTCTATCAATATTCAAACGTATGGACTTATACATACATTTTACTTACACTATTTTATTATTTATCTTATTTTATTCTCATCTCCCACCATCAAAACAAATTCCTCTATCTGAAACATATGTGGCTAAAAAATGACTTCTGATAAATGGATCAAACCCAAGGAGAGAAAAAAATCAGCAAGTAAAACAAACTATACTATATAGATATGTAAATACATACCATCTGTGCTTGGGTGTATACATGTAGAAAGTCATGCTATTTTTAGACAGTAAGACAATAACCCTGTGGAATAAATAATGTTTAATAATGAGAACTTGTTAGTAACAGGGTTATAATTATCTTAATGAAGACATTTTGTATTTGGCATTGCTGACTGATTAACAGATTGTCAAAGCACATTTAACTTGTCAATACCAAAGTTAATTAACTGTTAAAGCACACGTGAAAACATTTAACAACCAGCTTACTGTGATTTTATACCCTGCAGCGTTTTTATTGTTTTTTCAAGTCATTTTGTAATTTTTTTGTTTTTTTTCCTCCGCAGCGATTATTTATTCAAACTGCTCCTGATCGGCGATTCTGGTGTCGGAAAGTCTTGCCTCCTTCTCCGGTTTGCAGTAAGTTGTCCGCCTCTGTGACACAAACCGGCTTCAACGTCGTCCCTCACCAGCGCTGTGATGGCAGATCCACCCCCCAGGTATCTCATCCCAGACCCACCTGTGTGTGTGTGTGTGTGTTTGTGTGTTTTATCCCAGGATGATACGTACACAGAGAGCTACATAAGCACCATCGGCGTGGACTTCAAGATCAGGACCATCGAGCTGGACGGCAAGACCATAAAACTTCAGATCGTAAGGAGAACGTTGTGTAATCGAGCCGCAAATAGACGAGCAGTAAATCATCCCTGGATCATGTTTGGACCGACGGGCTGTGCTTTGCTTCCTCAGTGGGACACGGCCGGTCAGGAGCGGTTCCGCACCATCACGTCCAGCTACTACAGAGGAGCTCACGGCATTATAGTGGTTTACGATGTGACGGATCAGGTCGGTTTGCTTTGATGTTGTTTCTTTTAGGGTAGACTCTAGAATAAATTTTAAAAAAGGAGGCCCTGTACTAACCAGCGCTCCAACCCCCGTCCTCAGGAGTCCTTTAACAACGTCAAACAGTGGCTGCAGGAGATCGACCGCTACGCCAGCGAGAACGTCAACAAGCTGCTCGTGGGCAACAAGTGTGACCTCACCACCAAGAAGGTCGTGGATTACACCACAGCCAAGGTGAGCGCGCCTCTCCCTCAGTGGGACACATGTCTGCGGGACAATGAGACGACGGTCTGCCGAGTGTTCCGAGGGCCGTGGGACCCGTCCTGTTAGTTTAATGCGCCGAGAGGTGGCTCGCCTCAAAACCACGTGGTGAACCTCTTCAGCTGCTTCTTTTCTCAAGGTCCACTTTGTTTCTGCTGCTGAAGCTTTAAGTCACTTAAGCGTGACGACTTAAGAAGGCTGTGAGACTTTTTCTTTTCTTTTTTTTTAAGCGTCTTTGACCTTTTTTCCCCCAGTAAAACAGAAAGATTTGAGCGGCGTGCTGTTACTCTGGGGATTAAAACAAAATCCTTTGCCTTTTTTAATTTCATTGGTTGAGACCAGCTTACATAAACACTTAAATAAGCAAACAATATTAACCTTTAATTTATTCTCAGTTTAAAGCCCTGACTGGCACTACTCACCAGGAGCTCCGTCTAGCAGCAGTTCCGGAGCGTCATGGAATTCCATTTGTTTAACCCCCGCCTTTCCGCTCACCAGGAATTTGCCGACAACCTGGGGATCCCCTTCCTGGAGACGAGCGCCAAGAGCGCCACCAACGTGGAGCAAGCCTTCATGACCATGGCGGCCGAGATCAAGAAGCGGATGGGCCCCGGGGCCACGGCCGGCTCCTCGGAGAAGTCCAACGTGAACATCCAGAGCAAGCCGGTCAACACCTCGTCCGGAGGCTGCTGCTGAGGGGCCACCAAGACGAAACGCCACGCCCGACCCCCCCACCCACCCACCCTCACCCCCCCGAGCACCCGACCAGTCTCAATGTTACCATGCTCCACAGGGAGAGGGAGGAAGGGAGAGAGAGAGAGGAGGAGAGAAGGAGATAGACAGATGGGGAAAGACACGACTTTGAGGGGACGGGTTTGTGCAGAAACATCAGATTCCCGTCCCATCCTTTCAGAGTCAGCAATAGGACGGTAAGTCCATCGACCCCCACAGAACGCAGCGGGCGGCTCATTCTTTTTCTTTTCTTTACGTACTGGGGTAAAAAAAAAACAACTAAATGTATACGATTTTAACAGTGTGTGAAGTTAACTAATGAGAGAAAACACACGTATTCAGGTTTTCTTCTTTTTGTTTTCCCTTTTCCATTTTTTGAGTTTGCTAAATTAGTCACTTTTCTAAAAAATAAAAATAAAAAAAATGAACCCACCCAGGAAAAAAATCACAGAAGAAACCCCCCCCCTCCACAAGGTGGTCTTTTATTTGGCTGTCGATAAGAGCCCGACTTCGGCCCCCGATTCTCCTCCGACATTTGACTCGGTGAGCACTTCAAATGAAGCACATGCTTAGAACCAGCACCATGCACGCTCAGAACAGGTGACACCCCCCCCCCCCCCTCCCCCTTATTCGGTGTGCATGTGTGCGGCGTCCTGATTACCGATTACAACACCTGCCCCCGCCCCTTCTTAACTAAACAAACGATGTGCCAGTGCCTTTGTGGCAGGAGATTATTTACATGACACTTATGCCTTCGGTGCTCCCGTGTTGTCGGCGTGTTTCCCCTCGTTTGCCCACAAGTCGTGACTTCTTACTGGAAGGGTCCACGCTGTACGATAGCGGCCTACATTCCTGTGTGTGTATATATATATATATAATATATATATATATCTTTATTCGGCTCCGTGTGTGCTCTGCTGGGTCTTGGCGATACAATAAGCATGTGCTACATTGGGAGACGTGACGTCAGCCGCGTTTTTTGTTGTTTTTTTTCCCCTCCGCTAATGTTCCTTCAACCGACAGCACAACCGCAACAGGAGAAGCGGGAGAACCACCATCCCAGCTCGAGAATAATCTATAAACTGTATATATTTATACATAAATGTAAGAAGTGATTTGCAAATTGTGTTGAAGCAAGCGAATGACATGATAAATAGATGGAACTAGTAATCTCGACACGTGATTTGTGGCTGCGGACATGACATTTTTTGTGGCACGATGTCTACTATTAAAAGCGATGAAGGAGATCTTTGATAACTGCTGGTCCTTGTGCTGTTTTTATTTTGGTGTCCTCGTGCTTTCCTTCCACACACTCTGTGTTCAGACCTTTCGTTTTCATTCTGCATTTCTTTGGCCTTCAGCTTTACTTCAGCTCTAATGAGAAATGTAGTAACATAAATTCAGCTTTTCAGAATAAAACCACACCAGAATGTTAGAAAGTATCCTTATTTGTTCTATCTGTCGGGTGACTTTCTATAACCGGATGGTAGAATTTATTTATGCTCCTCTAGGCAGAGGAAGTCATTTTGAATGCATACTACATGAATAATGAATGCAAAGTCTGCATAATACATGTCAACCCGGTTAGGACCCGGCCCCTATAATCAAAAGGAGCAGTGATCTCCGTTTCATTAGAAGAGCAAAGTGATACTTGGCAACAAAAACTGTTATGATGCAGTGTATAAAAGATATAATGTATATACAATATAATAAAAGGTAATTAAATACATAGAATTGTTTAATATATTACAATGATTACTCTGATTTAAGAATCAACTTGGATGCACCTTCATCTTACTCTGCTCTTACGTCATTGACTTAAACACAATAAAACGAGTTCCACGTGGAACACAACAACGCACACTAAGCGACCCCATGCTGCCAGGTGGAGTTCCAGCTCCTCGCCAGCAGGGGGCGCCGTCTGCTTCCTGCATTGAAAAGGGAAATCAATGCTGCAGCAGCAGCTGAGGTTCTTTTTCATTTGTTGTCACATGAGCTGTGAAGCTGTTGATCTTCACGTGTGTGTGTGACGTGGGAAAAGCAGAAGTGACCCGAAGAGTCGAGACAAAGCACCGATGCGACAGCGTAGAAATATAATAAAAATGAGTTATTACAATGTTATGAGTGAAAGCAAGGTGCAAAAGTATTTACCTAAAAATGTATTAAAAGCTTTCCTACGACATTCACAACATTAATACGGCATCAAGTACCTATGATCTACATTAAGATTAAGACTTTTTGGATTGCTTCTGGTGGGCTCTCAACATGGCGACGCCTCGTAGCTAATGGTGCTAACAGCGCTAAGTAGGTAGCTCCATCCAAACTCCATCCTCTGCTCAGGTGGGCGTTTCTATCTGTTATATCTTCACAGAGCTGCTAGTTGTCTGCTGCTATTCTGATGCTCGGATTATCGCACGCTGCTACTTTGAATTTAACAAATTTAATGTAATGATTACGCAGATTAATTAACCCGTTTCAGAATGACATCACTGGATCGTGATTGTCGTTGTAATAATGTGTTCATCACATGAATGTTGCAGCTGGTGAAGGAGGAGCTGATCTCACTGACTTAACTTTGATATTTCACCATAATCTATTTCCCATTAATCTTTTATCTATCTATAGATTATTAATCTGAATCTGCAATGTTATTTAATTTATCGGACAAACGTAATAAAAAAGTTCAATACTAGTAAAAGTCCAGTATTATTCTACACAAGTGAAAGGTGACAGTGTGCGTCCTCCCTCATTAACCAGCACACTCTGATTATATTAAGCGATAAAAAGAAAGAGGGAGTGTGAGGACCCCCCCCCCCCCCCCCCCACCACCTCATGAGGCACAACCCCCAAGTTCGCTTTCAGCCGCAGAACAAAACACACAATGAGGAGAGAGACGTGTTGGTGCGGAGGAATGGGGGGGGGGGAGGGGAGGGGGGGGGAGGTCAGGCCAAGTTTGAGGCTGGTTGCTGGGTGATCTGGGGAGGAGGGGGGGGGGGGGGGCTCGTTTGTGACAGCTGCAGAGGCCAAAGTCTTTCACCCCACTGCGGCTGGGGGGAGGGAGAGTGAGGGAGGCCTGGGGGGGGGGGGGGGGGGGAGTTACTATGAGTCCATGTGTGAAGTTTAAGTCTCTCACCGGCTGATAAAGAAAATCAGACCTGCAGTGTCACACAGCTTCTACACACACACAAACACACACACAGATGAACACTCGAGGTAACTTGTGTCTTTCGGGCGTCTTTGTGCTTTTTCCTTTACGTTCATCTCACAGCTTTGGACTTCATTGACTAAATATTCAGCAGCGTCAAAACCAAAGAAAACGCAGCGCCTCCCAAACGTCGTGTTTAGCGGAGATGAGCAGAACTAAAAATACTGTGAGAGATGATCTCGGACCTTTTTAATCATTTTAAGAAATACATGAAAAGTGTAATCACGTGGTTTGGGTGTCTCGGGGGGGGGGGGGGGGGGACACGCCCTGTCACTTCCACAAAGAACCTTGAGCGACCGGAGTGAACTCAAGTGTTGCTGCTGCTCTCTGGGGTCGCTGAGGTCAACACACACACACACACGTACACACACACGCACACACACAGACACAACAAGACCTCCAGTGAACTCCGGTGTGTGGCGCTCACTCGGCTTTGCGTGATCCTCGTCTACCCTCAGAGGCCACAGCCATAACTAATATGAGACATTTTATTTTCTACACAGCTACACCCGATTTTCAAACACTCAAAACATGGACAGTCCCTGAACACAACACACAAATACCGACATACAACCCTTTAGTTATGCAAACCATGGGTTGATACTGTTTACTGTTGTAAGTGTCAAATGGGTCAAATGAATATGGAATAGGAAGGAAGTGAGTGAGGGAGTGTCCCCAGAGGACTGGAAGGGACTCTCCGTCTCTGCGAGATGTCCAACGCTAAATAACTGGAATGCTTGGCATAGTTGTGGTTTTTCACTGCGCAGCAGACCGTCTGACAAACGTAGTGACGCTCGGGATATTTTAACCCATAATCCTTTGCAGGAGATAATTGAGCAGAGGGGGTCAAAGGTCGAGGTGCCAGGTTATGCAGAAGTTGTCCTAAATGACTGTTAGTTTTGTCTCCACCTTGGAGCCTCCATCTCTCTTGGTGGTTGACTCTCAGTAATCTGTGATAATCTGGAGATGAGGAGGATAAAGCTTTTCATGCCGGGTCACCAATTTTAGATAAAAAGATTAAAAATAAAAATAGTCTTTCTCATAATTGGACTAGTTATAATAATCGAATGATGCATGTACTTAATACTTATACGTAAAGTACGTCTACAAGTACTTCAATTTTTACTATTGAAGTTCTCTCCATTCCTGCAGGTGGCCAGTGGGAATTGGGCGACTCTTGTGACACGGCGTCCTCGTGACTCACGTCATTTTTCAAAATCTTCATCAAGCCCTCCTGTGTGGAAGTGTCATGTGTCCACAAAAGGTCCCACGCTGTACCATCATTCTGTCAGCGTGGCCCAGCGGGAGCTGCGTCAAGCTCCACACGGTGAGGTGACGATGTTGCGCAATTCTAGTTGGCCTTCAAAGTAAAAGCTGCATATGCCTCGCAAAGACTACTTGTTTTTTTTATAGGGCCTCACAACACAGTTATATACAGTATTTGGTATTATACAATGCAAGATTTGGCTTTTACCATGCAACATAATATGTAAACAAATTGCTGAATTAAAAACTTCAAGCTCTATTGAATGTCATGTTTTTCATATCACACTTTCCTATTGTATTTATTCATTTTGTATTTGTATTGCTACAGGAATATCCCTTAGGTTTACCAATGCATTACAGATATATTATTGTTTATTAACAGTGAATAGTCTTTCAAATGCAATATACTTATCCATATCCATTTGTATTTGCGCTCCAATGAAGACCATCGGATACAGTCGACAGCTCTGGAGGAAAGTTTTATTTGATCCTGTTTGGTCAAAATATTTCTTATTGGCATAAAACTAAAATAACTGAAGAAAAAAACGCAATGCCGGACACCGGTTTTATTTTGAAGTTCATCCCAGGAAGTAGTTTGAACAGCAGCTCATGCCGGTTCTCTGTGACATATCTCCTCCTCCTCCTCCTCCTCCTGCTCCTCCTCCTCCTGCCGCTCCGCCGCTTCACTTCGCCATTGTGCGCGGAGCTCAATGGGTGTTGAGTTCGAGGCTGCCGCGGGGGTTGGGAGGCGGAGGGGGGGGGAGGACGACGACGAGTAACACTCACACAACCCAACAAACGGACTAACGGCTGCCTTTATCCTCCATCTTCTCCTTCTTCTTCCTCCTCCTGACCGTCTTGCCGCTTCCCGCTCCCGGCCTCACCGACGACACCCGATGCCGCAGAGGAGACCGTGGACGGGACTAGCTACATGTGGTGAGTGACACGCCGGCACCGACCGGGGGACACCGAACACCTTTTCACGCTCGGTAACTTCTCCGCGGGCCCCCTCCCCCCGGAGGAACCGGGGGGAGGGGGGGGGGGAGGCGGCAGGAGCAGCCCGGCGGGTCCCGGGGCGAGCGCGAGCGGCTTTAGTGACGTTACGTCAACTCGTGAGAGGGGAGCGAAGAGCCGGCGGACAGGAGGGTCGCCGCGGCCGGGCGAGGGAGCCCGGTTGGCGGGCGCAGGTGGCGCGGAGCAGCAGCCGGAGGGTCCGGAGGGTCCCGCGGGGTCCCGGAGAGCAGCTGCCGCTCTGACAGCTTTAGTGATTAATACCCGCCGCAGGGAGCGCGCCCTGAACGGAGCTGTTACGTGACAATGTCTGAGGTTGGATGGAGAACTTTAAATGATGTCTTTTTAATGTTCCCATTTCCGTGGCTCGCTTCTGGAAATCAACATGTAGTTTATAGTCCTCTTATTGTACTTAATTACACGTAGATGCACTTCGTCATTAACTAAACATACCTGTCCTGCTCAAGTGATTCATGTTTTTAAGTTTTTATAAGAGCCAGACTGATACTTCTAACATTTCCGTTTCACTTTCACTTTTTTGGTGTCTGTAATAACTGGACAATTAATTAATGAATTAGATTATGATCAATAACAGCCTTAAATTACTTTCTCTATTATCCATCAATATGTTGTGGCCCCCTTTTAAATAGCAGTACGTGTTGTCTATAAAATAAGGATTTTATCCGGCCTGCAGTCGATTTAAAATCTCAAAGTTATTACTATACTATCTAAAAGTTATAGGTTATAGTGAGCGGAGGGTTTAAAGGGCCGACAATCGGCGCTCTGCCGCGCGTGACGTAACACTCCGACGTTGGACTCTCCGCCGCTGACGTGCCGCGCTGAGCAGGTGTGATGAAATAACCTGCTTTCTTCATCTGGGTGGGGGGTAGGAGGGGGGGGGGGGGTGTACGGTAAGTACGGTAAAAACCAAACCTAAACCACACGAAGAGCGTCTGGAGGGCCGTGATCTATGACCTACAGCCGAGGCTCGTGGGAGGCTCCTCAGCTCATCCTGCAGGTGCTCGGTCATTGACCCCAAAAAGTCAGAGTTGCACACTCTCAGACTTTGACTCTCAGACTTTGACCCGCCGCCGGGGCGTCTGACTGCCACACGGCTACGGAAACGCGACCCCGGGTCGGCCTCCTGCGCGGCGGCTCTGTGGCTGATTCCACACTCGCCTGTTTAATATTTAATCGCAGCTCTTCTCTCCCGGCGGCGGGTTCCTTTTAGATGAAATCCTCTCGCTTTGCTCTTTCTTAAACGCACCTCCAGCTCCGTCCCACCCCCGTAAAACGAAACAAAAAAACAGGGCAGTTTTCCTGTAAGCTTCGCTATACGTATGTTCTCTGAAACGAGTCATTGGTGACAAAGGGAAAGGCCGAAAGATCAAAGACGCATCACGTGGTTTCCCCCTTTGAGTGACAGCTGCTGTGCGCAGTGAACGTTATGACTCACACACACACACACACGCACACAGAGGTGTGTGTGTGTGTGTCCTGCAGCGAGGCGTCTCTGGCAGGACTCACAGCGGATGTGATTCTGCGAAGTCCACCTTAAGATCATCAGCTGAGAGATGAAGAAACAAAACAAAGTGAAGAAAAGAAGCCGAAGACTTGAACAGAACGTCTTTGTTTTTTTGGGAAGTGCAGCAGATGAAAAGTGTCTCTTTAAAAGGCGTCCGTCAGCAGCGGAGATGTGCTCCTACATGTCAGGCTCAACGCGTGGGCAGACACACACACACACACACACACAGTCAGGTACTGAACCTTCTTCCCTTTTCCTCAAACCATACAAGTAAAAACATGAAAAGGTGTTTTTCCTCTCATGTTTTAGTATCTGGGGACACAGAGAATGGCGTTCTAATGCATTTACTGCAGGAGCCGTGCACCAGGTGGGCGCAGTGGGCGGGGTCCGCAGGGGGGGGTCAAGGCCTGGAGTTTGGCGTTTCGGCCGTCGCCATCTTGCTTTTGGACGCGGCGTCTCTGAGAGTCACAGGGACGATGTCTTTCTGTGACGTCCCACCTGCAGAGTCCACCCGGCGCTGGTTTGGTCACGTGACCCGAGCTCGCGGGTTTATTCAGACGGGGTTCATCGTGTTTATTCAATTATTAATGGCCGTGTTAATGGTGTCAATCTTGGAGTAATTGATTAAACAACTTAAGGTGATCAGCGTGAACATGAGTGAATTAGCATAACTGTTTGAAGTCATTTGTTGATTAATAACTTTCTGATTCCACAAACTGAACATCTTTGCAGAGTGAACTGAAAATCTTTATGGGCAATAAAGCATTTGATGACAGAACTTTGGTTTCTCCAAAGGACGCTGAAAGGAAGCGAGTTGACTTGATGAGTTTCGCGCGTACTTCAGGCCGAGGTCTCCTTGTGATGAGGTCATGTGGTCACATGGGTTCTCACCGAGGTCTCAGTCCGTCCTCCGAGAGCCGAGCGGCCGTAACGCAACACCACATTTAATGGTTTACTCAATGGAAAGGTATGCTGCTACGCACGCACACACACACACGCACACACACACACACACACACACACACACACACACACACACACACACACACACACACACAGGCACGTCAGATCTCCCACACAAAGAGCCGTCGTTCTTTTCCCACAACTGCAGCGTTTCTGAAACTATTTTTGGATTTCTACCTCATCACACAGACAGCTGGCAGAGGGGGAGTAAAGAGGGAGGGAGGGACGGGGGGGGGGTAAAGAGGGAGGGGGGGGGGAGTGGGACATATTTGAACTTCAGCCAGCTGATCCGAAGTCAGCCACAAGAAACCGTTTTTGATTGGTGAGGATTCGCAGTGTGTTCACTGGAGCCTTCAGAAGTCAAGTATCAGACGTGGGGGAGGAAGCATGTCTCTCTCTCTCTCTCTCTCTCTCTCTCTCTCTCTCTCTCTCTGTCTGTTCCTGTGTCTCTCGCCCTGTCACCGCCTCTCCTCGTCCTCTCGGGGTGTCGGAGCAGATGGCCCCTCTGAGGGGCCCCGCATGGGTTTAAAGTAGGAGAAGGAGGAGGAGGAGGAGGGAGAGCTGATGAATAATCATATGTAAGGAGGGGGCGTGTGTGTGTGTGTGTGTGTGTGTGTGTGTGTGTGCTGTTTAATTCAGTCTCTGTCAGCACTTTCTGACGCCTTTTGGCCGAGTGATCGAGGTCACGGGTTCAAATCCAGCAGATCCCCAGCACAACAGCTGCCGCCACCAGCACTATGATACTGTTATTCTGCTGCATAGTTCAGAAGGAAAGGAGCGACTGATGTGTACGACGACCTTTTTGAAAAGCTGCAGCACTGGTGGTTTGTTGAGGGACAAAGTTTTGTTGCAGAGAGTCTGAGTCGTGACCTCGACATTTACATAAAGGTCATGACTCAGATATTTCATGTTTTAGGCTGATTAGTCACTAGTTTAGAAAAAACCCCAGAAACAACAGCAGCGTGGGGATCTTCAGCTCGTGTGTGTGTGTGTGTGTGTGTGTGTGTGTGTGTGAGTGTGAGTGTGTGTGAGTGTGTGTGTGTGTGTGTGTGTGTGTGTGTGTGTCGTCAGGATGGAAGTCGCCTGTTTCCTGTGTTTTGTTCAGGGAGTCAGAAGGTGATCAGCTGACTACGGCTCACATGGGAGCAGGTCAGCTGACACACACACACACACACACACACACAGATACACACACACACGGATACAGAGACACACCCACAAACACACTTCTTAAGACACTTCTTCTTGGAAAAATGTGACTTTTCTCATGTAATTCCGTTTGTATCGGGAGGATTTTACTGCAGTCTGAGCACTTTTAGTTTAAGGTTTTAAATGAAGGAATTTACCTGCTTGATCTTACGTGATCTTCAGGTGATCTCCACCCTTCTCCGTCATATCTTTTATTCCCTGTTTTGTTCTGGTTTTGCTCCATACAACATTCCAGCGGTTTGGTTCTATCAAAACATTTACATCTGTGGAGGCCCATCTTTCAAGTGACGGAATACGAAAACGCCCCAAACCGCAGATCAAGAACTCACTCCTTCCTCACTCCTTCCTCACTCCTTCCTCACTCCTTCCTGACTCCTTCCTGACTCCTTCCTCACTCCTTCCTCACTCCTTCCTGACTCCTTCCTCACTCCTTCCTCACTCCTTCCTGACTCTTTCCTCACTCCTTCCTCACTCCTTCCTGACTCCTTCCTCACTCCTTCCTCACTCCTTCCTCACTCCTTTCTCACTCGCTGACTTGGTCGATCATTGTCTCTGGCGAATGGACCTCCGTCCTCAGGGCGGCGCCGTGTCTGCCAGCGAGTGGACGTTGGTTTCAGAGGCGCAGAGTGAACCTTCGTGTTCCAAATGTCTCCCTCTGACGGCGTTCCTCTCTCCTCAGATCCATGTTGGGCCTCGGGGTGAAGCGCAGGCGGGACGAGGATGACGACGCCCCGGAGGAAGCGCGGCGTCCCGCGCCGGCCGGCGCCATGTCCCACGCGTCCTTCACGCTGCAGCGGCAGACCGTCCTCAACGTGTCCCTCGTGAAGCTGTACGGCCCCCGGAGGGGCGGCGGCCTCGGCCTGCGGCGCCGCGTCCTCATCAACAACGTCGTCCGCCGCATCCACGACGACTTCAGGCAGGAGGGGGGCGTCGGCGCCCTCTTCTTCTCGGCCGCGCCGCCAGCCGCCGCGTCCTCCGCCGCCGCCGCCGTCTGCGAGGACGAAGGCTACCGACAGGCTCCGCCTCCCCCCGCCTCCTTCAGCATCCTGTCGTCGCCGCTCACGGCGCTGGACTCCTGCCTGACTCCCGCCTCGCTGCTGGAGGAGGACCTGCCCATGTTCTTCACCCTGCCGCCGCCGCCCTCCCCCACCGCCACCCAGCACCGCCCCAACCACTCCCCGAGGCCGCCGCCCTCGCCGTCGCCCAAAGACAGCTTCTCCTCGGCGCTGGAGGAGATCGAGGAGCTCTGCCCCTCCTCCTCCTCCTCCTCCGGCCCGCCGTCTCCACCTCTTGCCCAGTTTGATGTGGTCGTGAAGGAGGAGGAGCGCGGCTTCCAGGAGGTGGAGAGCAGGTTGGAGAAGCCTCTCCCTCCTCCTCCTCCTCCTCCTCCTCCTCCTCCTCCCTCCCCGGGCTCCTTCCTGACGGACTTCGCTCTGGACGACGTCCTCTTCACAGACATTGACACGTCCATGTACGACCTCGGGCCCTGCCCGCCTCCGCCGGGCACGCCGCCGTCCAAGATGGCTCCCGGCGGGATGGCGGACGACCTGGTGCGGTCCATGTCGATGTCGGGTTACGGGGGGGCGGGGGGCGGCGCCCAGAGCCCGCCTTTTAAAATGGACCTGGCCGAGCTGGACCACATCATGGAGGTGCTGGTGGGCAGCTGAGAGGAACTTTTTATGACTTTTCTTCATTCATGTACAGTTTCACAGCTTCACTCACTGGAGGATCCAAGGTGGGAGGGGGGTGAGGAGAGGGGGGGGGAGTGCTGGCTCACAGCGTTTACAGCGTTTAGCAGCTTTACCACTGAGTGAACGTATTAGAAGCTTTGGTGACCTCTGGTGACCTCTGGTGACTTGTGGCGTGAAGCAGCGTCCTTTTTTTTTCTTTTTTATTTTAACCGCCGTCCGAGAAATTGTAAGAAAGGAGACGAGTCGTTTCTGCATGTCTCTGAGAATGAAAACGTCTCCTCAGCGTTCGTGAAAACAAACCGATCCTGTGCCTTTTTTTTAAAAAAACCTCGATCTACTCGTCTAGTTCAATAACCTTCAATTCTTCATTTAAAACCATTTCAACACGCAGCTCATCCGGCGAAATAGATTCCAGTGTGAAAGTCTTTTTAAAAAGCAACAAACGCGTCAATGGAAGCTTCTTTCTTTCTTTAGTTGGATTTGAAAAGATGTCAAAAACAATTTGTAGCTTTTAGAAGCACGAAGAGGAGAAAATCTCATTGGTTGAGTTCATTTCTGAGCTAAACTAGCAGGTCAACAATCTGCCAATGAATATTAAAACAAACCTTTAGTAGATAGATACTAATAACGTTAGACATTTCGACATAGAGCTAAAAAAAATGCAAATTTGCCTTCAGTCTAACGTGTTTTTGGTCACATTCGACTCAACCAAAGCAGCAGCTCCTGCTTTAAGCCCTGAAGCTGTGAGGTTTATTTATTATCTCTCGGCTGTGTGAGTATTTATTGTGACTCCTGACACTAATATTTAGTTTGTACACAACATCTATTCTTTAAAAGGATAAATCCAAACAAAAGCCGACTTCTCAATGGACTCAAGAGGCAGTTTTGGTGGAGAATCTCCCCTCAAATGTACCGTCATTTAATAAATGATTTGGTTTTTAATTTTTTTTAATACTATGTAAAATATACTTTAGGATTTGAGCAGAGTTATATGTGAATGAACACTGGGCCTTATTTTCTTTCGGAATGTTTTGTTTGTCGTAGACGGATCAATCGGGTCCTGATGTGTGAGGATTAAAGCTGAATCCAGATGTGAGTCTTTTTAAAAACACCTGTGTCTCCACCTGCTGGACAGATGATGTAACAGCAGGTTGTCACCAGTAGGACCTGGTATGTAACCAGTATGGTTGTTTTTATACATGATATTGTTTTTATTCTACATCTATTCTACAAGTATTCATAGTCTCTTTTTTACTAATTCAACCCATTGTTGTTATTTTTGTTTTTTTAGGATCTTCCTGCAGCTGTTTCACGCCACTAATTACAAAGTGTTTAAACTATTTTTATTGAGCCTCGACCTGCTGTGAATCACAATGTAATAAAGACGGTGACTTGCAGATGGATAAAAGGTTTATTACTATTTGTATCATGAGCATCCAAAATACCTTTTTACTGTCAAATCAGACGATTACACTCAAACTAAATTCTTGTTCTTTCTCTCCAGAATGAAAGGAAATGTTGATTCTCATCACACCAAATGTTATTTTTGTCCTAATTATTTCTGTCGGTTTGAAGCACTTCTGTGGCTAAAGGAGCTTTTTATGTTTTTGACTGGACATTAACAGAAGGGGAGGAGTTAGAGGTCACATGACTCTGTGCCTTGTCCTATGCAATATGACATTTCCCTTCTGAGAATTATCTATGAATGTTAGTAATTTTATTTTCTACATTAAATGAGGATTCTCCTATTTGTCTCGTCAGTCCTTTATTTATCTTTGTTTCTGGTTCATCAAATAATTTAAATTAATCTTTTTGCTTCATATTTTCAAAATATGAAAATGAAATATCTTAATAGTAGTGAATTTTTGTCCTTTTAATTCTAATTTTAAACAAAGGGTGATAAAAACAAATTTGCAATAGAATACAGGTTATAGAATAATAGAATAAAGGTTTTCAGCACCACTCTGCAGCTGCCACACAGCTCCCTTAAAAACCTTTATTTTATAGGTTTATTTATTCAGGGGATGAAAACGTTCCCTCATTGCAAAAGAAACAGAAACAAGCAGAGAAGATAACTATTTTAATTTCTTGTGTACACTAAAAGTAAAATTTACACACTTAGTCTCAAAAGAACCCGGGCATGCACGATAACCTATCTATAGATTATTAATCTGAATCTGCAATGTTATTTAATTTATCGGACAAACGTAATAAAAAAGTTCAATACTAGTAAAAGTCCAGTATTATTCTACACAAGTGAAAGGTGACAGTGTGCGTCCTCCCTCATTAACCAGCACACTCTGATTATATTAAGCGATAAAAAGAAAGAGGGAGTGTGAGGACCCCCCCCCCCCCCCCCCCACCACCTCATGAGGCACAACCCCCAAGTTCGCTTTCAGCCGCAGAACAAAACACACAATGAGGAGAGAGACGTGTTGGTGCGGAGGAATGGGGGGGGGGGAGGGGAGGGGGGGGGAGGTCAGGCCAAGTTTGAGGCTGGTTGCTGGGTGATCTGGGGAGGAGGGGGGGGGGGGGGCTCGTTTGTGACAGCTGCAGAGGCCAAAGTCTTTCACCCCACTGCGGCTGGGGGGAGGGAGAGTGAGGGAGGCCTGGGGGGGGGGGGGGGGGGAGTTACTATGAGTCCATGTGTGAAGTTTAAGTCTCTCACCGGCTGATAAAGAAAATCAGACCTGCAGTGTCACACAGCTTCTACACACACACAAACACACACACAGATGAACACTCGAGGTAACTTGTGTCTTTCGGGCGTCTTTGTGCTTTTTCCTTTACGTTCATCTCACAGCTTTGGACTTCATTGACTAAATATTCAGCAGCGTCAAAACCAAAGAAAACGCAGCGCCTCCCAAACGTCGTGTTTAGCGGAGATGAGCAGAACTAAAAATACTGTGAGAGATGATCTCGGACCTTTTTAATCATTTTAAGAAATACATGAAAAGTGTAATCACGTGGTTTGGGTGTCTCGGGGGGGGGGGGGGGGGGACACGCCCTGTCACTTCCACAAAGAACCTTGAGCGACCGGAGTGAACTCAAGTGTTGCTGCTGCTCTCTGGGGTCGCTGAGGTCAACACACACACACACACGTACACACACACGCACACACACAGACACAACAAGACCTCCAGTGAACTCCGGTGTGTGGCGCTCACTCGGCTTTGCGTGATCCTCGTCTACCCTCAGAGGCCACAGCCATAACTAATATGAGACATTTTATTTTCTACACAGCTACACCCGATTTTCAAACACTCAAAACATGGACAGTCCCTGAACACAACACACAAATACCGACATACAACCCTTTAGTTATGCAAACCATGGGTTGATACTGTTTACTGTTGTAAGTGTCAAATGGGTCAAATGAATATGGAATAGGAAGGAAGTGAGTGAGGGAGTGTCCCCAGAGGACTGGAAGGGACTCTCCGTCTCTGCGAGATGTCCAACGCTAAATAACTGGAATGCTTGGCATAGTTGTGGTTTTTCACTGCGCAGCAGACCGTCTGACAAACGTAGTGACGCTCGGGATATTTTAACCCATAATCCTTTGCAGGAGATAATTGAGCAGAGGGGGTCAAAGGTCGAGGTGCCAGGTTATGCAGAAGTTGTCCTAAATGACTGTTAGTTTTGTCTCCACCTTGGAGCCTCCATCTCTCTTGGTGGTTGACTCTCAGTAATCTGTGATAATCTGGAGATGAGGAGGATAAAGCTTTTCATGCCGGGTCACCAATTTTAGATAAAAAGATTAAAAATAAAAATAGTCTTTCTCATAATTGGACTAGTTATAATAATCGAATGATGCATGTACTTAATACTTATACGTAAAGTACGTCTACAAGTACTTCAATTTTTACTATTGAAGTTCTCTCCATTCCTGCAGGTGGCCAGTGGGAATTGGGCGACTCTTGTGACACGGCGTCCTCGTGACTCACGTCATTTTTCAAAATCTTCATCAAGCCCTCCTGTGTGGAAGTGTCATGTGTCCACAAAAGGTCCCACGCTGTACCATCATTCTGTCAGCGTGGCCCAGCGGGAGCTGCGTCAAGCTCCACACGGTGAGGTGACGATGTTGCGCAATTCTAGTTGGCCTTCAAAGTAAAAGCTGCATATGCCTCGCAAAGACTACTTGTTTTTTTTATAGGGCCTCACAACACAGTTATATACAGTATTTGGTATTATACAATGCAAGATTTGGCTTTTACCATGCAACATAATATGTAAACAAATTGCTGAATTAAAAACTTCAAGCTCTATTGAATGTCATGTTTTTCATATCACACTTTCCTATTGTATTTATTCATTTTGTATTTGTATTGCTACAGGAATATCCCTTAGGTTTACCAATGCATTACAGATATATTATTGTTTATTAACAGTGAATAGTCTTTCAAATGCAATATACTTATCCATATCCATTTGTATTTGCGCTCCAATGAAGACCATCGGATACAGTCGACAGCTCTGGAGGAAAGTTTTATTTGATCCTGTTTGGTCAAAATATTTCTTATTGGCATAAAACTAAAATAACTGAAGAAAAAAACGCAATGCCGGACACCGGTTTTATTTTGAAGTTCATCCCAGGAAGTAGTTTGAACAGCAGCTCATGCCGGTTCTCTGTGACATATCTCCTCCTCCTCCTCCTCCTCCTGCTCCTCCTCCTCCTGCCGCTCCGCCGCTTCACTTCGCCATTGTGCGCGGAGCTCAATGGGTGTTGAGTTCGAGGCTGCCGCGGGGGTTGGGAGGCGGAGGGGGGGGGAGGACGACGACGAGTAACACTCACACAACCCAACAAACGGACTAACGGCTGCCTTTATCCTCCATCTTCTCCTTCTTCTTCCTCCTCCTGACCGTCTTGCCGCTTCCCGCTCCCGGCCTCACCGACGACACCCGATGCCGCAGAGGAGACCGTGGACGGGACTAGCTACATGTGGTGAGTGACACGCCGGCACCGACCGGGGGACACCGAACACCTTTTCACGCTCGGTAACTTCTCCGCGGGCCCCCTCCCCCCGGAGGAACCGGGGGGAGGGGGGGGGGGAGGCGGCAGGAGCAGCCCGGCGGGTCCCGGGGCGAGCGCGAGCGGCTTTAGTGACGTTACGTCAACTCGTGAGAGGGGAGCGAAGAGCCGGCGGACAGGAGGGTCGCCGCGGCCGGGCGAGGGAGCCCGGTTGGCGGGCGCAGGTGGCGCGGAGCAGCAGCCGGAGGGTCCGGAGGGTCCCGCGGGGTCCCGGAGAGCAGCTGCCGCTCTGACAGCTTTAGTGATTAATACCCGCCGCAGGGAGCGCGCCCTGAACGGAGCTGTTACGTGACAATGTCTGAGGTTGGATGGAGAACTTTAAATGATGTCTTTTTAATGTTCCCATTTCCGTGGCTCGCTTCTGGAAATCAACATGTAGTTTATAGTCCTCTTATTGTACTTAATTACACGTAGATGCACTTCGTCATTAACTAAACATACCTGTCCTGCTCAAGTGATTCATGTTTTTAAGTTTTTATAAGAGCCAGACTGATACTTCTAACATTTCCGTTTCACTTTCACTTTTTTGGTGTCTGTAATAACTGGACAATTAATTAATGAATTAGATTATGATCAATAACAGCCTTAAATTACTTTCTCTATTATCCATCAATATGTTGTGGCCCCCTTTTAAATAGCAGTACGTGTTGTCTATAAAATAAGGATTTTATCCGGCCTGCAGTCGATTTAAAATCTCAAAGTTATTACTATACTATCTAAAAGTTATAGGTTATAGTGAGCGGAGGGTTTAAAGGGCCGACAATCGGCGCTCTGCCGCGCGTGACGTAACACTCCGACGTTGGACTCTCCGCCGCTGACGTGCCGCGCTGAGCAGGTGTGATGAAATAACCTGCTTTCTTCATCTGGGTGGGGGGTAGGAGGGGGGGGGGGGGTGTACGGTAAGTACGGTAAAAACCAAACCTAAACCACACGAAGAGCGTCTGGAGGGCCGTGATCTATGACCTACAGCCGAGGCTCGTGGGAGGCTCCTCAGCTCATCCTGCAGGTGCTCGGTCATTGACCCCAAAAAGTCAGAGTTGCACACTCTCAGACTTTGACTCTCAGACTTTGACCCGCCGCCGGGGCGTCTGACTGCCACACGGCTACGGAAACGCGACCCCGGGTCGGCCTCCTGCGCGGCGGCTCTGTGGCTGATTCCACACTCGCCTGTTTAATATTTAATCGCAGCTCTTCTCTCCCGGCGGCGGGTTCCTTTTAGATGAAATCCTCTCGCTTTGCTCTTTCTTAAACGCACCTCCAGCTCCGTCCCACCCCCGTAAAACGAAACAAAAAAACAGGGCAGTTTTCCTGTAAGCTTCGCTATACGTATGTTCTCTGAAACGAGTCATTGGTGACAAAGGGAAAGGCCGAAAGATCAAAGACGCATCACGTGGTTTCCCCCTTTGAGTGACAGCTGCTGTGCGCAGTGAACGTTATGACTCACACACACACACACACGCACACAGAGGTGTGTGTGTGTGTGTCCTGCAGCGAGGCGTCTCTGGCAGGACTCACAGCGGATGTGATTCTGCGAAGTCCACCTTAAGATCATCAGCTGAGAGATGAAGAAACAAAACAAAGTGAAGAAAAGAAGCCGAAGACTTGAACAGAACGTCTTTGTTTTTTTGGGAAGTGCAGCAGATGAAAAGTGTCTCTTTAAAAGGCGTCCGTCAGCAGCGGAGATGTGCTCCTACATGTCAGGCTCAACGCGTGGGCAGACACACACACACACACACACACAGTCAGGTACTGAACCTTCTTCCCTTTTCCTCAAACCATACAAGTAAAAACATGAAAAGGTGTTTTTCCTCTCATGTTTTAGTATCTGGGGACACAGAGAATGGCGTTCTAATGCATTTACTGCAGGAGCCGTGCACCAGGTGGGCGCAGTGGGCGGGGTCCGCAGGGGGGGGTCAAGGCCTGGAGTTTGGCGTTTCGGCCGTCGCCATCTTGCTTTTGGACGCGGCGTCTCTGAGAGTCACAGGGACGATGTCTTTCTGTGACGTCCCACCTGCAGAGTCCACCCGGCGCTGGTTTGGTCACGTGACCCGAGCTCGCGGGTTTATTCAGACGGGGTTCATCGTGTTTATTCAATTATTAATGGCCGTGTTAATGGTGTCAATCTTGGAGTAATTGATTAAACAACTTAAGGTGATCAGCGTGAACATGAGTGAATTAGCATAACTGTTTGAAGTCATTTGTTGATTAATAACTTTCTGATTCCACAAACTGAACATCTTTGCAGAGTGAACTGAAAATCTTTATGGGCAATAAAGCATTTGATGACAGAACTTTGGTTTCTCCAAAGGACGCTGAAAGGAAGCGAGTTGACTTGATGAGTTTCGCGCGTACTTCAGGCCGAGGTCTCCTTGTGATGAGGTCATGTGGTCACATGGGTTCTCACCGAGGTCTCAGTCCGTCCTCCGAGAGCCGAGCGGCCGTAACGCAACACCACATTTAATGGTTTACTCAATGGAAAGGTATGCTGCTACGCACGCACACACACACACGCACACACACACACACACACACACACACACACACACACACACACACACACACACACACACAGGCACGTCAGATCTCCCACACAAAGAGCCGTCGTTCTTTTCCCACAACTGCAGCGTTTCTGAAACTATTTTTGGATTTCTACCTCATCACACAGACAGCTGGCAGAGGGGGAGTAAAGAGGGAGGGAGGGACGGGGGGGGGGTAAAGAGGGAGGGGGGGGGGAGTGGGACATATTTGAACTTCAGCCAGCTGATCCGAAGTCAGCCACAAGAAACCGTTTTTGATTGGTGAGGATTCGCAGTGTGTTCACTGGAGCCTTCAGAAGTCAAGTATCAGACGTGGGGGAGGAAGCATGTCTCTCTCTCTCTCTCTCTCTCTCTCTCTCTCTCTCTCTCTCTGTCTGTTCCTGTGTCTCTCGCCCTGTCACCGCCTCTCCTCGTCCTCTCGGGGTGTCGGAGCAGATGGCCCCTCTGAGGGGCCCCGCATGGGTTTAAAGTAGGAGAAGGAGGAGGAGGAGGAGGGAGAGCTGATGAATAATCATATGTAAGGAGGGGGCGTGTGTGTGTGTGTGTGTGTGTGTGTGTGTGTGTGCTGTTTAATTCAGTCTCTGTCAGCACTTTCTGACGCCTTTTGGCCGAGTGATCGAGGTCACGGGTTCAAATCCAGCAGATCCCCAGCACAACAGCTGCCGCCACCAGCACTATGATACTGTTATTCTGCTGCATAGTTCAGAAGGAAAGGAGCGACTGATGTGTACGACGACCTTTTTGAAAAGCTGCAGCACTGGTGGTTTGTTGAGGGACAAAGTTTTGTTGCAGAGAGTCTGAGTCGTGACCTCGACATTTACATAAAGGTCATGACTCAGATATTTCATGTTTTAGGCTGATTAGTCACTAGTTTAGAAAAAACCCCAGAAACAACAGCAGCGTGGGGATCTTCAGCTCGTGTGTGTGTGTGTGTGTGTGTGTGTGTGTGTGTGAGTGTGAGTGTGTGTGAGTGTGTGTGTGTGTGTGTGTGTGTGTGTGTGTGTCGTCAGGATGGAAGTCGCCTGTTTCCTGTGTTTTGTTCAGGGAGTCAGAAGGTGATCAGCTGACTACGGCTCACATGGGAGCAGGTCAGCTGACACACACACACACACACACACACACAGATACACACACACACGGATACAGAGACACACCCACAAACACACTTCTTAAGACACTTCTTCTTGGAAAAATGTGACTTTTCTCATGTAATTCCGTTTGTATCGGGAGGATTTTACTGCAGTCTGAGCACTTTTAGTTTAAGGTTTTAAATGAAGGAATTTACCTGCTTGATCTTACGTGATCTTCAGGTGATCTCCACCCTTCTCCGTCATATCTTTTATTCCCTGTTTTGTTCTGGTTTTGCTCCATACAACATTCCAGCGGTTTGGTTCTATCAAAACATTTACATCTGTGGAGGCCCATCTTTCAAGTGACGGAATACGAAAACGCCCCAAACCGCAGATCAAGAACTCACTCCTTCCTCACTCCTTCCTCACTCCTTCCTCACTCCTTCCTGACTCCTTCCTGACTCCTTCCTCACTCCTTCCTCACTCCTTCCTGACTCCTTCCTCACTCCTTCCTCACTCCTTCCTGACTCTTTCCTCACTCCTTCCTCACTCCTTCCTGACTCCTTCCTCACTCCTTCCTCACTCCTTCCTCACTCCTTTCTCACTCGCTGACTTGGTCGATCATTGTCTCTGGCGAATGGACCTCCGTCCTCAGGGCGGCGCCGTGTCTGCCAGCGAGTGGACGTTGGTTTCAGAGGCGCAGAGTGAACCTTCGTGTTCCAAATGTCTCCCTCTGACGGCGTTCCTCTCTCCTCAGATCCATGTTGGGCCTCGGGGTGAAGCGCAGGCGGGACGAGGATGACGACGCCCCGGAGGAAGCGCGGCGTCCCGCGCCGGCCGGCGCCATGTCCCACGCGTCCTTCACGCTGCAGCGGCAGACCGTCCTCAACGTGTCCCTCGTGAAGCTGTACGGCCCCCGGAGGGGCGGCGGCCTCGGCCTGCGGCGCCGCGTCCTCATCAACAACGTCGTCCGCCGCATCCACGACGACTTCAGGCAGGAGGGGGGCGTCGGCGCCCTCTTCTTCTCGGCCGCGCCGCCAGCCGCCGCGTCCTCCGCCGCCGCCGCCGTCTGCGAGGACGAAGGCTACCGACAGGCTCCGCCTCCCCCCGCCTCCTTCAGCATCCTGTCGTCGCCGCTCACGGCGCTGGACTCCTGCCTGACTCCCGCCTCGCTGCTGGAGGAGGACCTGCCCATGTTCTTCACCCTGCCGCCGCCGCCCTCCCCCACCGCCACCCAGCACCGCCCCAACCACTCCCCGAGGCCGCCGCCCTCGCCGTCGCCCAAAGACAGCTTCTCCTCGGCGCTGGAGGAGATCGAGGAGCTCTGCCCCTCCTCCTCCTCCTCCTCCGGCCCGCCGTCTCCACCTCTTGCCCAGTTTGATGTGGTCGTGAAGGAGGAGGAGCGCGGCTTCCAGGAGGTGGAGAGCAGGTTGGAGAAGCCTCTCCCTCCTCCTCCTCCTCCTCCTCCTCCTCCTCCTCCCTCCCCGGGCTCCTTCCTGACGGACTTCGCTCTGGACGACGTCCTCTTCACAGACATTGACACGTCCATGTACGACCTCGGGCCCTGCCCGCCTCCGCCGGGCACGCCGCCGTCCAAGATGGCTCCCGGCGGGATGGCGGACGACCTGGTGCGGTCCATGTCGATGTCGGGTTACGGGGGGGCGGGGGGCGGCGCCCAGAGCCCGCCTTTTAAAATGGACCTGGCCGAGCTGGACCACATCATGGAGGTGCTGGTGGGCAGCTGAGAGGAACTTTTTATGACTTTTCTTCATTCATGTACAGTTTCACAGCTTCACTCACTGGAGGATCCAAGGTGGGAGGGGGGTGAGGAGAGGGGGGGGGAGTGCTGGCTCACAGCGTTTACAGCGTTTAGCAGCTTTACCACTGAGTGAACGTATTAGAAGCTTTGGTGACCTCTGGTGACCTCTGGTGACTTGTGGCGTGAAGCAGCGTCCTTTTTTTTTCTTTTTTATTTTAACCGCCGTCCGAGAAATTGTAAGAAAGGAGACGAGTCGTTTCTGCATGTCTCTGAGAATGAAAACGTCTCCTCAGCGTTCGTGAAAACAAACCGATCCTGTGCCTTTTTTTTAAAAAAACCTCGATCTACTCGTCTAGTTCAATAACCTTCAATTCTTCATTTAAAACCATTTCAACACGCAGCTCATCCGGCGAAATAGATTCCAGTGTGAAAGTCTTTTTAAAAAGCAACAAACGCGTCAATGGAAGCTTCTTTCTTTCTTTAGTTGGATTTGAAAAGATGTCAAAAACAATTTGTAGCTTTTAGAAGCACGAAGAGGAGAAAATCTCATTGGTTGAGTTCATTTCTGAGCTAAACTAGCAGGTCAACAATCTGCCAATGAATATTAAAACAAACCTTTAGTAGATAGATACTAATAACGTTAGACATTTCGACATAGAGCTAAAAAAAATGCAAATTTGCCTTCAGTCTAACGTGTTTTTGGTCACATTCGACTCAACCAAAGCAGCAGCTCCTGCTTTAAGCCCTGAAGCTGTGAGGTTTATTTATTATCTCTCGGCTGTGTGAGTATTTATTGTGACTCCTGACACTAATATTTAGTTTGTACACAACATCTATTCTTTAAAAGGATAAATCCAAACAAAAGCCGACTTCTCAATGGACTCAAGAGGCAGTTTTGGTGGAGAATCTCCCCTCAAATGTACCGTCATTTAATAAATGATTTGGTTTTTAATTTTTTTTAATACTATGTAAAATATACTTTAGGATTTGAGCAGAGTTATATGTGAATGAACACTGGGCCTTATTTTCTTTCGGAATGTTTTGTTTGTCGTAGACGGATCAATCGGGTCCTGATGTGTGAGGATTAAAGCTGAATCCAGATGTGAGTCTTTTTAAAAACACCTGTGTCTCCACCTGCTGGACAGATGATGTAACAGCAGGTTGTCACCAGTAGGACCTGGTATGTAACCAGTATGGTTGTTTTTATACATGATATTGTTTTTATTCTACATCTATTCTACAAGTATTCATAGTCTCTTTTTTACTAATTCAACCCATTGTTGTTATTTTTGTTTTTTTAGGATCTTCCTGCAGCTGTTTCACGCCACTAATTACAAAGTGTTTAAACTATTTTTATTGAGCCTCGACCTGCTGTGAATCACAATGTAATAAAGACGGTGACTTGCAGATGGATAAAAGGTTTATTACTATTTGTATCATGAGCATCCAAAATACCTTTTTACTGTCAAATCAGACGATTACACTCAAACTAAATTCTTGTTCTTTCTCTCCAGAATGAAAGGAAATGTTGATTCTCATCACACCAAATGTTATTTTTGTCCTAATTATTTCTGTCGGTTTGAAGCACTTCTGTGGCTAAAGGAGCTTTTTATGTTTTTGACTGGACATTAACAGAAGGGGAGGAGTTAGAGGTCACATGACTCTGTGCCTTGTCCTATGCAATATGACATTTCCCTTCTGAGAATTATCTATGAATGTTAGTAATTTTATTTTCTACATTAAATGAGGATTCTCCTATTTGTCTCGTCAGTCCTTTATTTATCTTTGTTTCTGGTTCATCAAATAATTTAAATTAATCTTTTTGCTTCATATTTTCAAAATATGAAAATGAAATATCTTAATAGTAGTGAATTTTTGTCCTTTTAATTCTAATTTTAAACAAAGGGTGATAAAAACAAATTTGCAATAGAATACAGGTTATAGAATAATAGAATAAAGGTTTTCAGCACCACTCTGCAGCTGCCACACAGCTCCCTTAAAAACCTTTATTTTATAGGTTTATTTATTCAGGGGATGAAAACGTTCCCTCATTGCAAAAGAAACAGAAACAAGCAGAGAAGATAACTATTTTAATTTCTTGTGTACACTAAAAGTAAAATTTACACACTTAGTCTCAAAAGAACCCGGGCATGCACGATAACCTTTTGACAGGCTCTTCAAGTGATTCAGTTTTTTTCCATAGGAACTTTCCCGTACATTTTACAGTCCATAGTTGTCACTGTACAGTCTAAAGCCACAGTGAACTATGATTACATCCATTTCATCTTTACAATGTGCAAAATCCTCCTGGGAGACGGGCCGACAGTAGTATGAGGAAACAGAGCAAAGCAAACAAGAAGGCCCTTCATGTCACACACACACACACACACACACACACACACACACACACACACACACACACACACACACACACACACACACACACACACACACACACACACACACACACACACACACACACACACACACACACACACACACACACACACACACACACACACACACACACACACACACACACACACACACACACACACACACACACACACACACACACACACACACACACACACACACACACACACACGAAATTGGTCCCTTGATTCCCTTCTGATGAGTCGACCTTCACTGCAGAAAGTCTCAGTGGTTTAAACCAAAAAACAACAACAACAACAAAAAAACACTTGTTTTCACACCTCAAAAAAGAAAAGAGGAAAAAAAGGACACAAACGAGGAAGACAAATAAAAACAAAGACAACCTGCATCCCAGAGACGGTAGCAGTGAGGGGGGGGGCTTAAGTTAAGTTTAAAAAAGACGCGTTAAATTACCGAAAAGAAAAGACCGAGCGGTTAAAGAAAAGAGTAAAATCAAAAGATGAAAACTGAGGCCTTCAAACGAGACGAGGGGACAGAAACATTCAGCTGGATTTTGCAGGCAGTGTGGTTTCAAGTCGATAAATATATATTTATATATAGAGAGAGAGATTTCATAGATGTTTATAAGTGTATTAATTTAAGCTTTACATGTATTCCACTTCATTTTTGATTCAAAGAGCTTCAGCTAGTGTTTCCTTCACACCACAGAGACGCAAAAACCATCCGAAGAATCATTCGGAATTAAAAACAGAACAAAAATAAAGGAATATAAACATTTAATCCCTGATTATGTACACGATGATTCTTCTAGATACGAGCGGCTCACGCGTCTACACCTTCCACTATAAATTATCCACTCTATAAATTAATTAATCTCCTTTTTCCCCGTTAGATGTGCAGGTCGTCGGCTCAGCTCTCCGCGCCGTTTCCTGTAAATGCTTCACTTATATAAAAAGAAAAAGAGCAAATAAATAAAACTAAATTAAAAAAAAAATAGTATAGAGAGGGGGAGAACTAAAATGCAACAAGAAGAAAAAAAAACTTAAGATGGACCCAGTCGGCGGGAGGGGCCAGTGGGCGGGGCCAGTGGGCGGGGCTTCAGTCCGCAGTGGCCTGGCAGCTGAGCGGCGTCAGCGTGGCGGGGAACATCAGCACCTTGGCCTGCATGAAGGAGAGGTCGGGCAGACGCGCGATCACTTTGGCCGCCTCCTCGCTCAGGTTCTCCTCTTTCCTCGGCTTCCTGTCAAACAGGAAGTAGAAAACCACTTAATAGCCACTATCATCCGAGGTCCGATGGTCAATAAGCCACGCACGTGTTCCCCCGCTTTGACCTCTGACCTGGTGGAGGTGCTGGTCTTCTCCATGGTGGACATGAGGCGGGCAAAGGCGTCCGCCACGCGGCTGCCCGAGCCGCCGGAGTCCATCTTGGCCGTGGTCAGCTCGTAGAGCTCCGGGTCGACTCCTGGGACCGGGAGACGAGGAAAGAGGCGTCAGAACTAAAGAACTCAGGAGAGCAGCTAACAAAATGAAAAAGGCTCTTATTTTGAAGTTCGTTACACTCATCTCATCACTCCGCCTTTTTTATTGTCTTTCTTTCGTTTCTTTTTTAAATGTAAAGTGCTTTTTGAGAAGCTTTTAAAGCGCCATAAATTTTTATTAAAAAAAAAAAAAAAAAGGCACTATTTGTAATTCTTCTGTTACGACATTTATTGTAACCCCCCCCGAAACTCAAATTCCTCGCATGTGAAAACCTGCTCGTCAATAAACTCCAAATTCCAAAGTTGTGAGCGCGACTCCTCCCACGCGAAAGGGGAGGAGTCGGGAAGGAGCGCGCCGAGCCGAGGAGGCTGACCTGGGATGGAGGGCGAGCTGCTGGAGCCTGAATCCTCCACCGGACCAAAGAAATCCAGGTTTAACAGAGACGAGCCTCCGCTCGCTGCTCGGCGAGGTTAAAGAGACACGAGGGAGGGCGAGAGAGAGGGAGAGGGCGAGAGAGGGCGAGAGAGGGCGAGAGAGGGCGAGAGAGAGAGGAAACCAGAAAACATGCAGCAGGGTCAGTGATCAGAATCCCCTAAACGTCAGACTGGCTTTAAAAGGAAAGATCCACAGAGTTTGACTTCATGTTATTTTATGCTGCTTCGCTTCTTCAGATGAATCTCGTCTGTTTACTGTGGATTTTTACTTTAAAGAAAGTTGTTGTTGTTTTATAAGCATCTACAATCTAGAATCCAACAATGTGCGAGAAACAACAACAACAACAACAACTGAAGAGTCGACAGACTTCAAGGAAACGGGCAGAGCGGTTAGCAAAGTGGGAGGATATTAAGAGGACAGCAGACGCGGCGTAAGGAGAGGGGGGGTGGAGGGGGGGGGGGACATACCGTCCAGGGGGTTGGTAAGGCCACTGCTGCTCCAGTCAAACTGGACGGGGGGGAGCGCCTCCTGCTGGGGGGGACACAGACAGACAGTCAAACAGTCAGTTCATACGGCACACTGAGGCTCTTCAGTGGGCGCTCTGTGGGGGGCGGGGGGGGGGGGGGCTCTCTCACCTGGACTGCGTCCGAGAGACAGGAGCTGGTCTCGGGGGCCACTGGAGGCGCCTGGGCTATAGAGGCGATCATCTCCGCTGCGGAGACGGGCTTCACGGGCTCTTTGGTTGGTTCCAGCATCCCCTGAAAACACAAACATCAAAAGGAATAAGAGGAAACGCGGGCGCCACGGCAACAAGCGCATGAGGCGGCGGCGGCGGGGGGGGGGCCACTCACCAGGCTGGCGGCGTACATGGGCACGATGACCGGCTGCTTCTTCTGCCCCGTGAACAGCTGCACGCGTTAAAAGCAGCAGGTTAGAACAGTAAAAAAAGAGACCGTTTGAAGAACGCTGACGGCGGGACGCTCACAATGTTGCGGGTGTCGATGCCGAGGCAGCAGAGCAGCGCTTTGTTGCAGTAGGAGCCCCCCCACTGGTATCGGAGGCCGACGGCCTCGTGGACGTCCTGGAGCTGCATCCACACGCCGCGCCGCGCGGACCTGAGAGACGCGGGAGACGATTCAAGAGACTCTAAACGCAGCCGACCCGTTTCCAATAGAACACGCAGAGCAACTCACCGGTTGCCTGGCAACGTCTCCTCCTCCTCCTCCTCCTCCTCCTGCTGCTGCTCCTCCTCGGCCCCCGGCTGAGGTTTGTCCTGCGGC
Organism: Pungitius pungitius; assembly: GCF_949316345.1. Classification (NCBI taxonomy): domain Eukaryota; kingdom Metazoa; phylum Chordata; class Actinopteri; order Perciformes; family Gasterosteidae; genus Pungitius; species Pungitius pungitius. The sequence continues at coordinate 19,528,589 of NC_084908.1, forward strand.
GGCCCCAGCAGGATCCTCAGGGACGCCACCTCGTCCTCCACAGGCGGGGGGGCGGCGGTCCGGGGGAAGCTGCCCTGGAACAGCTTCTCCAGGCGGCTCGACAGCGTCGCCTGCAGGAAACAGACGTTCAAGCTGTTCTTTCCCCTCTCAGGTCGCTTTGACAGGGTCGGATTTATTGCTTTTCTTTAATCTGGGATATAAACATATAAAAAGGTCTCCTGCTCACCTTTAAAGTATAGAAAAGAATAGAAATGTTGCTATGGTCAAAGAGTTTAAAAAAAAAAAAAAGTTTAACAAATTAAAGCTTGGGTAAAAAAAAAGAAAACGTCCCATAACAGGGAGGAAGAGATGGTGAGTTCGATGGGACTCCTACAGCCCACCTCCCCGCTACACTGGTTCTACTGGGAAACCCCCCCCATGGGAGACGGGAGGTTTCAGTGCAACTGTTGTTGAAATATGAACAAACACAAGAAAATGATTTAAACACTTTCTCTAAAGAAGAACCGTCCTCGTTTAGCAGGAAGCAGAACTTCATGTAGAATAAATAACAGTCAGAGGTTAAACGATCCCATCTAATCGCTCCCAGTCTGACCAGTTTATTTCCAGTTCTTACCGGGTGTCGGCCCGTCCTGCTGGTTTCCTCGCTGACTGCTTGAAGTTCACTCTCATGCCACTCCTCTTCCTCCTCTTCTTCCTCCTCCCCCCCCTCCACTCTCCTCTCAGCAGGAGGAGCGACGCTCTGGTCCTCGCTGAACGCAGCCCAGGACTCCTCCTCCTCCTCCTCCTGCTGCTGCTCCTCCACCTGCGGATGCTGCTGCTCCCCGAAGGCGCTCCACCCTGCGCCCGCCTCCCCGTCTGCGCCGTCAGCCGCCGAGTTGAAATTCCCAAAACTGTCGCTAGCGGGGAAGTCAGCGAACTCGGCGCCGCCCTCTGCATCCTTTACGCTGGCGTGAAATTTGGGCGAGTTGAAGTCGCCGAAGTCGTCTTCATCGTTTGTGGTTTCCTGAGCAGCGGCGTCGGGGCTGTTCGACCCGCAGCGCACCGCCGGCCGGCCGAAGTCCAAAGGCTGGTCGAAGCCCTGACCGCCGAACGAGTCCCCGAAGTCCCCAAAGTCGTCCTCCTCCCCCCCCTCCCCCTCCTCCCCCTCCTCCTGGCTGTGGTCGGCCGGTGTGGCGCTCTCGCCCTGGAGGGGCGGAGACGGAACGGAGCCCGTCGTGCTCATGTCGCCAAACTCCTCCAGAGCGTCCGTCGACAGCGGCCGGCCCAGCGACGTCTCCGTTTCGGTCTCCGTCTCGTTGCCAGAGCACTTCCCGTCAGACTCTCCCGCCTCGCAGTCCGGCGAGAGGTCGCCCTCGGGGTCGTCCCCGTCCGGAGGGGGCGGCCTGGGAGTGCAAACCGGCTCCGAGGCAGCGTCCCCTCGTGGGGACCCGGCATCCGCGGGAGAAACCCGGCCCTCGTCCTCAGGGCCCCGGTCCTCGTCCTCAGGGCCCCGGCCCTCGTCCTCAGGGCCCCGGCCCTCGTCCTCAGGGCCCCGGTCCGTGTTGCACGAGCCGCCGGGGGCCTCGGCGTGATCAGATAAGGAATCACAGCCGGAGGAGTTGGCTCCAGTTCTGTGTGCGTCTTTGACATTGTCCCTGACATTGTCCCTGACATTGTCCTCTGACGCCTGCTCTGTGTCGCAGTGCTCGTCGCGGCGGGCCGGATTGTCCGAGTCCTCGCCGGCCCCCGGGCTGAGGTGTCCCTCGGCGTTGGAAAAAGCAGCAAAGTCAGCAAAGTCGTCCTCTGGGACGATGCCCGTGTCCTCGGTGGACATTCCTTTTGTGTGCGAGGGGACAGAATTGTGCAAGGGGGGGCTTCCCTGGACATCGGAGGTCGCAAACCCGTTAGTTAGCACCTCCGTGCCGCCGCCGTTGCAGTCGGCGGACTCGCCGCCGCTCGCCGTGACGCCCCCCGGCAACCCAGAGGGGACCTTCTTCATCTCAGTTCGTCCCGGGGGGACGCCGCCGCCCAGGCGGCCCGCCGGCACAACGCCATTAGCCTTGGACAGGTCGTCGCGGGGGCCGTTGGAGGAGCCGTGGCTGAACCGTGCCCCCCCTCTGGCGTGGAGGATCTCGGGCGGGGAGGTGGCGCTCAGAGCTCGGGACTGGTTGAAAGTGGTCGGGGTGTCGAACTCTGTGAAGCTGACGCTGTTCGGGACGCTGGAGAAGGTGCCGAAGTCCCCGAACTCGTTGTCGTCCTCGTCCGCGCCGTCCTCCATGGGGGGCGGGGAGGACGAGTACATGCGGATCACATCCGGCTCCATGCTTCTCTCACGAATCCGCCCCGGCTACACCTGAGACACCGTCACAAACAAGTCACAGATAATCAGCAATCGGATTACTGAGCTACAAGTGGGCTGATTGGAGGCAAATTGACGGTAATAAAGTGTCAATGAAAAACCGAGGTGACACTAAACAATCAATGTCAACATAAACCATGCTTCAGGTCTGCATCTTCTGACTCTACTCCAGAATGATTACTGACCATTAGATGTTTCACATTCTCTACTCAAGTCTTTCTTGCACGTTTTTGGAGGCCAAAACGGCTCCTGATCCAGATCAGAGACTGTTTCCATGTACTAAACTGTTGTGAATGTCTTCCTGGGTGTGCTCCTAAAAGCCTTATCTCTGTTTATGTGTTGACAGTAGTTTCATATCATTAGAATCACAAAAAAACTCGTCAAGCCTTCAGAAAAACAACCACAGTGTCACATGGGAGTATTTGTTTAACCAGCAACATGAACTAGCCTTTTGGAATCAGTGACCTATTTCCTTAAACAATGCACGGTACGTTCAAATCCTCTGCGAGCCATCGCTGAAGAAAAAACTGAAAGGTCTTAAAGGGAAGCTGCATAAGAAGTAATTAGGAAATCACAACCGAAAAGTTGCAGGCATGAAATCGCGAGAGAGACCCAGCTGGAAATGAGGGAAATGAGGAACCTCTCAGAGAGCTGGAACCTGTGGGCGGCTACGTGTACTTCCTCTGTCGGCCTTATCTCCCTGAATACCTGGATGTTTACACCCAGGCTGCTGGTTGGGCTGCAGACATGCAGGGCCAGAAAGACCAGTCACCCAACCAAACAACTAAAGGTGGTTTGCCCTGCCACGTTCCTCCTTCAAAAAGCTGGAGTTGCTTGTATTTAACTGTTCGGTAATCCCGTATCCAGCCTCTTCACAGCTTCCCCGCATACGGTTTAAACGAAGGTTAAGATAAAGTGACGTAAGACTGCATTGGAGAATTCACAAAGTTACCCAAAGAGACCCGTAAAGTAGAACAAAATAGCTGCGTCTATAAGTTAGTGTATTGGAAAACGCAGCGTGTCAACTTCTCTATGAAGACGAGTTGTCACCTTCGTGACAAGGTTAGCGTCCTGTTCATTAATCGACACACTAAATAGCACTCGGCACTTCCGGCGCTCTCTTGAGTTGAGCCAAAGTTTCACACATTTTCCTCACTTGGTTGACGTTTTAGACGAAGCTAACGAAGCCAATTCAGTAGGCACCTAGCTAGCTTAGCCGGCTAACAGACGCTCGGATGCCAGCCTTAGCACAGTGGAAACCAGACATCCCAGTGAAGTTATCAGGCCAGATCTAAAAGAAAAACGACCAGACTCCGGTTCGTTTGACAGGAAGCTAACAGCTACGTTAGCTTCGACTAGACGGAATGCGATTTAACTACGAGGCCGATACACTTCGCGGTGATAGGGTGTAACGGCAGGGTAGCTTAGCTTAGCTTAGCTTGCCTGAGTAGAATAGCCAAGCTAATTAATGAGCGACGTTACCAGTTGACGTCCAATTGGTGTAATGACACGTCAACGGGTGGTTTGTATTTCTATTACTGAACGACCGCCGCAGGTGTGCGAAGGCTCGCGAAGGCAACCGCGTCACACAAGTTCCAAGCAAAGCGAAGTCCACCACTTGGGCTAACTACGCAGCTAGCTAACAGCTAACAGCCAACGACAACAACAGGCAACAGAGCGTCCGGCTAGCTTTAGCTTTAGCCGATCTCCATCATCCGTCCCGGGCGTTTGGCAGCAGGTGTCCTAGATCCCCAAAAGAAAGCAGGTGAGCTCACCGCGAGATGCTGTCCGCTGACGTCCATGACTCAGTCAAAGAGAGCCCCGTCCACGCGTGGTCGGATTGATCCGTTCGGACGGCGGCGGGGCGCTGAGAGTGAAAACTGAAGGTTGAGTCAGCCGGCTGCTGCTGCTGCTGCTGCCCTGCCTCGATGTCCCCCAGCATGCACCGCGGTGACAGGTGGGCTCTCCGCTGGGCTGTTCGGTTCCTCTAAACCTTCCGCGTTTAACAGGTAACGTCGTCTTCAGTCGCGAAGTACATTCACATGTGCATTTATTACATATGTACCCGGGTACTTCTACACTATTACAACCAAGAGTTAAATAGTATTTAACTCTTTATTGCACTACATCTGTCTGACAGCTTTATTTACTTTGACAAAATGTAAACCTCCCCTTCCTGCTTAATAATCAAAATCACTTCAAATTTCAAATTGCTGACATTTCTTCTCCCTTTCCTTTTTTATACTGTATTTTACAATAACAAACAGAATGCAACAATAATTGTTGGTACTAACCAAACATATTAGACCACACTATCTGTATCATTTTAAATAGCTATTTTATTTTATTTTGCGAAAATACACAATGGATATAGAAATAATGATTTATTTCTCATATAGATGTTCTTTTAATATGAACATCGCAATGTGTAGTTTGAGGTAGTCATTACATACAGATCATGGAGTTATCACTGTCAAACAAACAATACATAAACAAAATATAAACATTCTGGGCTGCCTTCATGTAAGCTCAATTGATGCTGCGAGATGATAATAACAGTTGCAGTAGTTGTGTCCCATTGGCTGACTATATGTTCCACAAATTACAGTTAGAGAAACAGATCAACAATCAAACGATGAAGGGCTTCATAATGAGAAAAAAAATAGATTTCATAAATGTTCTGTGAACTTTATAAGGGGATATTGCTGAATGTTTCAACATATATTCATAAATAACAGTTACAATAAAACTTTCTTGTGACTCATTTCTTTCCATCTGGAACATCTGGAGCCACAAAGTCCAGAGTGAATACTGGAGTGGGTCCCGGAGGTTCGTGTTTCCATGTCTTCACGTGCTTCCTTCCTCAGGCCAGTTTAGTGACGGAGACGCCGCCTTTGATCCACAGCGTGTCGATGTCGCCCAGCGACGTCAGCCGGTGGTGAAAGTCGAACAGCTTCTGCCCGTCCACGAACACACGGAACCGGCTCTGTTCACAGCGAATCTCGATCTGGGGGAGAAGGGGCGGGACCCATTTGACATTTAACGTGACACCTCAGAGGACTCATCGGATGTCTTCCACTCAGAGAGACAAAAGCGTCACGCCACAGCATCAAGTTGTGTGATTGACACGTTAACGTCTAGGTTTATGTGATCTTTAGGGTTAGAAGAAAAAAAACAACTTCAAATTGAGTTTTAAATCAACCACGAGGGGCCCAATGTGCACTGTATTACCAGGCTTTAGTGCATGCAAGTTACTACACACACACACACACACACAGTTGTACCAACAATGTGCTGATGGTGCAGACCAGTGGTCCAGAAGAAAGCTCTGAGGATTGTCTCCATTACGTCACATGATCAAACAGAGACTTGGACATCAACAACATACAGTACAGTTCAATTATTGTTCCACACACAAAGGATTTATGGTTTTTCACGAGCAACATGTAGTTCATGTAGAATCAGTGAATGCTTTTGTTTTACATTGCCGGTAGGCTGTTGGTACCTTGAACGGCTGGCCGGCGATGAAGGGGAAGAACGGCGCGGCTCGGTCGCCGTCGCCCCAGCAGCCGGCCACACAGGCCCGGCGCAGCACCTGCCGCTCCCGGAATCGAACGCAGAGCTCCAGGGCCACGTCGGGGGGAGGCTCCGCGGATCCAATGCCGCACGTCAGCGCCACGTGGAACCTAAAGGACGAGAACCCGACGTGACTCTGACGTCAGCGCTCTGACAGTCTGTTACAAAACAGACAGTACGTATTCACGTTAAAATGCACTTAAAGTCCTGATTGTGCAGAATGGCCCATTAAATAATAACAATCATTATTATTATTATTATTATAAAAATAACAATGAATATTAGCAGTATTTTATAAACTGATGGATCTCTTAATCCATTATAATCTAAATCTTAATTTATAAGATGATTATTTCTTAGTCAACCGGTCGCTGAGATGCTTCTATTATATAAATAAGCCGAGTTTGACATTTGACTTTGTGTGATGATTGGAAGTTACGTGAAAGTATTTTACCTGTCAGGACACGAGTCGACAACACCAACCACGACAACCTTCTTACCCGGATGCATCCCACCAGGGATGTGCCCTCTGAAAGGAACCGCCTGCACACACACACACACACACACACACACACACACACATAAACATTTGCATGGATGATACAAAGATGTGATTAACAATAGAAGTCAAATTAAGTGGAGATAATTAACAACAGTTACAATAAAATTGCTGTATACTTTATAATATACTGGGTTCAGGGAAAAATAATTGAGTTTAAATATTTTGAGACTAATAAACTACCAGATTTCTCTCAGCATTTCTCTCCGGCGGACGAACACTTGGTTTATTTTCATCACTTCTCTGTGGAACGACCCACTTCTGAAAGGAAAAACAACACATGTATTAGCTGGTGTTGGTGCCATTGTGGAAAAGTCAGGGGGTCATCGAAATCATTAGGATTCATCCAGGAAGCATCCAAGGTGGCAGAACGGTTTTGATTGTGAACCATTCACAGAAAGAAATAGTTACAGGCCAAATAATAATAAATAAATATGTTTCAACCACTTACACTGTAAAAAAAAAAACAGTGTTTCTAGACCAGGAAACAAAATATCCAAAAAACAAAATATGTAAATGGCATAGCGTTCTAACCAGGATGTACGATGCACATTTAAAAAACAAAATGCAGAGTCTCTAAATATTTATACGACTCCTTTTTCGCTCGAGCTGCAACAGCTGATTTCGACCAGCAGGGGGCGGGGCGGCGCTGCAGGGAGAAAAAAACACAACAGCGCCTCCCGGTGAGAGGACGTCTGTGTGGTTTGGGTTAAGGTAGCTGCAGCAGCTTTAAATATTTAACATGTAACATTAATTAGTAACGTTTAAAATGACGTTAACATTAATATCAACATAATATAAAGGTATGTTATTGGCAAATGTGGTAAAAATTTAAAAGAAAACATTTTTTAATAAATCACTTAATTTTATAATTACAATTTATTTGTATTATAATCTCAATATGAGGTTTTGAGCCACATTCAAATGATTTTTTTTATTTGAAACTATTCATGTTTTTACGTTGAATCAGGTGTTTTAAGCTGAATTATCTCAAATGTGTATTACTTGCTATAAGGTAATTATTACACAAATAAAAGTAAAATGATACAAACACATTTTGCAGGTTAGAAAAGAACAAAAAATGTGTTTCATTCGCTGAAAGTCATTTTATTTGACTTTGAAGTCGAAAGCAATACGATTTAAAACGGCGTGACCTCACGCACCCTGTGACCAGCACGTGCTGCGTCAAGTCTGAATAAAACAGGAAGTACAATGACTTCAGGTTTACCTTCAGAGTAAAAGCAGCTGATCTGAACAGAGCGCTGAGTATGTTAGACCTTGAGGTTAGAAATTATGCAGTAAAGTTAATTCCTTCTCAAGTATTTTAAACTCCCTGAAACCCAGAGACGATATAAAGAGATGACCTTAGCGAAGTCTACTTTATAAACTGCTGATGTGTAGTTTTCCCCTAGGATCAATGAAGTAATTTTCAATGAAACTACGAAATCATATTCAATTTTTTATTATTACTTTGTCTTTTTTGCAACAGCTCTGGTTTTTCCCTGCGCATAAAGTTGAAATCCAGTATCTCAGTAAACCGTTTTCCTACTGAACTGTCTGACTGTTTGACTCATAGATATTCAAAATGTGGCCACAGATGATTGGCTATTTTATTTTGTTAAGTCTAACAGGAAGTCGCTTTGTTTCATTATGGCTTGCTTTACACCAGTCAGAGGATCGCAAGTTATTAGAGAAAACTTTTCTGTCACCCAAGAAACAAATACTGAAAACAGTAAAGTTAATGCGAGGCCCCAGTCAGATCGATCCTCTCTGTGTTTGGTTTTAAATCTCTCACCTGCTTCCTGTTTGCCCAGGTGTGTTCAGACTCACCTTCCTGCCCTGCGCTGTCACTCTGTGGGTTTCGGCCATGTTGATCGGAAGGGAAACAACCGGCGGAGAAGAATGAGCTGCAGGTCCAGTTTGTCCGCCTCCTGTCGACTAACGTAAACGCTTCAACAACCTGCCTCATTACACTCCAACACACACACACACACACACACACACACACGCACACTGCTCTGGTAATCAGCTGCCCCTGCATGCCTTTCTCTCTCAGGTCAATAACAAGAGAGCTTATTGTGAGGCTGTGACGGGAAACAAAACCCCAAATAATGTTTATTTATTCATGAAAACAAAAACAAAAAAACAAAGTATTTTTTTAAGATTATTGATGTTGTAAAAGAAAACCGTTTTTAAATAAAGAAATCAGTGTAAGCAGCACTTGATGCTCCTTATGAAGGTTAATTAAATATGTGTTAAAATGCTTTTTAAAATGCTTTATTATACAGTACAGAAACTTTATTTGATTGAATCATGTGCTGGCGAGTTAACGTAAGGAAACAGAGAGCTACTCGCTTTCTCTTACTATTATTTCATCTCATTAAATTAATGTTTTAATGTCACGTCTTATTTGTGTAGATTAGTTGTTGCTGTGATATCTGGTGGGGATCCTGAATAAATAGTCATGTAAAGTAAATCTGCAAATAGAGAGCAGGGTACATGATACATGGGGCTAAATACATTCACTATGGCTTTCGGTGCGTTTGTGGTCTTTGTTGACATTTAAAAAAAATGAAGAACATTCCCAGACTTTAAAGTGGTGAAGATTTGTCTCAGCAGTAATGTCTCAAATCTAAAAGTACCAAAGTAAAAGTCCCCAAAATACTCACCTCACGAGCCGGCGAACCGAGGAACGAAGCTTCATCAAAAACGTCTCGGTTGGCTTCTGATTCGTTGGTTTGTACAGAAACGCGTTCTGTCGCCACTTTCCCCGTGTTTCCACTTCCCATGGAGGGAAGAAGAGAATGAGAGGAAGCAGGACACGAGGTCAAAGGAAAGGGCCGAGCGGCAGGAAGAGGAAACGAGAGACGCTCCCCGCTTGAAAAGTAAAAACTAAATCCACGATTCAAATATTTTATGATATTTAATTTGCAGCTTGCTTTGAAATTCAGTACATTCATTATTTCAATTTTAATTTAATATGTATAAAACGTTATATATTAATTCCTTCAGCTCAGATCTGTGGTGTCCACTGCTGAACTTGAGATGATCCTTCATGCACTGCTGTAATTCTGCTCCTCTCATCCCTTAGTGTTGCTGCTCTTAACCGTTTGCAGGTCATTGAAGACGCTGCAGCCAGATGACTCACCAGGACCAATCAACGCTCTCCCCCACACTGCCATCTCTCCACTGGCTCCCCGTAGCGTTTAGGAGACACCTTCACTTACAGAGCACTCCATGGTCAGGCTCCCCACACATGGACCTGATCTACTTCACCCTACACAGCCGCTCACACTCTCAGGTCTAATGCCACAGAACCTCTGTCTGTCCCTCGTAGCCGACCTTAAGACCCGCGGGGATCACGCTGCTGAGGCAGTAGCTCCTGAACTGTAGAACGCTCCGCCTTGTTGATTCTGTGAGCGGATTCACTCATCGGCTCCAACGCACCTCTTCAGCCTGGCGTTTGTGTTGTTTTACACTGTTTTACATGGTGGATTCTCTCATGTGTTCATGTTGAGTTCCTGTAGAGCACTTTGTGATCTCTGTGAATAAACGTCACGTTTTACTTACTTCTGTCCTCCAAACAGAACCAACACAAGAAAACCCTGTTTTAAGATGTTTGTTCTGTGCCCCCACATCTTCCTCCTCTTCCTCATCTGGACCTTCCAAGACGACCCCCCCCCCCCGAGGCCTCCATCACTTCCTGAAGGGGAGCTGGTTTCTTTCCTCCTGGTTCATCCATGACAGTAATGTTTGGTTCTTTTTGACCTGAAGGACCCGTTTTGGGGTCTTCAGAGTCTCTGGGTCATGACGTAGGCGTGCACTCTGCAGGTGGAGCGTGTTACCGTGAAGGGGCTCCTTCCTTCTGGGTGGTGGAGCACACGTCCTGACAGCCTCACGTACCAGGGTTACACCGTCTTCCTGCTTCTCATCACATCACAAACAGGAATCTTCTCTTTGCTCGGATGCTTCAAAGTATTTATTGTGTTGTTTTCTTTGTTATCAGTCGTCTTTCTGTTCGTTCTCGACTTTTAAAAAGTGGTTTTGTTTTGTCATTTTAAAGAGGACGACCGTCTTTAGGAAAATAAAAAGTAATGTGAAGGAAGGATGAAGTTGTCTTGTGAGCTTATTTAGTATTTAAACGAGGTGACGCCTCCTCCTCTTTGTGCGTGTCATCAAGAAGACAAACAGGTATGACGTCATGAACTCATGAAAGCTGCTTGATGAATAACAGCCTGTGCAGCTCTAACAACTACAGCTCAGCTGGAAAACTCTTGTTCCATTATTTCAGTTCATGGTTTTTCTCTCCGGCACCAAATAAATACTTTGTTACTACAGCAGGAAAACTGTAGATCAAAGTCAGTGTGTAATTACAGTTGTGTTTGGTTCTTCTTCTGCTGCTGGTTCTCAGTGGAGTGGATTCTCCTCAGTATCTGAAGCCACTGAACAGTTTCATCAACCTCGGATATTAACTCACGTTAGAATTGATCTTTCTGTGGAACTCGTCGTTCACACTGACCAATTGTCACATGATCAATAAACAAAGAACTCGGACATGTTTCCTGCATTAAACATTAAACAAGAAGTATTTATTAACACATATGAATGAGCAGTTATTTCTGTTCTCAAGTTATTTATAAGGCAAAACTATTTTGTTCATCAACAAATGTGCATTTCTCTTTTTTCAAAAATCAAAATAAGCAATCTTTGTTTTTAAGTCTTTTTACAAATATTCACAAAACAAAATAAGCCAAAGTTACTTTTAATTATTCAAACCTCGTTTCACACCAAGAGAACATTTACATCTATATTATTATTCACTTTGTCCATTGATCTTTAAAGCAGTACAACAATAACACAAAGTGTATCCTGTGAACATGATGGAAAGGTAACAGACATCAGATATGATTTGTTTTGCTAATTTACTCAAAGTCAAACTTCAGCTTTGGATATTTAGTGAAAATAAAAATGTATGGATTTAAAAGGTTGGAATAGAAATTCTCCATAAGGATCAAAAAATAAGAGAAAAACAAACAGTATTCATACAGAATATGTACATTTATTCCCGTTAATGAATAAAATTATCACATGAAAGAAGAGAATGATTAGTTTACTTTGACAGGAGAGATGATCAGAGGAGCAGAGTTTGTACCATCGTAATATAGACCAGGACAGAAGTACGGGAAGAGCTTCTCAGTGAAGGAGCAGCCAGTGAAGGAGTAGATGAGAGCTGCAGCTTCTACGTCATAAAAGGAGACCACACCCTCCTCATAGTCCACAAACACCCCCACCTTCTGAAGACCAGACTTCACAGAGAGATCAACTGGAGGATCATCAAGAGCTTTGTATTTATTTCCAGTTATCAAACGTATGATCCAGTAACCATCCTGAGGACTCCATGAGATGAATTCCTTCCTGTTGACAGACTCTCTGATCACTCCTAAAGACCACTCAGTCTTTCCTTCAACCTGAACCTCAAAGTAAAATCTGCCTGAAGAGAAACTCTGCTTTGTTACAACACAGAACCAATAAGAAAATCTCTTTGTGTTGTTTGGGAGATTCTTCTTCACATCACCAAGTTTCACTTGTTTCCCATCATCAGACAGGATGAGTTCACATTGAGCTGTTTCAGGATCAAGAGTCACATCCACTGCAAACATCTGGACCCTCTTCAGCTCAGCTTCACCACACCACTTCATCTTTTCACTGAGTGTCTCCTCCAGCTGAGACACAGCTCTCACCACAGTCCCCTCATATGAAGGACAAACACGGACCTCTGTCCAGTCCTTGGTGGGTGGTGGCTGATGGATGTTTGAGGACTGGAGAAGATGGAGGTGGTCTTCAGAGAGAGAGAGCTGCTCCACCTCAGCGCTCCTCTTCATCAGATCAGAGATTTCCTGGTCCAGCTCTCTGATGAAAGCTTCAGCCTGTTTCTTTGTGGTTTCCTGCTTCTCTTCTATTGTTTTGAGGAGCTCCTTCAAGCCTCTTCCAACAGACTCCATCAGATCAGTGAAGACCTGAACACCTTCTGCTTTCTCTCTGCCTGCATCTTCCTCACTGAGGTCCACCGAGTGTTTGATCTCCTGAATCTTCAGTCTTCTCTTCTGGACCATCTGCTGAATTTCAGCCTCTGTCTTCTTCAACTGGACCTTCTTTTCTTCATATTCTTCTTCCAGAGGAACAACATCATGCATCTTGTGGTCTAAAACAGTGCAGAGCGCGCAGACACACGTCTGGTCGCTCTTACAGAACAGCTCCAGAGGTTTATCGTGCTTCGTACACATCCTGCCTTCCAGGTTCTCCACAGGGTCCATCAGCTGATGTCTCTTCAGGCGTGAAGCTGTCAGATGAGGCTCCAGGTGAGTCTCACAGTAGGAGACCAGACACACCAGGCAGGACTTGAGGGCCTTCACTTTGGTTCCAGTGCAGACGTCACAGGGAACGTCTCCTGGTTTGGACTCTTGTTGCTCTGAGCTGCTGCGGCTGGCTTTCTGCTGAGTGGACTGTCTGAACTGAACAACCATCTCAGAGAACATGGTGTTGACCCTCAAAACAGGTCTGGTGGTGAAGTCCTCCTTACACATTGGACACAGGTTCTGGTCGCTGGTGTTCCAGTGTTCATTGATGCAGTTCATGCAGAAGTTGTGTCCACATGGTGTGGAGACTGGATCAGTGAACACATCCAGACAGATGGAGCACAGGAACTGATCTTCAGATGGACCATAGTTTGCAGAAGCCATGTCTGCACATGTTGTGGAAGAGAAGAAATATATATAATTATAATGTGTTGTCATTTGAAAGCAGTGGGATTGTAGCGTGTAACATTGGGTAAAATCCTGTGTCTTCATGGTCACTATTCTTGATGAACAGCCCAGAACGTGTCCACATGCTGTGAATAAAGAGCAGCACGCTAACAACGCTCTGCTTACTTGGTGACAAACATGTAGCATCTCATTTAGATGATTGACACTAAAAGCCTCCAGCAGGTTCCTGTTGGAACACGTTTAACGTGACGCAGCAAGAGGAAACAGAGGAAGGGACCAGGAAACAGAGAGACTAAAGTTTCTGAACTCATCGGCTGGGGGGGGGGGGGGTAGTAATCTGCCAGTGGTCGGTCGCTGTGTGGTGTCAGATTTTTTAAAAAGTGAGAAAAACATGTCCATGTGGTCATGAAGATACTCATTTAACGTTATATGGGCTTTGCATGAGGAGGAGGCGGGTTCATGTCTGAATTGCGTCATCTGAGGCGCATCGCTGATAAACCAATAGGGAGTCTGGATGGTAAATGTTTACACTTCTCATCCAACCACAATCAAATTCACTCAATCGACGTCGCGTTTTATTCGGATCTGTTTTTTGTGTGATTTTGAACGACAAACAGTAAAACAAGTCAAAATGAAATAGGAGTAACGAGGCGGTTTTTTAAATGTAAGAAGTAGAAAGTACAGATATTTGCGTGAAAATGTAATGAATAGAAGTAAAACGTCGTCTGAAAAATAAATACTCCTAACTGTAGATACCCAAAGTTTCTACTTAAGTACAGTAACGAAGTATTTGCACTTCGTTACGAAGTATTTGTACTTTGTTACTTGACATCTCTGGTGAACAGAGAGGAACTTACGAGTTGTGTGTTCTTCCTGCTTGTTGAAGGTGTAAATGTGACCAGCTGTACTCACCTGTGTTCTCAAGAGACTCTGCTGTGTTGCTGAGGAACACCTGATGACGTCACTTTGACTTTTCTCTCAGAAACACGGAGACTTGTCTTCACTGCAGCGCGTCTGTCTCTCTGACCAACTTAACTTTCGTTTCTGGAGAGTGACGTGGAAGCTCCGCCCCTCCGCGTAGCTCCGCCTCTTACTGGAGCGTCATCTGCTGGTGACGTTGTTTCCTCCCTCTGATTCATTCTGATTGGTGGAGGAGTCAAACATAAACAGGATGCAGAGACAAGTCCGGGTCCAAGGTTACTTTAACTTTTAAAGGAATAGTCATTCCCGTCACGTTCCACTTGTCGCTTTCACACACTCACAACACAGTTGTGTAGAGTATGATTATGTTTTTTTTATTAAACTTTTTATTTAATTTCCTTTATGTCCCATTTATTATTTGTATTCTATATAAACCATAGCCCATAGGCTTCTATTTGATTTCATACTGTAGAGTTAAATTGGAATTCGAACAAGCCAAAGTTATTTGTCTTGTTGTCCATTGTCTCCTTGTCTTTCTGTCCGATGTTCTGCACATGAACATCTCAAATGTCAAATATCTAACACATTTTGGCAAAAAATGTTCCTAATTCCTGAAGAAGCTCAACGAACATTGATTCAATCGACTTGAAATCATTAATGCAAGTGACCCAACATTGGAAACCCAAAACGAATGAAGAAAGGATCAATTCCAATGTTGATATTATAAATAATGAAACTCAAATGAGACACAGATAAGAACATTTTCACCATAGCGATACATTTTCATCCCCGTCCTCGTTGTGTGTCCTCGTTGTGTGTCCATCACAGCTGGGTAGCGATGTTAACTTAACGCGTCGAGCTTGACCGAGTCACCTGTGTGCGTTTTCTTATGTTTAATTCAACAAGTGCTTCATGTCCCTCACGTGTCTGTCCAGGCTGGATTCTGTCCCCGTTGATTTAAAAAGCATTTTAAAAAGCTTATTGGGTATATTCCATATTTCAAAAATTGACTAAATGTATTCATTATTTATATATATGTGTGTGTGGCTCAAGGTGGGGCCCCGGGACCCTTTGTGGGTCAGTGGCCACTGACTGAGTTAAACTTTGTGTTTAACTCAGTTTGTGTTTAAAAAACCCTTTTCACACATTTTCTGCAACTCAACCAACCGCAGCGTGAACATCGTCTCCTTCCCGTCCACGCAGCCCCGTGGCCCAGTGGACGTCGGTGGTCACGTGATCCAGGTTGGCGAAGGTTGGGAGGAGCGTTGTGAGGCTGGAATTAGTCGACACCAAGAGCTTTGACGAAGCAGAAGGAGACCAACGCTCCCAGTGACAGACCCAGGGCGATGGAGAGGCTCATCAGGAGGCCGGCCGCCTCGCGGTCTTTACCCCGCACCAACCTGAGGGACACGAACCAACCTGTGACTTCAGAGGGGTCTGAGCAGAAGAACCCCATCCAGCCCCACCTGGAGGTCAAAGCACTTCCTGTCGCGGACTCACTGTGGAGCGTAGGCCACGCAGAGGCTCGCCAGGTACCCGTTGGAGAAGGAGAACGTCGCCATGATGGAGACGAAGAACCAGTCGCGGCGGAGGAAGGCGGGAAGCCTGAAGGTCATCGCCAGCAGAGGGACGAAGACGACACGAGACGCCACGGCGACGGGAAGCCACCGGCTCTCCTTCGAGGGCTGAACACACACACACACACACACACACACACACACACTCAGGGGCCGCGTTCAAAAGGGTTAAAGGTCAAAGCGGCCGGCGCTGCTCACCCATTGGACGCAATTCGTGAGGACGCGGCCCGAGAGGTCCATGGCGCTGAACACGATGAAGCAGCAAACGCAGGTGAACACCTTGTCTGCGAGGGACGGAGAGCAGGTGGAGACAAACACACCGATGACCATCACGCTCAGACCTCAAACTGGTCCACGGCCACGGTAACCCTGGGGTACGACGCCTGACGGGCTGCGGAACGCGGGCGCCCTACCCCAGGCGGCGTTGTCCTTGTAGACGGTGCGAACTCGGCTCGTGATCACAGGAAACACCGACAGGGTGACGAGGAACACGGCCGTCACGCACAAAGCCATGCAGCGGATCTGAGGGACACGCGGAGACGCGTTGTTCAAAAAGACGCCCAAAGCAACGCTGGAACACAGGTGGATCTCAGGTGAGGAGCGGAAACCACCTGGAAACCAACCAAACCGTTTCCATCACGCATTTAAACCACTGAGAAACCTACAAATGAAGGTTTTTAGTGAATTTGAGAGACATCTGCAGCTATCAACGTTTTAATCTTTAATCAAACCTTCTGATTGCAGCTTTTTCATCTCATTGTACACTAAATATTTTTTGCATCATATATCTTTATTGTGATTTCCTGTGATGTGATTCTCCTGAATCAAACACTAGTGACTTTGTCCTCAGTTTGAACCAAACAGGCGTGAAGTCCTTCACCTTGTTGAAGACATGCCAGCCACAGTGTTTCTCCAGGTTCTCGTCCCTCTTCTGGTCTCCTCCCTCCTCGGGGGTGTAATGGCAAAAATATATGTAACAAATGCTTCATTTGTATAACCAGTTTATTAATTGCAAGTGCTGAGATGGAAAGGCCATGGTATGAGAGCTGATGGTTCCACACTGATAAATGTCCTCAGCGTCCGAGCTGTAGAGACTAAACAAAGTAGGTCAGTGTGTAACCAGATTTGTTGTGAGGGCGAGTCTATGGTCAAAGAACTGATGTCTTACATGGACTAGCTGTCCCCAGTATCCTGGCTGTAGAGACTCAACAAGGTGGTCGAGGTTTCTGTTGAATCCACCGATAACTGAACTTGTGTATAAGAACTGCCTCGTTCTGTTAGGGGGGGGGAAGGAGGTTCATGACAGTCTGCAGAGCACGTAGCTGCTGTGACCTTTCTTCCCTTGCAAGGAAATAAACGGAGAAAGACATATTTGACTCAGAGCCTTTGATTCTTACTTTACGATTGTCTGTGCTGCTGCTCAACGCTGTGATCTCTGTAAAGGGAAGGGAACCAATCACCAGCGTGTAAGTTCACAACGCCATCATCCAATCAGCTGCAGCCAGCGGCGCGAGAAGGACTCGGATTTTCTGCTTCAGTGAAATAATGGAAAATAAATACCAAGGAGTTCTCATCATTTAAGAGTAAAACATGTTGTGTTTGAATGTGATTGTTGATGCGTTTGTGTCGCAGCTGGTTAAAGGTGGAGTTGATTTTAATTACTTCATGTTTCGTATCTTTATTCTCAATCTGCAAAGTCTATAAAGTACTTTAAATTAATGTATTGCAGTGCAAAGTACAGTATTTACATCTGAATATAAAAGTATTAAACAGCAGGTAATAAAGTTATTTGAGGAATGTGAGGTGTTTTTTGGAGTGAAGACTCGACTTTAGTCGCTCAGCCCAGTTGAATAAGTGCAGCTTTTGATGCTGATCACTGATTGGTGACGAGCTGCTTCTGAGCTCGTACCAGCTGCATTCTCTCATGTGTCTGTTATTGAACCCGTGTTCATGTTGTGTTCCTCTTCATGTTGAGTTCCTGCCTGTAGAGCACTTTGTGATCTCTGTGAATAAACTTCACGTTTTACTTACTTCTGTCCTCCAAACAGAACCAACACAAGAAAACCCTGTTTTAAGATGTTTGTTCTGTGCCCCCACATCTTCCTCCCCTTCCTCTTCCTCATCTGGACCTTCCAAGACGACCCCCCCCCCCCCGAGGCCTCCATCACTTCCTGAAGGGGAGCTGGTTTCTTTCCTCCTGGTTCATCCATGACAGTGATGTTTGGTCCTTTTTGACCTGAAGGACCCGTTTTGGGGTCTTCAGAGTCTCTGGGTCATGACGTAGGCGTGCACTCTGCAGGTGGAGCGTGTTACCGTGAAGGGGCTCCTTCCTTCTGGGTGGTGGAGCACACGTCCTGACAGCCTCACGTACCAGGGTTACACCGTCTTCCTGCTTCTCATCACATCACAAACAGGAATCTTCTCTTTGCTCGGATGCTTCAAAGTATTTATTGTGTTGTTTTCTTTGTTATCAGTCGTCTTTCTGTTCGTTCTCGACTTTTAAAAAGTGGTTTTGTTTTGTCATTTTAAAGAGGACGACCGTCTTTAGGAAAATAAAAAGTAATGTGAAGGAAGGATGAAGTTGTCTTGTGAGCTTATTTAGTATTTAAACGAGGTGACGCCTCCTCCTCTTTGTGCGTGTCATCAAGAAGACAAACAGGTATGACGTCATGAACTCATGAAAGCTGCTTGATGAATAACAGCCTGTGCAGCTCTAACAACTACAGCTCAGCTGGAAAACTCTTGTTCCATTATTTCAGTTCATGGTTTTTCTCTCCGGCACCAAATAAATACTTTGTTACTACAGCAGGAAAACTGTAGATCAAAGTCAGTGTGTAATTACAGTTGTGTTTGGTTCTTCTTCTGCTGCTGGTTCTCAGTGGAGTGGATTCTCCTCAGTATCTGAAGCCACTGAACAGTTTCATCAACCTCGGATATTAACTCACGTTAGAATTGATCTTTCTGTGGAACTCGTCGTTCACACTGACCAATTGTCACATGATCAATAAACAAAGAACTCACACATGTTTCCTGCATTAAACATGAAACAAGAAGTATTTATTAACATATATGAGTATAATGTGCAGTTATTTCTGTTCAGTGTTTGATTCTCAAGTTATTTATAAGGCAAAAGTAATTTGGTTATCAACAAATGTGCATTTCTCTTTTTTCAAAAATCAAAATAAGCAATCTTTGTTTTTAAGTCTTTTTACAAATATTCACAAAACAAAATGAGCCAAAGTTACTTTTAATTATTCAAACCACTTTTCACACCAAGAGAACATTTACATCTATATTATTATTTTACTTTGTCCATTGATCTTTAAAGCAGTACAACAATAACACAAAGTGCATCCTGTGAACATGATGGAAAGGTAATAGACATCAGATATGATTTGTTTTGATAATTTACTCAAAAAGTCAAACTTCAGCTTCGGATATTTAGTGAAAATAAAAATGTATGGATTTAAAAGGTTGGAATAGAAATTCTCCATAAGGATAAAAAAATAAGAGAAAAACAAACAGTATTCATACAGAATATGTACATTTATTCCCGTTAATGAATAAAATCATCACATGAAAGAAGAGAATGATTAGTTTACTTTGACAGGAGAGATGATCAGAGGAGCAGAGTTTGTACCATTGTAATTATAACCAGGATTAAAGAACGGGAAGAGTTTCTCAGTGAAGGAGCAGCCAGTGAAGGAGTAGATGAGAGCTGCAGCTTCTACGTCATAAAAGGAGACCACACCCTCCTCATAGTCCACAAACACCCCCACCTTCTGAAGACCAGACTTCACAGAGAGATCAACTGGAGGATCATCAAGAGCTTTGTATATATTTCCATTAATCAAATATAGAGTCCAGTAACCATCCTGAGGACTCCATGAGATGATTCCCTTCCTGTTGACAGACTCTCTGATCACTCCTAAAAACCACTCAGTCTTTCCTTCAACCTGAACCTCAAAGTAGAATCTGCCTGAAGAGAAACTCTGCTTTGTTACAACACACAACCAACTAGAAAATCTCTTTGGGTTGTTTCGGAGATTCTTCCTCACTTTACCGTGTTTCACTTGTTTCCCATCATCAGACAGGATGAGTTGAGGATGAGCTGTTTCAGGATCAAGAGTCACATCCACTGCAAACATCTGGACCATCTTCAGCTCAGCAAACCACTTCTTCATCTTTTCACTGAGTGTCTCCTCCAGCTGAGACACAGCTCTCACCACAGTCCCCTCATATGAAGGACAAACACTGACCTCTGTCCAGTCCTTGGTGGGTGGTGGCTGGTGGATGTTTGAGGACTGGAGAAGATGGAGGTGGTCTTCAGAGAGAGAGAGCTGCTCCACCTCAGCGCTCCTCTTCATCAGCTCAGAGATTTCCTGGTCCAGCTCTCTGATGAAAGCTTCAGCCTGTTTCTTTGTGGTTTCCTGCTTCTCTTCTATTGTTTTGAGGAGCTCCTTCAAGCCTCTTCCAACAGACTCCATCAGATCAGTGAAGAACTGAACACCTTCTGCTTTCTCTCTGCCTGCATCTTCCTCACTGAGGTCCACCGAGTGTTTGATCTCCTGAATCCTCAGTCTTCTCTTCTGGATCATCTGCTGGATTTCAGCCTCTGTCTTCTTCAGCTCGACCTTTTTTTCTTCATATTCTTCTTTCAGAGGAACAACATCATGCATCTTGTGGTCTAAAACAGTGCAGAGCATGCAGACACACGTCTGGTCGCTCTTACAGAACAGCTCCAGAGGTTTATCGTGCTTCGTACACATCCTGCCTTCCAGGTTCTCCACAGGGTCCATCAGCTGATGTCTCTTCAGACCTGACATAGTCAGATGAGGCTCCAGGTGAGTCTCACAGTAGGAGAACAGACACACCAGGCAGGACTTGAGGGCCTTCACTTTGGTTCCAGTGCAGACATCACAGGGAACTTCTCCTGGTTTGGACTCTTGTTGCTCTGAGCTGCTGCTGCTGGCTTTCTGCTGAGTGGACTGTCTGAACTGAACAACCATCTCAGAGAGCAAGGTGTTGACCCTCAAAACAGGTCTGGTGGTAAAAGCCTTCTTACACATTGGACACAGGTTCTGGTCGCTGGTGTTCCAGTGTTCATTGATGCAGTTCATGCAGAAGTTGTGTCCACATGGTGTGGTGACTGGATCAGTGAACACATCCAGACAGATGGAGCACAGGAACTGATCTTCAGATGGACCATAGTTGGCAGAAGCCATGTCTGCACATGTTGTGGAAGAGAAGAAATATATATGATTATAATTACCTGGTGGCAAACATGTAGCATCTCATTTAGATGACTCACACTAAAAGCCTCCAGCAGGTTCCTGTTGAACACGTTTAACGTGACGCAGCAAGAGGAAACAGAGGAAGGGATCAGGAAACAGAGAGAGACTAAAGTTTAAAGCACAGAGATTCAGCTCCAAGTGACTGAAGTCCTGGGACAGTTTGAAGCTGTTACACTGAGTTACTGTATCGTGGGACTGTGGATAAACACACAGACTTTTATTGTTAACATTCTATCAAGTAGGAAGTGAACACAGAGGAACTTACGCGTTGTGTGTTCTTCCTGCTTGTTGAAGGTGTAAATGTGACCAGCTGTACTCACCTGTGTTCTCAAGAGACTCTGCTGTGTTGCTGAGGAACACCTGATGACGTCACTTTGACTTTTCTCTCAGAAACACGGAGACTTGTCTTCACTGCAGCGCGTCTGTCTCTCTGACCAACTTACCTTTCGTTTCTGGAGAGTGACGTGGAAGCTCCGCCCCTCCGCGTAGCTCCGCCTCTTACTGGAGCGTCATCTGCTGGTGACGTTTGTTTCCTCCCTCTGATTCATTCTGATTGGTGGAGGAGTCAAACATGATCAGGATGCAGAGACAAGTCCGGGTCCAAGGTTACTTTAACTTTTAAGGAATAGTCATTCCCGTCACGTTCCACTTGTCGCTTTCACACACTCACAACACAGTTGTGTAGAGTATGATTGGTTTTTCTTTAAAACTTTTTATTTAATTTCCTTTATGTCCCATTTTTTATTTGTATTCTATATAAACCATAGCCCATAGAGTCCTATTTGATTTCATACTGTAGAGTTAAATTGGAATTCGACAGAGCCAAAGTTATTTGTCTTGTTTTCCATTGTCTCCTTGTCTTTCTGTCCGATGTTCTGCACATGAACATCTCAAATGTCAAATATCCAACACATTTTGGCAATAAATGTTCCTGATTCCTGAAGAAGAAGCTCAACGAACATTGATTCAATCGATTTGAAATCATTAATGCAAGTGACCCAACATTGGAAACCCAAAACGAGTGAAGAAAGGATCAATTCCAATATTGATATTATAAATAATAAAACTCAAATGAGACACAGATAAGAATATTTTCACCATAGCGATACGTTTTCATCCCCGTCCTCGTTGTGTGTCCTCGTTGTGTGTCCTCGTTGTGTGTCCATCACAGCTGGGTAGCGATGTTAACTTAACGCGTCGAGCTTGACCGAGTCACCTGTGTGCGTTTTCTTATGTTTAATCCAACAAGTGCTTCATGTCCCTCACGTGTCTGTCCAGGCTGGATTCTGTCCCCATTGACTTATATTCCAAATTTCAAAAATTGACAAAATGTATTAATTATTCATATTTATGTGTGTGTGTGGCTCAAGGTGGGGCCCCGGGACCCTTTGTGGGTCAGTGGCCACTGACTGAGTTAAACTTTGTGTTTGTACACAAAGTCACGGCCACGACATCCGATGAACAAATACACAATTTGTTCACTTTATTTCGAAAGACAGAGAAACTGAGTTTTGCCCTTTAAAAAGGACACAAAAAGACGCCATTGTTCAACAAAACCACCAAAAAAGTCAAATTAAAAAATTACTCAATAGAACCGTTTAAAAAACCCTTTTCACACATTTTCTGCAACTCAACCAACCGCAGCGTGAACATCGTCTCCTTCCCGTCCACGCCGCCCAGTGGCCCAGTGGACGTCGGTGGTCACGTGATCCACGTTGGCGAAGGTTGGGAGGAGCGTTGTGGACGTGAGGCTGGAATTAGTCGACACCAAGAGCTTTGACGAAGCAGAAGGAGACCAACGCTCCCAGTGACAGACCCAGGGCGATGGAGAGGCTCATCAGGAGGCCGGCCGCCTCGCGGTCTTTACCCCGCACCAACCTGAGGGACACGAACCAACCTGTGACTTCAGAGGGGTCTGAGCAGAAGAACCCCATCCAGCCCCACCTGGAGGTCAAAGCGCTTCCTGTCGCGGACTCACTGTGGAGCGTAGGCCATGCAGAGGCTCGCCAGGTACCCTTTGGAGAAGGAGAACGTCGCCACGATGGAGACGAAGAACCAGTCGCGGCGGAGGAAGGCGGGAAGCCTGAAGGTCATCGCCAGCAGAGGGACGAAGACGACACGAGACTCCACGGCGACGGGAAGCCACCGGCTCTCCTTCGAGGGCTGAACACACACACACACACACTCAGTGGCCGCGTTCAAAAGGGTTAAAGGTCAAAGCGGCCGGCGCTGCTCACCCATTGGACGCAATTCGTGAGGACGCGGCCCGAGAGGTCCATGGCGCTGAACACGATGAAGCAGCAAACGCAGGTGAACACCTTGTCTGTGAGGGACGGAGAGCAGGTGGAGACAAAGACACCGATGAGCATCACGCTCAGACCTCAAACTGGTCCACGACCACGGTAACCCTGGGTTAAAGCGACGCTAGAACACAGGTGGATCTCAGGTGAGGAGCGGAAACCACCTGGAAACCAACCAAACCGTTTCCATCACGTATTAAAACCACTGAGAAACCTACAAATGAAGGTTTTTAGTGAATTTGAGAGACATCTGCAGCTATCAACGTTTTAATCTTTAATCAAACCTTCTGATTGCAGCTTTTTCATCTCATTGTACACTAAATATTTTTTGCATCATATATTTTCATTGTGATTTCCTGTGATGTGATTCTCCTGAATCAAACACTAGTGACTTTGTCCTCAGTTTGAACCAAACAGGCGTGAAGTCCTTCACCTTGTTGAAGACATGCCAGCCACAGTGTTTCTCCAGGTTCTCGTCCCTCTTCTGGTCTCCTCCCTCCTCGGGGGTGTAATGGCAAAAATATATGTAACTCTTTTAAATGCTTCCTTTGTATAACCAGTTTATTAATTGCAAGTGCTGAGATGGAAAGGCCATGGTATGAGAGCTGAAGTGTTCCACACTGATAAATGTCCTCAGCGTCCGAGCTGTAGAGACTAAACAAAGGTCGTATGTGTGTAACCAGATTTGTTGTGAGGGC
This sequence comes from Pungitius pungitius, assembly GCF_949316345.1. Classification (NCBI taxonomy): domain Eukaryota; kingdom Metazoa; phylum Chordata; class Actinopteri; order Perciformes; family Gasterosteidae; genus Pungitius; species Pungitius pungitius. Next base: position 19,552,616 of record NC_084908.1, read on the forward strand.
GAGTCTATGGTCAAAGAACTGATGTCAAGGTCGGGCTGGAGCAGGTTGCAGTGCGGACTCAAACGCAGAGTTTTTTTCCAAAAAAGTGCTCTTTATTCCTTAACAAGGACATGACGTGCTCCAACGACGAAGGACGTAAGACAATGACGCGACAAAGGACAACTGGCACACAGGGCTTAAATACACAAGGGAGGTGCAGGTGATTGGACACAGGTGGAATCAATCAGGCAATCACAGGACAAGGCAGGAAGTGTAGTCACCCAGGAACACCAGAGACATGAAAACCACAAAATAAGACAGAGCAGACCCAAACCGTGACAGAACCCCCCCCTCAAGGACCGAATTCCAGACGGTCCTAAAGGGGGGCAGAACCATGAAAATCAGACAAGGGGCGGGAGGGTGGGGACCCGACAGCTATGGTCCGGCGGCCTGCCGGGGCGGCGGCCGGGCCTCAGGGTCTCGGGGGGTCTGCCGGGTCGGCGACCGGGCCTCAGGGTCTCGGGGGGTCTGCCGGGTCGGCGGCCGGGCCTCAGGGTCTCGGGGGGTCTGCCGGGTCGGCGGCCGGGCTTCAGGGTCTCGGGGGGCGCCAAGCTGTGCGGCTCCGGCGTCGTCGTGGCGTGGGGCGCCGAGCTGTGCGGCTCCGGCGTCGTCGTGGCGTGGGGCGCCGAGCTGTGCGGCTCCGGCGTCGTCGTGGCGTGGGGCGCCGAGCTGTGCGGCTCCGGCGTCGTCGTGGCGTGGGGCGCCGAGCTGTGCGGCTCCGGCGTCGTCGTGGCGTGGGGCGCCGAGCTGTGCGGCTCCGGCGTCGTCGTGGCGTGGGGCGCAGAGCTGTGCGGCTCCGGCGTCGTCGTGGCGTGGGGCGCAGAGCTGTGCGGCTCCGGCGTCGTCGTGGCGTGGGGCGCAGAGCTGTGCGGCTCCGGCGTCGTCGTGGCGTGGGGCGCAGAGCTGTGCGGCTCCGCCGTCGTCGTGGCGTGGGGCGCAGAGCTGTGCGGCTCCGGCGTCGTCGTGGCGTGGGGCGCAGAGCTGTGCGGCTCCGGCGTCGTCGTGGCGTGGGGCGCAGAGCTGTGCGGCTCCGGCGTCGTCGTGGCGTGGGGCGCAGAGCTGTGCGGCTCCGGCGGCGTCGTGGCGTGGGGCGCCGAGCTGTGCGGCTCCGGCGGCGTCGTGGCGTGGGGCGCCGAGCTGTGCGGCTCCGGCGTCGTCGTGGCCGGGGGCGCCGACCCAACCCCTGACCCCACCCCCCCTTCAAGGACCGACTTCCAGGCGGTCCCAAGAGGGTGGGAGGGAGGGGTCATGGTCGGGGGCCGTGGGGACGGGACTGGAGGGGTCATGGTCGGGGGCCGTGGGGACGGGACTGGAGGGGTCATGGTCGGGGGCCGTGGGGACGGGCCTGGAGGGGTCATGGTCGGGGGCCGTGGGGACGGGCCTGGAGGGGTCATGGTCGGGGGCCGTGGGGACGGGCCTGGAGGGGTCATGGTCGGGGGCCGTGGGGACGGGACTGGAGGGGTCATGGTCGGGGGCCGTGGGGACGGGACTGGAGGGGTCATGGTCGGGGGCCGTGGGGACGGGCCTGGAGGGGTCATGGTCGGGGGCCGTGGGGACGGGCCTGGAGGGGTCATGGTCGGGGGCCGTGGGGACGGGGGCGGAGACTGGAGTCTTGGGGCCGGAACGGGCGGAGACTGGAGTCTGGGGGCCGGAACGGGCGGAGACTGGAGTCTGGGGGCCGGAACGGGCGGGGGTCTTGGAGCTGGGGGCGTGGGTCTTGGAGCTGGGGGCGTGGGTCTTGGAGCTGGGGGCGTGGGTCTTGGAGCTGGGGGCGTGGGTCTTGGAGCTGGGGGCGTGGGTCTTGGGGCCGGTTCGGGCGGAGACGGGCGTGGTTGGCGCCGTCGCTGCCGCCGAATGCGGAGGTCCAGGGCGTGGGGGTCGTACCTGGCCTGTAGGCGGGCGGCCAGCTCCAGCACCTGTTTCCAGCGTGCGCTGAGGACTGGGGGCTGGACGCTGGCCTCCATCGGCGAGGCCCAACTTGGGTCTGGAGAGCGGCGAGGGCGGTGACCGGGGCGCTGCCTGGAGCCTGCTTCCGAGCCGGGGTTGGCGTTGCGCCGGGCAGCCAGCTGCGTGCCGTGTGGGTCCCCAAACGCCAGGCGAGTTCCCAAAAACGGGTTTCTCATGTCAAACCCTGCTGAGTCTTTAGGTGGTGGCGTCATTCTGTCAGGGGAGGACGCGGTCGAGGGCAAGGAGGGAGGACTCAAACGCAGAGTTGAAAAATAAAAGACTTTAATTGTCAAAAACTCAAAATCAAAATCGCTCCAACCAAAAAAGGGAGGAAGGAGGAGAAAACAAAACAGACAAAAACAGGGACCTAGACTTGAAAACACGAAACAGACTTGACTTGACTTACTTGACACATGAACGCTGACATGTAATGACGCCACACCAGACAAGGAACTCACAGGGCTTAAATACACAAGGGAGGTGCAGGTGATTGGACACAGGTGGAATCAATCAGGCAATCACAGGACAAGGCAGGAAGTGTAGTCACCCAGGAACACCAGAGACATGAAAACCACAAAATAAGACAGAGCAGACCCAAACCGTGACAACTGATGTCTTACATGGATTAGATGTCCCCAGTATCCTGGCTGTAGAGACTCAACAAGGTGGTCAAGGTTTCTGTTGATGCCACCGATAACTGAACTTGGGTATAAGAACTGCCTTGTTCTGTTACGGGGGGGGAAGGAGGTTCATGACAGTCTGCAGAGCACGTAGCTGCTGTGACCTTTCTTCCCTTGCAAGGAAATAAACGGAGAAAGACATATTTGACTCAGAGCCTTTGTTTCTTACTTAACGATTGTCTGTGCAAAATCTTCCACCACAATTTGGTGTCAGAAGTGGGATCGTTTGAAGTTCCGTCGGGACTCTATGGACGTAAATAAGGCCTCTTCAGGATCAAAAACAAAAGTGATTCTGCCCCAAACCTCATCAGATTCAGAGAGTGGGGTCCGGCGACCAAAAGGGGCCTGACTGACTTCAACACGATCAAACCAAGGAAGATTTTCACTCAAATCGGGTAAGAAGTTGATATTCTGATTTCAAACGGGATGCTCTGAATTGTAATGGGTGATAACAGATTACAAAGCGGCTATTTGGTACTTTGGGATTTTTTTAAACATTTTTTTTCCTCTTTTTATAAAATCCAAATTCCGGTTATAGATTGGGTTTCTAACGAGGATAACTTGTCTTTCACCGGTTATTGAAATGAAATCATAAAAGTAATTGTAAAGTATTTCTGGTTCATCAGCATCCAACTTTTTACTGAGGAAGACAGGGGCAATTTGCGGATTGACGGTTGTATTCAGACTAACACTCGAAAATCGTATAATTGTGACCCTTGACCAAGAGGAAGACAGGGACAACATTAGTTGTGACCCTTGAACAAGAGGAAGACAGGGACAACATTAGTTGTGACCCTTGACCGAGGGGGGAAGATAGGATGGATTTTGCGATCTAACGATTGTATTCAGACCAACACTGAAATCGCATAATCGCAGGCCTTGACCTGACAGGAAGACAGGAACAATATTGTGTTTCGGATAATAATAATCTGAGAACAGATATTTGCGCCCTTGACCTATATTTATTAACCAATATTTTTGGTTGGGTTTTAACTTGTATTTTTCCTATGTAAAAGAAAATCAAGACTTATAGTGACGACTATATTTTAAGGAATACAAAGTATACTTCACCACACCTGACAGATGGGTGGTGTACTGGGTAAAAGTAAAAAGGAAATGAGTCCTCCGGAGGGACACATTGTGGATGTGATGAGACAGAAATATGAAGATAAATCAAAATGTTTGGATGGCATGAATGTGAATGCAGTCAATAAGAAACGTATGACTGAAGAATTATTGTGCGTTACGACCAGTGGTTCACGAACCAGATACAAAGGTTTCTGGACAAGATGACCGATGGGTTTCTTTTCTGCTATGTGTCCGAGTCTAACCGATGCTGGAGGCCCTCTTCTCATCACATGTCCGCCAATATCGCACCCTTCCCAAGCATGCTGATCCGCAGAAAGAACCACAACAACCAGGTTCCACAGCACACAATCTGATTGACGTGAGGAGAGGGAGCAGGAGGCCGCATGTGAGGGGGAGACGGCATCCATGCTGAGATCCTCAAATGATGAGGGAAGTGAAACACACACACACACACACCGCCGCCTGCAATGAAGAAACGCTTTCTGCACTAACTGCATGTACACTCACACACTTACACACACTCACTCACACACACACATCCAAGCAGCAACAAGCTCACATGGACATCACAAAGCCATTTGAAACAAAAGCTTTCACTCAAACACACATATAAGAGTTCAGTGGAAATTATGCCCATCACTATGGGGAGAGTTCGAGAGAAACTTTAATTATCTTTCATTTTTAATTGAAAAAAGGGGCTACACATTCTGTAACACAACAAAAGTATTTTCCAGGTCAGAAATTGAGTGGCAGACGTGTCTTCTCTTGTTCTAACATATTTGGTTCTTCGAGTCGGATCTCAAGAACTCGTTTTCCTCTCAAGGTTTGGACCTGAAACTGTGCACAGGGAGTCTATGACTCTTCTCAAAGTCCTCAACATGCTCAACAGGAGGGATGGGAAGGCTGAGGAGCATTTAGCTGGTAAATTACTTAGAACATTTTTTGTCATGCATTGATTGCGAAAGACACAATCCCAAGGTTTAAATTACGAGAAAACATTAGTATGGACTTAATTTAACTAAATCAAGGTAAAGAAAAGGAATATTGTCCGACCATCATAAATGAGATGTTAATGTTTTAACAAAAAAAAAGAAAGAAAAACTCAACAGAAGAAAATAGACTGAGATTTGAGAAACTGGACGAAAGGTTTTGTTTTGAACATGAACACACGATGAGAACAAGGTAACAACGTATCTGATTTCTACTTTTGGGAAGAATTTAAATAATAATTTGCTGTTTTTATCCACAGTCAGCAGGACTGAGTGAATAAATAAGAAAATAATGGACGGAAAATAATTGGATACAAGGTCGCTCCTTTTTGCTAAAGTCACAAACTAAGTAGCATTAGAGGGCTCTGACGTTTGACCTATTACATGATGGAAACTTATTATCTTACCAAGCTTAAATCATTGTTGAACAAATGGGAGAAAGCAGAGAATAAGAAAAGAGAAGAGATTACGTTTTCTGCTCAATGTTTTTCCTCCACAGAAGCTTCCTTATCAGGTCATGAAGGCCACAGAGAGCCGGACATGAACCCATCACACCAACAATCAACAAGCAGAGAGAGAGCATCCTGGATCCACCTCATGCAGGATCAGGAGTCATTTATTGCCACATATGTAACACACATAGAGTAATTTGTCTTAATGGTTTCTGCGATTTAAGGGAAAAACAAGATAAGGTAAAATTTGATTAAAAATACACGAGCAAAAATAAAATGGATATAAATGGATAAGATGTAAGAGGTTGAGCCAATTGCCAGCAGGAGATTGCACTGCTGATGACTCAGTTGTGCAGATACCTGACTCCTCCGAGGCGGGGCTGGCGAACCAGGGAGGTGAGTACAATAAGGTCACCTAGCTGGAACCAGTGAAGAACCCAGGTGGAAGCCATTAGGGTCACTTTGAGAGGGGAGTAATAACGCCCGGGGGTTTAGAAGGGTCTGTAGGATGGAGCTCAGAGGTGGATCTGCACTGCAGGGATTGGTGAGCAATGATGCCACCTAGACCACGATTGGACTTACAAGTATTTAGGGTTTGTTGGATTAATGGTAACAGAAATAGAAATGGATACATAGACACACGCATATATATATTGGACCGAAGCACAATTCCTAAATAAGAAAGATAATTAGGGAAGAAACTGTAGAATAAAAGTTAAAAAAAGAATCTCTAAAATTGATAGAAGATGTCTGACTGAACTTTGTTGTTTTTGGTTTTTATCATACGAGGAACATGTTCCAGTGGATCCTGAACTGGACTCCGCTTCGCCACCCGCTGTGATCTCCCTCGGTACCGCCAACCTCCCCCCACACCAAGGATGAAGAAGAACCACCAACTAGAGCCCCATCAATGAACATCTCGAAATGCTTGGACAATCTGAACGAGAGACGACAGGAGTCTGACCAGCAAAGAAACCAGGACTCATTTGGCGAGTCTGAAGATTCAAAGAATTAAAGAGAACTTTTACTCCCTTGGATGTTGTTATGAAATTGAAACGTTAAGGAAGCAGAACTTTTGGAGAACAAACAAAGACAGTTTTGTCGGCACAAACGATTCCAAGCTGACAAAGTAAGAGCCCCGACGAGAGCAGTGTTTGATTCTCAAGTTATTTATAAGGCAAAAGTAACTTGTTCATCAACAAAATCAAATTAAACAATCTTTGTTTTAAGTCATCTTACAAATATTCACAAAGTGGTCTTTAATTATTCAAACCACTTTTCTCACCAAGAAACATTTGATTCTATATTATTAACTCACTTTGTCCATTGACCTTTTATGCAGTTTAACAATAACAAAGTGTATCCTGTGGACATAATGAAAAATATAATATGACAATATGATAGACATCAGATATGATTTGTTTTTCTAATTCATTTAAAGTCAAAGTTTCAGCTTTGGATATTTAGTGAAAATAAAAAAGTCTGGATTCAAAAGGTTGAAATAGAAATTCTCCATAAGGATCATGAAAATAATAGAAAAACAAACAGTATTCATACAAAAAATGTACATTTATTCCCTTTAATTAATGAAATCATCACTTTTACTTTGACAGGAGAGATGATCAGAGGAGCAGAGTTTCTACCTTTGTAATTATGACCAGGATCAAAGAACGGGAAGAGTTTCTCAGTGAAGGAGCAGCCAGTGAAGGAGTAGATGAGAGCTGCAGCTTCTACGTCATAAAAGGAGACCACACCCTCATCATAGTCCACTAACACCCCCACCTTCTGAGGACCAGACTTCACAGAGAGATCAACTGGAGGATCATCAAGAGCTTTGTATATATTTCCATTAAGCAAACATGTAACCCAGTAACCAGTCTGAGGACTCAGTGAGGTGTTTCCCTCCCTGTTGACAGACTCTCTGATCACTCCTAAATACCACTGAGTCTTTCCTTCAACCTGAACCTCAAAGTAAAATCTGCCTGAAGAGAAACTCTGCTTTGTTAAAACACAAAACCCATTATAAAATCTCTTTGGGTTGTTTGGGAGATTCTTCTTCACATTACCAAGTTTCACTTGTTTCCCATCATCAGACAGGATGAGATAAGGATAAGCTGTTTCAGGATCAAGAGTCACATCCACTGCAAACATCTGGACCCTCTTCAGCTCAGTAAACCACTTCTTCATCTTTTCACTGAGTGTCTCCTTCAGCTGAGACACAGCTCTCACCACAGTCCCCTCATATGAAGGACAAACACTGACCTCTGTCCAGTCCTTGGTGGGTGGTGGCTGATGGATGTTTAAGGACTGGAGAAGATGGAGGTGGTCTTCAGAGAGAGAGAGCTGCTCCACCTCAGCGCTCCTCTTCATCAGCTCAGAGATTTCCTGGTCCAGCTCTCTGATGAAAGCTTCAGCCTGTTTCTTTGTGGTTTCCTGCTTCTCTTCTATTGTTTTGAGGAGCTCCTTCAAGCCTCTTCCAACAGACTCCATCAGATCAGTGAAGACCTGAACACCTTCTGCTTTCTCTCTGCCTGCATCTTCCTCACTGAGGTCCACCGAGTGTTTGATCTCCTGAATCTTCAGTCTTCTCTTCTGGATCATCTGCTGAATTTCAGTCTCTGTCTTCTTCAGCTCGACCTTCTTTTCTTCATATTCTTCTTTCAGAGGAACAACATCATGCATCTTGTGGTCTAAAACAGTGCAGAGCATGCAGACACACGTCTGGTCGCTCTTACAGAACAGCTCCAGAGGTTTATCGTGCTTCGTACACATCCTGCCTTCCAGGTTCTCCACAGGGTCCATCAGCTGATGTCTCTTCAGGCGTGAAGCTGTCAGATGAGGCTCCAGGTGAGTCTCACAGTAGGAGGCCAGACACACCAGGCAGGACTTGAGGGCCTTCACTTTGGTTCCAGTGCAGACGTCACAGGGAACTTCTCCTGGTTTGGACTCTTGTTGCTCTGAGCTGCTGCTGCTGGCTTTCTGCTGAGTGGACTGTCTGAACTGAACAACCATCTCAGAGAACATTGTGTTGACCCTCAAAACAGGTCTGGTGGTGAAGTCCTTCTTACACATTGGACACAGGTTCTGGTCGCTGGTGTTCCAGTGTTCATTGATGCAGTTCATGCAGAAGTTGTGTCCACATGATGTGGAGACTGGATCAGTGAACACATCCAGACAGATGGAGCACAGGAACTGATCTTCAGATGGACCATAGTTTGCAGAAGCCATGTCTACACATGTTGTGGAAGAGAAGAAATATATATAATTATAATGTGTTGTCATTTGAAAGCAGTGGGATTGTAGCGTGTAACATTGGGTAAAATCCTGTGTCTTCATGGTCACTATTCTTGTAGAACAGCCCAGAACGTGTCCACATGCTGTGAATAAAGAGCAGCACGCTAACAACGCTCTGCTTACTTGGTGACAAACATGTAGCATCTCATTTAGATGATTGACACTAAAAGCCTCCAGCAGGTTCCTGTTGAACACGTTTAACGTGACGCAGCAAGAGGAAACAGAGGAAGGGACCAGGAAACAGAGAGAGACTAAAGTTTCTGAACTCATCGGCTGGGGGGGGGGGGGGGTAATCTGCCAGCGTTCGGTCGCTGTGTGGTGTCAGATTTTTAAAAAAAGTGAGAAAAACATGTCCACGTCGTCATGAAGATACTCATTTAACGTGATATGGGCTTTGCATGAGGAGGAGGCGGGTTCATGTCTGATTTGCGTCATCTGAGGCGCATCGCTGATAAACCAATAGGGAGTCTGGATGGTAAATGTTTACACTTCTCATCCAACCACAATCAAATTCACTCAATCGACTGCGAGATTTATTCGGATCGGTTTTTTGTGTGATTTTGAACGACGACAAACCGGAAAACAAGTCAAAATGAAATAGGAGTAACGAGGCGGTTTTTAAAATGTAAGAAGTAGAAAGTACAGATATTTGCATGAAGATGTAATGTAACGTTACGACGTATTTGTACTTGGTTTCTTGACACTTCTGGTGAACAGAGAGGAACTTACGAGTTGTGTGTTCTTCCTGCTTGTTGAAGGTGTAAATGTGACCAGCTGTACTCACCTGTGTTCTCAAGAGACTCTGCTGTGTTGCTGAGGAACACCTGATGACGTCACTTTGACTTTTCTCTCAGAAACACGGAGACTTGTCTTCACTGCAGCGCGTCTGCCTCTCTGACCAACTTAACTTTCGTTTCTGGAGAGTGACGTGGAAGCTCCGCCCCTCCGTGTAGCCCCGCCTCTTACTGGAGCGTCATCTGCTGGTGACGTTTGTTTCCTCCTTCTGATTCATTCTGATTGGTGGAGGAGTCAAACATGAACAGGATGCAGAGACAAGGTTAACTTTAACTTTTAAAAGAATAGTCATTCCCGTCACGTTCCACTTGTCGCTTTCACACACACTCACAACACAGTTGTGTAGAGTATGATTATGTTTATTATTATGACTTTTTTTTAAATTTCCTTTATGTCCCATTTATTATTTGTATTCTATATAAACCATAGCCCATAGGCTTCTATTTGATTTCATACTGTAGAGTTAAATTGGAATTCGAACAAGCCAAAGTTATTTGTCTTGTTGTCCATTGTCTCCTTGTCTTTCTGTCCGATGTTCTGCACATGAACATCTCAAATGTCAAATATCTAACACATTTTGGCAAAAAATGTTCGATTCCTGAAGAAGAAGCTGAACGAACATTGATTCAATCGACTTGAAATCATTAATGCAAGTGACCCAACATTGGAAACCCAAAACGAATGAAGAAAGGATCAATTCCAATATTGATATTATAAATAATAAAACTCAAATGAGACACAGAACATTTTCACCATAAAGATTTTTTGGTGAACCTCGTCGGGCGAGTAGTGCATTTGGGTTCAGGACCATTGTCCGGTCGTGACAGAACAAACTGGCCAGCATGAACCCAGCCGACTCAGACCACCTAGAGGCAGCCATTTGCTCCCAAAGCACCCGCCTTAATCAACAGAAGGATCAGTTGTCCGCCCTTCAACATGCAGTGAAAGAGCTGGCAAGCGGCCAGGAGGACTTCAAGGCCGCCATGACAACCCAGGTGAATCTCCTATCGAATCAGATTCATCAGATTCTAACCCAGCGGTATTTCAGGCATTGATAAACAACGTGTTTAGGGAATTTCTTAACCCTTTTTCTATTTGTCTATCTAGATGACATCTTGATTTTCTCCCCTGGCCGAGACACTCATGTTTGCCATGTCCGCCCGCTTTATGTCAAAGCAGAGAAAAGTGAATTTCATGCTAATGTTGTGTCTTTTCTGGGTTTCGTCATAGCCCCTGAAAGATACAAATGGATCCGGCTAAAGTCAGCGCTGTGGCTCGGTGGCCTACACCTGATAACCGCAAGAAGGTGGATGCCTCTAACGACGGTGTGGGGGTGGTCCGGCCTTCCTGTCCAGAAAACTTTCACCGGCGGAGCAGAATTATGATCTTGGTAACCGTGAGTTGCTCGCTGTGAAGCTGGCAAAGGTTTTGTATCACATTTCATCAGTCTAGAGGAAAAATAGTATGTGCATATAAACAGCATTGGGTACCGCACCATCATGACGTCCACCTTAATTGTCCGGTTCCGAAAGCTCGCATTGTCTCAAAACAATCATTTGGGGGATTTCCAGGGGATTTCTGGCGAACGTCACCGAGCTAAAAGCTAAAATGTCAACGGTCGCGCAAAATCTAAGCTGTTACGTTGAGTGCGCAGTGATATGGAACAATGGGGTCAATGTGAACAGGAACTGTACATTATCGTTCAATAATGTACCCCTCGTGACTCACTCTCAACCAATCGGAGCGCTGGATTTCATCTCCCCTTGTTAGGAATATTATGAATATAACTTATGTGCAGTTATTTCTGTTCAGTGTTTGATTCTCAAGTTATTTATGAGGCCAAAGTAACTTATTCATCAACAAATGTGTCACGGTTTGGGTCTGCTTCCTGTTTTATTTTGTAGTTTAATTTCTCTTGTGTTCCTGGGTAACTTCACTGCCTTGTCCTGTCTTCCCCTGTGATTGTCTGCCGTGTCAATGATAGTTTCCACCTGTGTTCGATCACCTGCACCTCCCTTGTGTATTTAAGCCCTGTGAGTCTCTTGTCTTTTGTGGCGTCATTGCGCGTCGAGGTTACGTGTCATGTCAAGTAAGTTTTTTGTTGTTCTCAAGTCCAGGTCCCTGTTTTTTTTGTCTTTATTGTTGTCTCCTCTATCTCGCCCTCTTTTGGTTGGAGTGATTTTGACTTTTGACTATTAAAGTCCTTTTTATTTTCATCAACACTCCGTGTCTGAGTCCTCCCTCCATGCCCAAGACCCACCCGTATTGACAAAATGTGGATTTCTCTATTTTCAAAATCAAAATAACAATCTTTGTTTTTAAGTCTTCTTACAAATATTCACAAAACAAAATCGGCCAAAGTGATTTTTAATTATTCAAACCACTTTTCACACCGAAAGAACATATGCATCTTATTATTAATTCCCTTTGTCCATTGATCTTTAAAGCAGTACAACAATAACACAAAGTGTATCCTGTGAACAGAATGGACAGGTATTAGACATCAGATATGATTTGTTTTGATAATTTACTTAAAGTCAAACTTCAGCTTTAGATATTTAGTGAAAATAAAAAAGTCTGGATGCAACTGTGGAGTCTCCATGAACACGAGGCCCAGCAGGACCCAGTACAGGTGTAAATTAATTCAGTCATTTTATTTTTACTATGACCTTACTTTTCCACATGGGACAATGTCAACATGAACCTCATTGTATCTCACATTACACTAAGTTGCTGCAGGTCCACATGGAGGTTGGAGTTGACTGGACTGGACCGTGTGGTCATCGTCAGCCTGGTGTTCTGGTCCCGGAGGTTCAACTGCAACGCTGAAGGCCCCCTGTCCAATGTGTTGGATGTCTTTGTACAAACTGTATGCTTCAATTCAGACGTGCTCCTGAAACTGGTTTGTTTGCGGTTCTCAGTGCTGCAAAATAAATGAAGCAGTGAAGGCTACATTGTTATCTAACAGTTTAATACAACGTTAGTAAGTTGGCACCTTGAACAACAGCTTCTAGACGCGCTACAGGAGCGAAGTGCTGGGATCGATTGCTTCTGTCTCGCTCCTCTACTTGACCAATCCTGCTCAAGAATGAGGTTCGACAAGCGTCTTCACCTCGCGTCCTTGTGCTCCTCAGGAGACCACCAGAAAGGCGTGGACCACCTGACCAACGCCATCGCCGTGTGTGGTCAGCTTCAGCAGCTGCTGCAGGTGCTGCAGCAGACTCTGCCTCCACCCGTCTTCCAGATGCTGCTCACCAAACTGCCCAGCATCAGCCAGGTAGGGGACACGTCTCTTTGTCCTCCGTGTGGACCCCACGAGTCCTTCTGGTTCCTCCACGTTGGGTATTAAGAGTCTATCCTGCATTAGTAATTGTATTTTGAACATTAAACAAGATGTTTTTAACGAATAAACATGTATTTGTATGAACTGAGATTAATAAATATAACTCATGTGTAAACCGGTAATTTGTGTTCAGTGAGCAAAGTTATTTACGAGGCAAAAGTAACTTGATTAACAACAAAGGTTTCTTCTTGAACACTTATTTTTATTTTTAAATCTTATTACAAATATTCACAAATCAAAATGAGCCAAAGTAACTTTTCTCATTAAAAGAACATTTGTATATGAATTAATTTTGTCCATTGATCTTTAATGCAGTGTAACAATAACAAAGTGTATCCTGTGAACATGATGGAAAGAAAATAGACAACAGATATGATTTGTTTTGCTAATTTACCGTATTTTCGCGACTATAAGGCGCACCTTCAATGAATCGCCGATTTTAGAATTATTTTCATATATAGGGCGCACCGGATTATAAGGCGCCTAGAATAGAACAGTGGTTCTCAACTTGTCTGGCTCCGGGACCCACCTTTACCACTTAATGACGAGCCGCGACCCAATTCGATCGGTCAAGGGGGGGGGGGGAGCCGGAAAAACACTGACACTCCGCTGCATTAGAGAACGTCCCTGCAGTAAAAGGTTTGACTGGGGCTGCGTTGTGCATCCACTAGATCGGGCTGTGCTGAATCAAACGTTATTAAGCGTTCTGAAAACTCTTCACTCCCATGGTAACGTTGTTCAAACGTTATTGTGGATATTAACAATATCTCTGAACCTCCAACTTTCGTTCTTGATTAATGAAAACATTCTTGGTAAATGCTTTTGTGCACCGAGAGGCAGCGCTGGAACAGACGGTGGACCGTCAGCTCGATCCCGACATCCAACTACGAGCTTTAATGTACTGTAGCGACTCTCGCTAATGAATCTCTGGACAATGTGCTTATCTTCTGGTTTTATTGTCGAGAAACAGGCTACTGTCGGCCGTAGCCTGCGCCGAACAAAAACACACCATCGCTCTCCAAAACAACAACAATCCCCGCGTCCCCATAGGTGGCACCAAGATGAGTGACGTCACATTGTGCGCCCTTCACTGACCATCCCAAAACTCTGTAAAGTGCAACGCCGCTCCAGAACATGAAAACACAGTCCGTTACAATACGCTGTTGGAGCTGGAATTACCGCGGCTGCTGGCACCAGACTTTCCCTCCAATGGATCCTCGTTAACCAGTATGGATCAACCAATTGATCCATATATATGGCGCTCCGGATTATAAGGCGCACGCGTCGTTTTTTTAGAAAAAAAAAGGATTTTAAGTGCGCCTTATAGTCGCGAAAATACGGTACTCAAAGTCAAACTTCAGCTTTAGATATTTAGTGAAAATAAAAAAAGTTTGGATTCAAAAGTTTGAAATAGATATTCTCCATAAGGTGTCATGAAGATAAGAGAAAAGATACAGTATTTATACAAAAAAATGTACATTTATTTCCCTTTAATTAATAAAATCATCACATCAAAGAGAATGATTAGTTCACTCCGACAGGAGAGATGATCAGAGGAGCAGAGTTTCTACCTTTGTAATTATGACCAGGACAGAAGTACGGGAAGAGTTTCTCAGTGAAGGAGCAGCCAGTGAAGGAGAAGATGAGAGCTGCAGCTTCTACGTCATAAAAGGAGACCAAACCCTCCTCATAGTCCACAAACACCCCCACCTTCTGAAGACCAGACTTCACAGAGAGAACAACTGGAGGATCATCAAGAGCTTTGTATTCATTTCCGTTTTCCAAACATAGAATCCAGTAACCATTCTGAGGACTCCATGAGCTGAATGCTTTTCTGGTGACAGACTCTCTGATCACTCCTAAATACCACTCAGTCTTTCCTTCAACCTGAACCTCAAAGTAGAATCTGCCTGAAGAGAAACTCTGCTTTGTTAAAACACAGAACCAACTAGAAAATCTCTTTGGGTTGTTTGGGAGATTCTTCTTCACATCACCATGTTTCACTTGTTTCCCATCATCAGACAGGATGAGTTTCCTGTCTCAGGATCAAGAGTCACATCCACTGCAAACATCTGGACCATCTTCAGCTCAGCAAACACCTTCTTCATCTTTTCACTGAGTGTCTCCTCCAGATGAGACACAGCTCTCTCCACAGTCCACTCATATGAAGGACAAATACTGACCTCTGTCCAGTCCTTGGTGGGTGGTAGCTGATGGATTTTTAAGGACTGGAGAAGATGGAGGTGGTCTTCAGAGAGAGAGAGCTGCTCCACCTCAGCGCTCCTCTTCATCAGCTCAGAGATTTCCTGGTCCAGCTCTCTGATGAAAGCTTCAGCCTGTTTCTTTGTGGTTTCCTGCTTCTTTTCTATTGTTTTGAGGAGTTCCTTCAAGCCTCTTCTAACAGATTCCATTAGATCACTGAAGACCTGAACACCTTCTGCTTTCTCTCTGCCTGCATCTTTCTCACTGAGGTCCACCGAGTGTTTGATCTCCTGAATCTTCAGTCTTCTCTTCTTGATCATCTGCTGAATTTCAGCCTCTGTCTTCTTCAGCTGGACCTTCTTTTCTTCATATTCTTCTTCCAGAGGAACAACATCATGCATCTTGTGGTCTAAAACAGTGCAGAGCATGCAGACACACGTCTGGTCGCTCTTACAGAACAGCTCCAGAGGTTTATCGTGCTTCGTACACATCCTGCCTTCCAGGTTCTCCACAGGGTCCATCAGCTGATGTCTCTTCAGACCTGACATAGTCAGATGAGGCTCCAGGTGAGTCTCACAGTAGGAGACCAGACACACCAGGCAGGACTTGAGGGCCTTCACTTTGGTTCCAGTGCAGACGTCACAGGGAACTTCTCCTGGTTTGGACTCTTGTTGCTCTGAGCTGCTGCTGCTGGCTTTCTGCTGAGTGGACTGTCTGAACTGAACAACCATCTCAGAGATGAAGGTGTTGACCCTCAAATCAGGTCTGGTGGTGAAGTCCTTCTTACACATTGGACACAGGTTCTGGTTGCTGGTGTTCCAGTGTTCATTGATGCAGTTCATGCAGAAGTTGTGTCCACATGGTGTGGTGACTGGATCAGTGAACACATCCAGACAGATGGAGCACAGGAACTGATCTTCAGATGGACCATAGTTTGCAGAAGCCATGTCTACACATGTTGTGGAAGAGAAGAAATATAGATAATTATAATTACTTGGTGACAAACATGTAGCATCTCATTTAGATGACTCACACTAAAAGCCTCCAGCAGGTACCTGTTGAACACGTTTAACGTGACGCAGCAAGAGGAAACAGAGGAAGGGATCAGGAAACAGAGAGAGACTAAAGTTTAAAGCACAGAGATTCAGCTCCAAGTGACTGAAGTCCTGGGACAGTTTGAAGCTGTTACACTGAGTTACTGTATCGTGGGACTGTGGATAAACACACAGGCTTTTATTGTTAACATTCTATCAAGTAGGAAGTGAACACAGAGGAACTTACAAGTTGTGTGTTCTTCCTGCTTGTTGAAGGTGTAAATGTGACCAGCTGTACTCACCTGTGTTCTCAAGAGACTCTGCTGTGTTGCTGAGGAACACCTGATGACGTCACTTTGACTTTTCTCTCAGAAACACGGAGACTTGTCTTCACTGCAGCGCGTCTGCCTCTCTGACCAACTTAACTTTTCATTTCTGGAGAGTGACGTGGAAGCTCCGCCCCTCCGTGTAGCTTCGCCTCTTACTGGAGCGTCATCTGCTGGTGACGTTTGTTTCCTTCCTCGGATTCAAGCTGAGTCATGATGCTTTTAAAGGAATAATCAAAATTGGAGAAAAAGTGTTTGCTTTTAAGGTGCTTCAACTCTCTACATTTTTAATTAGTAAATTTGTAATGAAGAACGTCTACTTAATTTTAAGTACTGAAATAGTACTCAGTCGGTAAAGGTTTTTATTGTTATTCTCATTTACTTTTTCTCCTGTGCAAAATTCTCTTAATACACTAACATGAATACCTCATTTTATATAACTAATACAAATTAATTTCTAGTAAGACGCCGCTCTCACGCTTTTCCGGCTCCGAGGAGCTGGACGTGGTGAGCGTAGAGGCAGCGGAGGCTGACGCCGAGGCGACTCATTCCCCCGCTGCCGCAAAAGAATTGCTGGAGGTCCTCACCCGAGCCGCTGACAGATTACATATCAGCTGGCCGGCGGGTGAGCAGCAGCCGTCTGCTCCTGGTAAACTGCAGGAGCGGTTTTTACCTTCCTGCAGAGTGCCTCCACGCCGGTGCCTGCCATTCTTCCCAGACGTCCACACTGAGGTGTCGGCGTCCTGGAGTAGGCCAGTGTCTGCTCGTGTGTACAACCCGCATACGGCATTGTACTCGTCTTTAGATGAGGCTAAGCGACATGGCTACGGAAGGATTCCGGCCGCGGAGGGGGCCCTGGCGAGCCATGTCTCCCCCGCGGACGTGTCGTTGAGGACACCGGTACTGCCCACCAAGCCTTCGAGGACCACCTCGGTTCTGGTGGGCAGGGATTACTCTGCGGCGGGGCAAGCGGCGTGCTGCCTGCATACGATGGCGCTTATCCAGGCGTATCAGGCAGAGCTGCTGGCCGACGTGGCCGAGGGGATGGAGCCGAAGGCAGTGCGTGCGCTGAGGCACATGGCTGACCTCGCGTTGCGAGCCACCAAAGAGACGGCGAAGTCCGTCGGCCGCTCCTTGGCAGCCATGGTGGCTACGGAGCAGCACCTTTGGCTGAGCCACTCCGGACTGCAGGATGGCAGGCGGAGGCGCTCGATTCCTTCGTTCCCCGACGACGCCACGTCGAGGGCGGCCCCGGCTACGAGCTCTCACCACCTGGTGCAGCAGGAGAGCGTCGCGCTGCGCGCACCCCCCCGTCATGGCCGGGCCGCAGCACGGCACGCTCGGAGGAGGTTCTCTCGCGGCCGGACTGGTCTGAGGACCGCCGTCGCGGGGAGGACTTCGTCCAATAGGCCCTGACACCGTAAGGGAGTCGGTCCGTTGTTCCCGCCGCCGCTTCGGTGCACGACCGGGTCCAGCGAGCGTGAGCCCGAGGGCCGCTCGCCCCCTCTAAGGAGGGTGCCGGCTCTACTACATCAGCGCTTCCCTGCCAGTACACTGTTACAGGGCGCGGTGTCTGTAGACCCAGGACTTCCAGAGACCGGCCCCGAGGGGCCGGAGCCCCTGAGAAACTTTTTGGGTGAGTGGCGAGCCCTCCCCAACGTATCTCAATGGGTCCTGCACACAATCGATGTCGGCTACGCCATCCAGTTTAGGTGGCGGCCGCCTCGATTTCGGGGCGTACTACCCACGGTGGTAGACCCCCAGCAGGCTCTGGTGTTGGAACAAGAAGTACAGACCCTGCTGCGGAAGGGAGCCGTAGAACGAGTTTTCCCCCCAGACAGAGAGTCAGGCTACTATAGCCGGTACTTCATCGTTCCAAAGAAGAATGGGTGTTTGCGTCCGATTCTGTATCTCCGCCGTTTGAACCATGCTGTTGCGAAGTTGAGCTTCAGAATGCTCACTCTCAAACAGATTGCGGCACAAATCAGGTCCGAGGACTGGTTTGTCACGGTGGATCTCCAGGACGCTTGCTTTCATATTCCCATCCTCCCTCGACACAGGAAGTTCCTGAGGTTCGCTTTTGAGGATAAAGCTTACCAATACAAGGTCCTTCCTTTTGGCCTAGCCCTCTCGCCCCGTACGTTCACAAAATGCATGGATGCAGCTCTGGCGCCATTGCGTCTCCAGGGCATCCGTATTTTGAACTACTTGGACGACTGGTTGATTTTAGCGCCCTCCGAGCGCCTGGCGGACCAACACCGTGATGTTGTGCTCGCTCACATCAACCGTCTGGGGCTGAGACTCAACACCAGGAAAAGCGTGCTGTCCCCAGCAAGTAGGACCACTTTCCTGGGCGTAATTTGGGATTTGACCACGATGCGGGCACACCTGTCTCCCGCTCGGGTAGTTTCGATCCTCTCTGCTGTTCAGCAGGCTAGGCTAGGCCAGCCACTCACTGTGAAACAGTTTCAGAAACTATTAGGTCTCCTGGAAGCGGCATCCAATGTGATCCCTCGCTGCCTGTTACACTTGAGACCGTTGCAGTGGTGGCTTAAGACCAAGGGATTCTCCCCAAGGGGGAACCAGCGCCGCCTGATCAAAGTCACAGGCTAGGC
The DNA here is from genome assembly GCF_949316345.1 of Pungitius pungitius. Lineage (NCBI taxonomy): Eukaryota > Metazoa > Chordata > Actinopteri > Perciformes > Gasterosteidae > Pungitius > Pungitius pungitius. The sequence goes on from NC_084908.1 coordinate 19,571,421, forward strand.
TAGGCCAGCCACTCACTGTGAAACAGTTTCAGAAACTATTAGGTCTCCTGGAAGCGGCATCCAATGTGATCCCTCGCTGCCTGTTACACTTGAGACCGTTGCAGTGGTGGCTTAAGACCAAGGGATTCTCCCCAAGGGGGAACCAGCGCCGCCTGATCAAAGTCACTCGGCGCTGCCTGAGGGCCTTGGTCATATGGAGGCACCCTGGGTTTCTAGCCCAAGGGCCCGTTTTAGGGGCGATCTCTCAGCCTACTGGTAGTAGCTCCGTTCTGGCCGGCCCGAATATGGTTTGCGGACCTAATATGGCTTCTCGCAGGCCCCCCGGTGGAGATCCCCATCAGGTCGGACCTGCTGTCTCAGGCGTCAGGGTCCATAGTTCACCCCCGCCCGGAGCTTTGGAAGCTATGGGCGTGGCCCTTGAGGGGGCCCGCCCTTTAAGGTCCGGTCTCTCGACTGAGGTCGTAGAGACCACCTCCTACTCCAGAGCCCCGCCACTAGGAGGGCGTATGCCGGTAGATGGTGCCACCTGCTGTAGAAACAACTACGGACCCAGTTAACTGCCCGGTGGGTTCAGTACTGGAGGTCCTGCTATGTTTCCACAGGTCTTCCCGTCTGCCTTTGGGGCATCTCTCTTCCTTTGTGGCACCCGGTCCTCCGTTCCTGACGTCGGACCAGGCGTATAACAGAGCCGCAGCAAGTGAATGGTTATTAAGGGGCGTTCCCATAGCGTTTTTACGCAGCGTCTCGTTCCCTTCAGGGAACGAAGGTTACATACGTAACCGAGAGACGCTATGTGATTAAAGGCCGCTTGGCTTTGACCTGCTCGTTGCGGCTTAATCGGTTGCACGTTTGCCGAGTCGCGCTGAGAAGGAGGCGCCAAGTCGATCCAGGTAAACATATCTCGAATAAGTGCACGTCCACGGCTTTCTTAAGTAGACCACGCTATCGATCACAGATTCACTGATGCACTTACTAGGAAAGTTGTACACTCTGTTTTAATTGCTTTAATATGATTGTTTCAAAACTGAGCAGAAGGAATTAAACCTCCTCTGGAAATGTATCCAAAAAACGAAGCCTAATTTTAAATCCTTATCCACAATGCGAGGATACGTTTTAAAACTATATAAACAAATATTTATGCTGTGTCTAATTCTAAATATCTTTCTACAATTAATGTTCATACAGAACAAACATGACTGGACAGCAAAGATCGTGGCAACAAGATAAAATATAAACCCATTTTGCAGGCTGCTAAGTGCCTTAATAGAGGATGTTGCATGTGTACGGACTGTGGAAATCCTCTTTGGTGGAACACATGCTTCTGTGGCCAGTGAAGGTAATGAAGATGTGCGCCAAGGACTTCAGGGCCAAACACACACTTCGGACGGTACGGCAAATAGTGCCTTTATTTACAGTTTCGGCATCTCCCACGGCATATAAAACATGCCGCTTGCAAAAAAGCGCAGTGCCACACAGTCCATCTGTGGGATGGTGAGAGCAGGCTTCAGACCCAGCAGTCTGCACAAATAACGGATTCCATCTACAGAAAATCTATACCTCTGGTGGAGGTACTCTTGGGGAACAGCTAAAGGGTCGGATCTGTCCCAGAACACCCTCTCACGTCTGAAAGCACGTCTTAATATCAGCGCTTCTTCATCCAACACGTGGTTCAGAAGTGGACATCATGGTGCAGGAAGAAGCACCGGTGAATGGGACTTTATAAATCGCCCTCATCACAATTTAGTCAGTTTACAATTAGACAAGCTCGTCTAGCCCCCCCCCCCGCCTTAACACTGCCCCGGTCAAAGCTGCAGCTGATTTAACACATGAGGCTGCAGGATTAATCTTAGCCTAGCTTTCAGCCTGGTCTGGAGCAGGCTAGGTTCAAAGAATAAATCGCCATGGTTACTTGGCCGGGTTTAATTCAACCTGCTTTCGTGCAACCAAGTCGGAGCTAAATTCCTCCAGGATAACCTGGAAAGCCCGACTTAATCCCTTATCCGGGTTTCGTGGAAATAGCCCTCTGGAAAACAGGCCACTGTGGGCCGCAGCCTGCCCGAAAACCACCAACCAACCGATTTAATCAGCAGAACTCCAGCAACGCTCCCACGTTCCACTACTGCAACCCCCCCCAAACATCAGGACAACGCATTCCCATTGGCTGCACTACGATGATTGACATCACATGGTGAGCCCTTCACTGGCCCTATAAACTCAGTAAATGTGAAACCTCGCCGATGCGGGCCAATTAAATTCGGATGGCGGGCCGCAGGTGGCCCGTGGGCCGTAGTTTGGACACCCCTGCTCTAACCCGTGCCTCTTCTATCGCTTTGATGAGCTCGTTCAGGCCTCTATCGAGAGACTTCTTCAGGGAAGTGAAGACCCGAACGCTCTCTGCTGCCTCCATGTGGGCGTTCTCTTTAATACGCGTCACAGAGTGTTTGAACACCTAAATCTTCAGCTGTCTCCTCTGGATCATCTGCTGGAACTCCACCTTTTTAGCCCCCAACTCTGGGTTCCTTTCCTCTCATTCATCTTGCAGAGGAACAATCTTGTGCACCTCGTGGTCTAAAACACTGCAGAGCATGCAGACTCACATCCGGTATTTGTTTCCACGTGTTGAGCTGTAGGAGACAACAGCGGATCGGGCAAACAATATTCAAGAATGTATTATTCTTTATCAAATCTACAAAGACCTCAAAGTTGCAACGAAACAAGACAAAACCAACAGGGCTCCAGAAACAGGCCATAACGCATCCTGGTGGTTCCCTCTCGGACTCTCACTGCCAGGTGCAAAGCGTCCCTGCTGGTGCAGCCAAAACAGCCAAATGCTTCTCTCCGTGCACGAGCCCCTGGGTGATGAAAATAAAATAAGTCTTCGGCAGAAAGTAACTAATAATAATACATACCGGTTCCAACCAGGTCTGATGTTATGGGTCTTATTGTTACGCTTGTATTCGGCCTTACTGCCTTCAGACAAAGCACAGACTGCATCATTCTACATGGAGCAGAGATCTCTCCTCTGCTCCACATCCTTACAGTTGAGTACACATAGTTGCATCTCTAGGCAGATGAATATTACTCACAGATGGATCTGTGCGAGCATTACAGGCTAACAAGTCCTCCTCTGTGAGAGTCAACCAGTTTAGTTTTGCTGCTAGTTGGTGCCGGGTGACCTTCAGCATCCATCGACATAGAAAAAGGTATTTGATCAGTTGTTGCTGCCCCATAAAGAATGCCCATACATCCCAATGAGGCATGTGCATCAGCTGTACTTGGACCATGGTCCAGCCATGACGTGGTGGGCCAGGCCTCACTGATGGACGTACCGCTGTCTGGAGGCAGAAGCACGTTGATGCTTCACAGTATCAAATGATTTCATGGAGAGAGTTTAGTTTTCAACCAAATCTTGCTCTGCTAAGAATGTCTCTTGGATACAAAGTATCTCAATATTCTCCAAAAGGTTGTCAGGCAACATGCGGCGAGCTTTTAATCCCCTGCTTTCTGGCCCACACGCAGGCCACGACAGTTTGTGTGACAAGACCCCAATGAACATGTAAACGGGGGCAAGTTAGTGGCCACAGCACCAGCAGGCCCACTGACCCCCCACATCCCTTTAATGAATAAACTTAACATGAAGTGATAAGTTATCACCTATCACTTATCACTTCAAAGTAGAGAATTGTTGGGGATTCGCCCCCCTGAGATGCTGTTTGTTGTAGGACATTGACCACTACAGGGTTCCGGTCAGAGAACACACGGACATCTGGTTGTTTTATACCCTTCTGTATTTACCCGTTGCAGGCTTACAGATTAGTTGACAGGAGTTACATAGTGGACAGTAAGATGACCGTAAAGACGGATGGAGTTTCTGAAATAAACACAGAAACAAATTACAAACTGAATAATGCAGGCTCGCTAGCCAGATTAGCCACTTAGCTCAACATTGAGCGATTATGGAACGACTACATTACAGAAATAACACTGACAGTGAACACAGTAAACACACATAAGCTAACAGGCTTAACAGTGTGAGCAGATGAGTACAAATTGAGGCAACATAACTTACATCATCAATGACTCGATCTAACGGATCTACTGTCCGTGTCGCGTAGCGTGTATTCGCGGTACCGGAAGCGGAAACAACATGCGCTGTCAAAATAAAACTTCAAAATAAAAGCATCGACATTCTCCCGTGAAGAATTCACAACAAGAATGTTTAGTTTACTTTGACAGGAGAGATGATCATAGGAGCAGAGTTTACACCAAATACATCATCACCAGGATTAAAGAACGGGAAGAGTTTCTCAGTGAAGGAGCAGCCAGTGAAGGAGTAGATGAGAGCTGCAGCTTCTACGTCATAAAAGGAGACCACACCCTCCTCATAGTCCACAAACACCCCCACCTTCTGAAGACCAGACTTCACAGAGAGATCAACTGGAGGATCATCAGTGGCTGTGTATTTATTTCCATTTGTCAAACATAGAATCCAGTGACCATTCTGAGGCCTCAGTGAGGTGAATCCCTCCCTGTTGACAGACTCTCTGATCACTCCTAAATACCACTCAGTCTTTCCTTCAACCTGAACCTCAAAGTAGAATCTGCCTGAAGAGAAACTCTGCTTTGTTAAAACACAAAACCCATTAGAAAATCTCTCTGGGTTGTTTGGGAGATTCTTCTTCACATCACCAAGTTTCACTTGTTTCCCATCATCAGACAGGATGAGACGACGATGAGCTGTTTCAGGATCAAGAGTCACATCCACTGCAAACATCTGGACCATCTTCAGCTCAGTAAACAACACCTTCATCTTTTCACTGAGTGTCTCCTTCAGCTGAGACACAGCTCTCACCACAGTCCCCTCATATGAAGGACAAACACTGACCTCTGTCCAGTCCTTGGTGGGTGACGGCTGATGGATGTATAAGGATTGGAGAAGATGGAGGTGGTCTTCAGAGAGAGAGAGCTGCTCCACCTCAGCGCTCCTCTTCATCAGCTCAGAGATTTCCTGGTCCAGCTCTCTGATGAAAGCTTCAGCCTGTTTCTTTGTGGTTTCCTGCTTCTCTTCTATTGTTTTGAGGAGCTCCTTCAAGCCTCTTCCAACAGACTCCATCAGATCAGTGAAGACCTGAACACCTTCTGCTTTCTCTCTGCCTGCATCTTCCTCACTGAGGTCCATCGAGTGTTTGATCTCCTGAATCTTCAGTCTTCTCTTCTGGATCATCTGCTGAATTTCAGTCGCTGTCTTCTTCAGCTCAACCTTCTTTTCTTCATATTCTTCTTTCAGAGGAACATACTCATGGTTCTTGTGGTCTAAAACAGTGCAGAGCATGCAGACACACGTCTGGTCGCTCTTACAGAACAGCTCCAGAGGTTTATCGTGCTTCGTACACATCCTGCCTTCCAGGTTCTCCACAGGGTCCATCAGCTGATGTCTCTTCAGGCGTGAAGCTGTCAGATGAGGCTCCAGGTGAGTCTCACAGTAGGAGACCAGACACACCAGGCAGGACTTGAGGGCCTTCACTTTGGTTCCAGTGCAGACGTCACAGGGAACTTCTCCTGGTTTGGACTCTTGTTGCTCTGAGCTGCTGCTGCTGGCTTTCTGCTGAGTGGACTGTCTGAACTGAACAACCATCTCAGAGATGAAGGTGTTGACCCTCAAATCAGGTCTGGTGGTGAAGTCCTCCTTACACATTGGACACAGGTTCTGGTCGCTGGTGTTCCAGTGTTCATTGATGCAGTTCATGCAGAAGTTGTGTCCACATGGTGTGGTGACTGGATCAGTGAACACATCCAGACAGATGGAGCACAGGAACTGATCTTCAGATGGACCATAGTTGGCAGAAGCCATGTCTACACATGTTGTGGAAGAGAAGAAATATATATGATTATAATTACTTGGTGGCAAACATGTAGCATCTCATTTAGATGATTGACACTAAAAGCCTCCAGCAGGTTCCTGTTGAACACGTTTAACGTGACGCAGCAAGAGGAAACAGAGGAAGGGATCAGGAAACAGAGAGAGACTAAAGTTTAAAGCACAGAGATTCAGCTCCAAGTGACTGAAGTCCTGGGACAGTTTGAAGCTGTTACACTGAGTTACTGTATCGTGGGACTGTGGATAAACACACAGGCTTTTATTGTTAACATTCTATCAAGTAGGAAGTGAACACAGAGGAACTTACAAGTTGTGTGTTCTTCCTGCTTGTTGAAGGTGTAAATGTGACCAACTGTACTCACCTGTGTTCTCAAGAGACTCTGCTGTGTTGCTGAGGAACACCTGATGACGTCACTTTGACTTTTCTCTCAGAAACACGGAGACTTGTCTTCACTGCAGCGCGTCTGTCTCTCTGACCAACTTAGCTTTCGTTTCTGGAGAGTGACGTGGAAGCTCCGCCCCTCCGTGTAGCTCCGCCTCTTACTGGAGCGTCATCTGCTGGTGACGTTTGTTTCCTTCCTCGGATTCATGCTGAGTCATGATGCTTTTAAAGGAATAATCAAAATTGCAGAAAGTGTGTTGCTTTTAAGGTGCTTCAACTATCTACTTTTTTAATTAGTAAATTTGTAATGAAGAACGTCGACTTAATTTTAAGTACTGAAATAGTACTCAGTCAGTAAAGGTTTTTATTATTATTCTCATTTACTTTTTCTCCTGTGCAAAATTGTCTTAATAGTATTCAACCACTAACATGAATACTACATTTTATATAACTAATACAAATATTTTTAGTAAGCACACTGTTGAGGCTTTTATTCTGTAGTCAGCACATTTTCAATTCCTGTTTTATTCTGACAGTTTTAAGGTAAAGATGCAAATGAAAGAGTGATGATGTATCTCGTTTAACAGTCACCCTCCATATGCTTTTATTTTGACGAGGACTTCATCGATCAGCTGGTGGCTTTTCTCTGGCTCCTTATTGGACGATGGGGATTAGATGGAGGGTTGATCCCAGCATGCAGATGAGCAGTAGTGAGATCTGGGGGGTATTTCACAAAAGTAGACTAAAGAAATCTGGGCTATGTGATTAAAGGCCGCTTTGCTTAGTTTGACCTGCTCGTTGCGGCTTAATCGGTTGCACGTTTGCCGAGTCGCGCTGAAAAGAGGCGCCAAGTCGATCCAGGTGCACAAATCTCGAATAAGTGCACGTCCACGGCTTTCTTAAGTAGACCACGATATCGATCACAGATTCACTGATGCAGAAATGGAGAAGACGCCGCGCGCAGCAACTTATAATGAAATGTATGAGGAAGTGAAGCATATCATACGCAAAAAAAGGAATACGGCAGCTGGAACTAAACAATGAGAAAAAACAGACGCGGACCGACTGAATGCAGAAGGATTTAGAAATATCTCCTTACTAGGAAAGTTGTGCACTCTGTTGTAATTGCTTTAATATGATTGTTTCAAAACTGAGCAGAAGGAATTAAACCTCCTCTGGAAATGTATCCAAAAAACGAAGCCTAATTTAAAATCCTTATCCACAATGCGAGGATGCGTTTTACAACCATATACACAAATATTTATGCTGTGTCTAATTGTAAATATCTTTCTACAATTAATGTTCATACAGAACAAACCTGACTGGACAGCAAAGATCGTGGCAACAAGATAAAATATAAACCCATTTTGCAGGCTGCTAAGTGCCTTAACAGAGGATGTTGCATGTGTACAGACTGTGGAAATCCTCTTTGGTGGAACACATGCTTCTGTGGCCAGTGAAGGTAATGAAGATGTGCGCCAAGGACTTCAGGGCCAAACACACACTTCGGACGGTACGGCAAATAGTGCCTTTATTTACAGTTTGGGCATCTCCCACGGCATATAAAACATGCCGCTTGCAAAAAAGCGCAGTGCCACACAGTCCATCTGTGGGATGGTGAGAGCAGGCTTCAGACCCAGCAGTCTGCACAAATACCGGATTCCATCTACAGAAAATCTATACCTCTGGTGGAGGTACTCTTGGGGAACAGCTAAAGGGTCGGATCTGTCCCGGAACACCCTCTCACGTCTGAAAGCACGTCTTAATATCAGCGCTTCTTCATCCAACACGTGGTTCAGAAGTGGACATCATGGTGCAGGAAGAAGCACCGGTGAATGGGACTTTATAAATCGCCCTCATCACAATTTAGTCAGTTTACAATTAGACAAGCTCGTCTAGCCCCCCCCCCCCCCGGTCAAAGCTGCAGCTGATTTAACACATGAGGCTGCAGGATTAATCTTAGCCTAGCTTTCAGCCTGGTCTGGAGCAGGCTAGGTTCAAAGAATAAATCGCCATGGTTACTTGGCCGGGTTTAATTCAACCTGCTTTCGTGCAACCAAGTCGGAGCTAAATTCCTCCAGGATAACCTGGAAAGCCCGACTTAATCCCTTATCCGGGTTTCGTGGAAATAGCCCTCTGGAAAACAGGCCACTGTGGGCCGCAGCCTGCCCGAAAACCACCAACCAACCACACGATTTAATCAGCAGAACTCCAGCAACGCTCCCACGTTCCATTACTGCAACCCCCCCCAAACATCAGGACAACGCATTCCCATTGGCTGCACTACGATGATTGACATCACATGGTGAGCCCTTCACTGGCCCTATAAACTCAGTAAATGTGAAACCTCGCCGATGCGGGCCAATTAAATTCGGATGGCGGGCCGCAGGTGGCCCGTGGGCCGTAGTTTGGACACCCCTGCTCTAACCAGTGCCTCTTCTATCGCTTTGATGAGCTCGTTCAGGCCTCTATCGAGAGACTTCTTCAGGGAAGTGAAGACCCGAACGCTCTCTGCTGCCTCCATGTGGGCGTTCTCTTTAATACGCTTCACCGAGTGTTTGAACACCTAAATCTTCAGCTGTCTCCTCTGGATCATCTGCTAGAACTCCACCTTTTTAGTCCCCAACTCTTGGTTCCTTTCCTCTCATTCATCTTGCAGAGGAACAATCTTGTGCATCTCGTGGTCTAAAACACTGCAGAGCATGCAGACTCACATCCGGTATTTGTTTCCACGTGTTGAGCTGTAGGAGACAACAGCGGATCGGGCAAACAATATTCAAGAATGTATTCTTCTTTATCAAATCTACAAAGACCTCAAAGTTGCAACGAAACAAGACAAAACCAACAGGGCTCCAGAAACAGGCCATAACGCATCCTGGTGGTTCCCTCTCGGACTCTCACTGCCAGGTGCAAAGCGTCCCTGCTGGTGCAGCCAAAACAGCCAAATGCTTCTCTCCGTGCACGAGCCCCTGGGTGATGAAAATAAAATAAGTCTTCTGCAGAAAGTAACTAATAATAATACATACCGGTTCCAACCAGGTCTCATGTTATGGGTCTTATTGTTACGCTTGTATTCGGCCTTACTGCCTTCAGACAAAGCACAGACTGCATCATTCTACATGGAGCAGAGATCTCTCCTCTGCTCCACATCCTTACAGTTGAGTACACATAGTTGCATCTCTAGGCAGATGAATATTACTCACAGATGGATCTGTGCGAGCATTACAGGCTAACAAGTCCTCCTTTGTGAGAGTCAACCAGTTTAGTTTTGCTGCTAGTTGGTGCCGGGTGACCTTCAGCATCCATCGACATAGAAAAAGGTATTTGATCAGTTGTTGCTGCCCCATAAAGAATGCCCATACATCCTAATGAGGCATGTGCATCAGCTGTACTTGGACCATGGTCCAGCCATGCCGTGGTGGGCCAGGCCTCACTGATGGACGTACAGCTGTCTGGAGGCAGAAGCACGTTGATGCTTCACAGTATCAAATGATTTCATGGAGAGAGTTTAGTTTTCAACCAAATCTTGCTCTGCTAAGAATGTCTCTTGCATACAAAGTATCTCAATATTCTCCAAAAGGTTGTCAGGCAACATGCGGCGAGCTTTTAATCCCCTGCTTTCTGGCCCACACGCAGGCCCAGGTTTGTGTGAACAGACCCCAATGAACATGTAAACGGGGGCAAGTAAGTGGCCACAGCACCAGCAGGCCCACTGACCCCCCCCCCCCCCCCCCCCCCCCACAGCGAGGGTTTGACCCCATGACCTCCGGCCTGCGTGGCTCATAGTAGCGTAATGTAACGTAGTAGCGTAACAGCGCCAGGTTCCCTCACACTCACCACACATCGTGGAGTGTCTCCATGTCTTCTTTGAGTTTGGACACCGTGTCTTCATGCTAAAACGAGCTGACCAACAAGACCCCCCCGGAGACATGAACAGTCAATCCATTCTGTAGTGTGGGTGCGTCGTGCGGACAAAGGGGCTCGGAGCCAGGATCGAGTAACACAACAAGTTTTATTATTTCTTCCGGGAAACCGTGCCGGCGTCTGGCTCCCTCGTTGTCCCCGCTCTCTCCTTAAATGCAAGGGAGCCCCCACACACACGCACACAAACACACAATCACCCACAGCTGATCATTATTACTTCCACCTGGCCCTGTTTCCCGAGCCGCTCCCCTCTCTCTCCCCCCTGCAGCCGAGCTGAAACCACGCCCGCCACCACATACCCCCACCGCCCGACTTAGGCCGGGGAGCCGTCCGGCCTAGCTTACTAGCCCCCCCCTCCCTCCAGAGGGCGGGAGAGGAAGTCCGCCACGACCATCTGCGTCCCCGGCCTATGGACCACCTTGAAGTTAAACGGCTGCATGGCCAGATACCACCGAGTGATCCGGGCGTTAGTATCCTTCATGCGGTGGAGCCATTGGAGCGGGGCGTGGTCCGAACAGAGGGTGAATGGGCGTCCAAGGAGGTAGTAGCGCAGGGAGCCCACCGCCCACCGGATGGCCAGGCACTCCTTCTCCACCGTGCTGTACCTGGCCTCCCTCTCCGACAGTTTCCGGCTGATGTAGACCACTAGGCGGTCGACCCCCTCGACCTCCTGGGACAAAACGGCCCCCAGCCCTCTGTCCAACGCGTCGGTCTGCAGAACAAACGGGAGAGAAAAGTTAGGTGTGTGGAGGAGCGGCTCCCCACAGAGAGTCTGCTTTACCTTCTCAAACGCCCGCTGGCACTGCTCCGACCACTGGACCGGATCTGACGCACCTTTCCGGGTCAGGTCGGTCAAGGGGCTGGTGAGGTCCGCAAACCCGGCGATGAACCGTCTGTAGTAACCTGCCAGCCCCAAAAACCGCCTCACCTCCTTTTTCGTCTTGGGCCGCGGGCAGGCTGCAATTGCCGCTGTCTTGTCTACCTGGGGACGCACCTGCCCCCCCCCCCCCAAGTGGTACCCCAAATACCGTACCTCCCTCCGTCCAACTGCACACTTCCCCGGGTTGGCGGTGAGCCCGGCCCGCCTCAGCGACTCCAGCACCGCGCCCACCCGCCGCACATGCTCCGCCCAGGTGGTGCTGTGGATAATGACGTCATCCAGGTATGCGGCTGCATATGCGGCGTGCGGACGCAGCACCTTGTCCATGAGGCGCTGGAACGTGGCCGGGGCACCGAACAAGCCGAAGGGAAGCATGGTAAATTGGTACAAACCATACGGAGTGGAGAAAGCTGTTTTCTCTTTGGACTCTGACGACAGGGGAATCTGCCAGTAGCCCTTAGTTAAATCCAGGGTCGTAAAAAAACGTGCAGTGCCCAGCCGGTCCAGGAGTTCGTCGACCCGGGGCATTGGGTAGGCGTCGAATCGTGACACGTCGTTGTCAGGCTGGTGATGGAAGGCAGGACTCAAATGCAGAGGATTCAAAAAAAGGGGTTTATTTAATAATTAACGAAAGTACTTCTTGGGCAAACGGTCCTTCAAGAAGGGGAGGGGAAATATAACAAACTCAAAATCACTCCGTCCGGAGGAAATAACCCGGTCTACAAAAACTAAGATCAAACAACAGGCAACAATAATCTTAACTTAATCTTGGCGTGATCGTGGCGAGAATGGCTTTGGCGAAGTCGATGGGAACGAAAACACTTCGGCACAAGACGAGGGAAGACGCTGACTAATAAACACATGAGGATAATGAGAAACAGGTGGACACAATCAGGGATCCGGGTAATTGGACAGGTGATACGAGAGGAAGGGCAAGCGATCTGAAACGAGAGGAGGGAACAGACTTTCAACATAAGACAGGAAATGACAAGACCAACACACCGGTGTTACAGTACCCCCCCCCTAAGGGCCGACACCTGACGGCCCAGGCGGGTCAGGGCGAGCCCTCATCAGGTCCGCTATGAGGGAACGATCCATTATGAACCGGGACGGGACCCATTGCCGTGCCTCCGGCCCGTACCCTTCCCAGTCCACCAGGTACTGCTTGCCGCGACCCCGATTGCGCACCGCCAGCAGCTCCTTGACCTTGTAGACGGGACCCCCGTCTACCATGACCGGGGAGGGGGGAGGCGGGGTAGGTGGAACCATGGGACTCTCCTTGGCTGGCTTGACCTGGCCGACATGAAAGGTCGGATGGACGCGGAGAGACCGGGGCAGGTGAAGGCGGACTGCTGCAGGACCAACCACTTTGTCGAGCGGGAATGGACCCGCGAAGCGTGGTGCCAATTTCCCTGAGATTCCCTTGAGCCGGAGGTTCTTGGTTGAGAGCCACACTCTCTGGCCTGGCTGGTACTTTGGGGCCGGGCGTCTTTTCCGGTCTGCTGCCCTCTTGACCCGGTCCCCCTGTCGGATAAGGAGCTGTCGTGCGGCGGCCCAGATCCTCCGACAGCGACGAATCATGGCGCGGGCGGACGGCACCGACACCTCCGGTTCCAGGTCCGGAAAGACCGGGGGGTCGTACCCATGGGCACACTTGAAAGGCGTGAACCCGGTGGCTGAGGAAGGCAGGGTGTTATGGGCGTATTCAGCCCAGATCAGGTGCTGGCTCCATGTCGAGGGTTTCTGGGACACCAGACATCGGAGAGAGGTCTCTAGCTGCTGGTTCACCCGTTCAGCTTGTCCATTGGCCTCCGGGTGATAGCCTGACGTGAGACTGGATGTAGCCCCAATCAGTTGGCAAAACGCCTTCCAGAACCGTGACACGAACTGGGGCCCCCGATCTGAAACAATATCTTTTGGAAAGCCGTGGATTCTGAAGACCTGGTTCAGCATTATTTCTGCAGTCTCTTTGGCTGAGGGTAATCCTGGCAAGGCTATGAAATGTGCCATCTTGGAGAAACGATCCACCACTGTGAGGATTGTGGTGTTACCTTGAGAGACCGGGAGCCCCGTGACGAAATCCATGGAGATGTCGGACCACGGTCTGGACGGGATGGACAGCGGCTGTAGAAGTCCCATGCGCAACCCGGAAGACGACTTATTCCTGGCGCAGACCGGGCAAGCCCCGACGTACTCCTGAACGTCCTTCTCCATGGACCGCCACCAGAATCTCCGTGAGATGGCAAACACAGTTCGTCGAACCCCCGGATGGCAGGAAAGCAGCGAGGTGTGAGCCCAGTGGATCACCTGTGGGCGCAGCTCAACTGGGACAAACAATCGGTTCTCGGGGCACCCACTAGGTGGCGGACTCACACCGTTGGCTTGCTTGACCTCCTTTTCTATCTGCCAAACCAATGCTCCAACCACACAAGACCGTGGAAGGATCGGCTCTGGTTCTTTGGCAGCAGGCTCGGGATCGTAAAGACGAGACAGAGCGTCGGGCTTGACGTTCTGAGACCCCGGCCTGTAAGAGAGGGAGAAAGAAAAACGGTTAAAGAACAGTCCCCACCTTGCCTGGCGTGAATTCATCCTCTTGGCCCCTCGGATATACTCAAGATTCCTGTGGTCTGTCCAGACTATAAAGGGATGATCAGCGCCCTCGAGCCAGTGCCTCCATTCCTCCAAGGCCAGCTTGACCGCCAATAACTCCCGGTTGCCCACGTCGTAATTCCGCTCGGCTTTGGACAAGCGGCGTGACATGAAGGCACATGGATGCATCTTCCCATCCTGCTCAGACCGCTGGGACAGGACCGCTCCGACCCCCTCGTTTGAGGCGTCCACCTCTACAACGAACTGACGTCGGGAGTCCGGCATTATGAGGATGGGAGCCGTGGTGAATCGGGTCTTGAGGTGCTGAAAGGCTGCCTCCGCCCCCGGGGTCCAGTGGAAGCGCTCCTTTGTAGAGGTGAGTGCATGCAGTGGGGCCGCTATTGCGCTGAAACCTCTGATGAATCGCCTATAGAAGTTAGCAAATCCGAGGAATTGCTGGACCTTCTTGCGGCTATCAGGTGTAGGCCACTTGGCCACAGCGCTTACTTTAGCTGGATCCATCTGCACCCTTCCAGGGGCTACGATAAAGCCCAGGAAGGAGATGGTGTCAGCGTGAAACTCACTCTTTTCACCCTTAACATACAACTTATTGTCTATTAATCGTTGGAGAACCTGGGTTACATGACGCTTGTGAGTCTCTAAGTCGGGTGAGTAAATAAGAATGTCGTCCAAATAAACATAAACGAAGTGATCTAGGAACTCTCGGAGAACATCATTAATCATGGTCTGAAAAACTGCCGGCGCGTTGGTGAGTCCGAAAGGCATGACCAGATATTCATAATGACCGCTAGGAGTGTTAAACCCAGTCTTCCATTCGTCCCCTTCCCTGATGCGAATTAAATGATAAGCATTACGTAGATCCAACTTGGTAAAAATCCTAGCCTGCTGCAACTGATCGAATACTGAAGTCATGAGAGGCAAAGGGTATCGATTCTTGATCGTGATGGCATTCAGAGGGCTATAATCAATGCAGGGTCTAAGTGATCCGTCCTTCTTCCCCACAAAAAAGAATCCAGCCCCAGCCGCGGAGGAGGAAGGACGAATAAGCCCTGCGCTCAGAGACGACTCTATATATTCCTTCATCGTGACTTTCTCCGGCCCGGAGATGGAGTATAATCTCCCCTTAGGAATGGGGGAGCCCGGTATCAGGTCAATGGCGCAGTCATAAGGACGGTGTGGCGGAAGGGACATGGCCTTTGTTTTACTAAAAGCCTCCCGGAGATGGTGGTAGCAGGAGGGCACGGCGCTTAGGTCTGTGACCTCGGCTCCTGTGGCAGAGATGGCAACACAATTAGTGGAGGTTATGTTGGTTCCGGGAGCCACTGTGTGTCGGCAGTGGTCCGCGCAGTCCTTTCCCCAACCCACGATTGCCCCCGTTCTCCAGTTAATGTGAGGCTCGTGTTGGCGTAACCATGAATTTCCTAAGACGAGTATATGGGTCGGTGACTTGAATAAATATGGGGACAGGAGTTCTCTATGGTCTTGAATCTGTAATTCTATTGGCTCTGTAGTGTGCGTAATCGTGAAAATGTCCCTGCCGTTAAGAGTTCTGGCCCTGATGGGGTTAACCAGAGGCTTAATCTTTACCCCGAGTGTCTCCGCCAGAGCCCAGTCCATTAAACTCTCGTCAGCCCCCGAGTCTATGAGCGCCACAATGTCTATTGTCCTGGCGTGGTGGGTTACCTTAACGGGTGTTCGCCCGTGTGATGAGGTGTCCATGGCTGGGGTTTGAAACGGCGTCCTGGTTCCTTTGGCGGGGCAGGCTGCGGCGAAGTGGTTCGTCTTACCACAGTAAAAACAGCTCCCCTCTCGCAGGCGTCGTTCTCGTTCCTGTGGTGACAGCCGTGCTCTGCCGACCTGCATGGGTTCCTCTTCCGTAGTGCCGGGGAAGGAAAACGGACTCTCCGGCGGCGCGTAATGGTGACTCCATCCATCCGGGGCTTGGAGACGATGAGACCTCTCTGGCTTCGGATTGCAACCCCGCGGCCGTCGAAGCTCTCGAACCCGGTTGTCTGTCCGGATGGCCAGCGTGACGAGTGAATCCAGGTCCTCTGGCAAGTCCCGGGATAATAGCAGCTCCTGGACGTGGGTCGCCAGTCCCTTCAGAAAAATGTCATACAAGGCGATGTCGTTCCACCCGCTCTCCGCCGCCAGCGTGCGAAAGCGGATGGCATAGTCACAAACGGAGCCTCCGCCCTGTGTTAGCCCGCTCAGAGCCCTGGCCTTTTCTCGATCTGTAGAAACCGGATCAAATGTTCTCATGAGCGCCAATTCAAACTCTGTGAGAGAATTGCATAATGGGGATTGGCGAGCCCACTCCGCAGTGGCCCAGGCTCTGGCTCTTCCGGTCAAGTGAGACGTCATAAAGGCCACTTTTGACCTGTCAGTGGTGAATGCATGTGGAAGTTGTTCAAAATGTATCGAACAGTCCGTTAAAAATGCTCGGCATTGTCCTGGATCTCCGGAGAACCGCTCCGGTGGCGCCAGCTTAATTCCTACTCCAGCCATGGATGCCGCCGGGGTCGGGACTGCTGCTTCCGCGGCTGGGGTCCCTGGCGTTGGTGGTCTGGCTGTCTGCTGCAGGTGATCCCTAAGCTCCCTCACCTGGTTCGTAAGTTGACCCAGCTGGTTCACCATCACCGTCTGGAACTCCTCCTGGCGGGAGATACGGACCTCCTGAGCCCGAACCCGTGCCTTCCACTGGGTATCCTCTGCTGAGTCCATACTGGCCGAAGTGTACTGTCAGGCTGGTGATGGAAGGCAGGACTCAAATGCAGAGGATTCAAAAAAAGGGGTTTATTTAATAATTAACGAAAGTACTTCTTGGGCAAACGGTCCTTCAAGAAGGGGAGGGGAAATATAACAAACTCAAAATCACTCCGTCCGGAGGAAATAACCCGGTCTACAAAAACTAAGATCAAACAACAGGCAACAATAATCTTAACTTAATCTTGGCGTGATCGTGGCGAGAATGGCTTTGGCGAAGTCGATGGGAACGAAAACACTTCGGCACAAGACGAGGGAAGACGCTGACTAATAAACACATGAGGATAATGAGAAACAGGTGGACACAATCAGGGATCCGGGTAATTGGACAGGTGATACGAGAGGAAGGGCAAGCGATCTGAAACGAGAGGAGGGAACAGACTTTCAACATAAGACAGGAAATGACAAGACCAACACACCGGTGTTACAGTCGTTCACCTTGCGGTAGTCCACGCAGAACCGCACAGTCCCATCCTTCTTGGCCACCAGAACGATGGGGCTGCACCAGGCGCTGTTGGACTCTTCTATTACCCCCATCTCCAACATAGCCGCCAATTCCTCCCGAACCACTTTTCTTTTGTGTTCGGGTAGTCTGTAGAGTCGTGACCTCACCGTCACCCCCGGGGGTGTCTCGATTCGGTGCGCTATCAGGTCGGTGCGGCCTGGCCGGGGGGAGAACACATCAGCAAACCGCTCCTGCAACTGGGCAATGTCTGCTCTCTGGTCCTCAGAGAGATGACCCTCACACGGGAGCGGGGTGGGATTGACCACTTTTGGCACCTCCGGCCCCAGGTCCTCTCTTTCCGGTACTGTGGAAATCAGAGAAACAGACTCCGCCTCCCTCCAGGGTTTCAGGAGGTTGAGGTGGTATATTTGTGTAGCCCCGCCCCTGTCAGACCGCACCACCTCATAATCAACATCCCCCACCCGGCGTGTGACCTCGAAGGGCCCTTGCCACTTAGCCAGGAGTTTTGAGTTGGAAGAAGGAAGTAATACAAGTACCTTTTCTCCCGGTGTGAATTCTCGCAGCTTGGCTCCTCTGTTGTACAGCCGTTGTTGTCGTTCCACGGCCTGGAGCAAATTCTCCCGTGACATCCTACCCAGTGTGTGGAGCTTTGCTCGTAGGTCCAGGACGTACTGGATCTCGTTCTTCCCGGGGCTCGGACCTTCCTCCCAGCTTTCTTTAATAAGGTCCAGCACCCCTCTTGGTGATCTGCCAAACAGAAGCTCAAAGGGGGAAAACCCGGTGGAGGCCTGGGGAACCTCCCGAACTGCAAACAACAGAGGGTCAAGCCATTGGCCCGGATGCCTGGCCAATAAAATCGGGCCATTATCCGGTCCAGTGTTTTCCCGTATCCCATGTGACCCGCCATCGGATTATAGTGAGCCGCCTGGAAACCCATTTCCCGGCGGCTTTTCGGCACCAGTAGCTGTGTGTTTTCCTGCCCCGTTCGAGTGTCACGACTCACTCTATACAGTCTGTCCCTAATCAATGAGAAGTGCGGGTACGACCGTGCTGCGTCAGGGCACACCAAATGACCATCAATTCTTATCACTTGGTCGTAGGCTGAGCGTAGAGTATCGTCCCGAGACTGCTCGAGTGGAAAATCTTCCATGGAGCGGAACTCGGGAACCGCCGGAGTCTCCCCCCGGCGGCGTCGGACGACCTCGCGTCACCGCTGAGCACAGCACAAATACCGCATGTCCCTGTCGGCCGTGAACGCACCCCCGCAGCCTCTCCCATTAGCGCGTTAAATCCCTCATAATCCGTTCCCAAAATTACGGGGTGCGTCAGGTGGGAGCTAACCGCGACCTTTATTCTATATTTTTTCCCCTTGAACCTAAGTTCGACGGACACTATGGGATACTCATGAATGTCCCCCTGCACACACCTAATTTTCACCCGTGACGCTTCCACCAATGCCCCAGGCCGAACCAGGCTCTGATGGATCATGGACTGCGAACAGCCCGAATCCACCATCGCCTGGCGTGTGCCCCACTGGATTCTTACCGGAACGCGGTACGTCGCTCCCGGGCCGGGGGAGGGTGCTGGAGCGCCGGCAACCCGGATCACCTGCCCCACCTCCATTAGCGGGCACTCCCTCCGTAGGTGGCCGGGCCGCCCGCACCTCCAGCGCTCCTGCCCTGGTGCTTGAGAACCTCCCTGTGGGTCAGGAAGGGGGCCGGGGCTTGCTGTGGTTGGGGGGTCGCGGTACGGGGCCGTCGGTGTCCGCCGTGGGGCCGGTCCGGGTCGTCCTGCCGCCTGCTGCTGGCTCCATCCCTGGGGTGCCGCTGCGGGTCGGGGCGGCGGTGGCGCGTCCTCCCTGTCGCCTGGTCCGCGGGGGTGTACCGCCAGGTGGTCCTCTGCCAGGGTGACGGCTGCCTCCAGTGTCGGTGGGCGGTGATACCGGACCCACGCCGCCGTCCGGGCCCGGAGCCCCTCCACGAACTGCTTGAGGACCACTTTCTCGAGGACGTCCGCGGCTGATCCCACCCCGCCTGGCAGAAGCTACCTGGCGGCCGCGTCCTTGAGCCGCTGCCCGTAGGCGAATGGCCGGTCCTCGGGTCCCAGCCTGGCCCCCCGAAACCGCCGCCGACCAGTCTCCCGAGTTGGGCGCCACTGTAGGGTGGGTGCGTCATGCGGACAAAGGGGCTCGGAGCCAGGATTGAGTAACACAACAAGTTTTATTATTTCTTCCGGGAAACCGTGCCGGCGTCTGGCTCCCTCGTTGTCCCCGCTCTCCTTAAATGCAAGGGAGCCCCCACACACACGCACACACACACACAATCACCCACAGCTGATCATTATTACTTCCACCTGGCCCTGTTCCCCGAGCCGCTCCCCCCTCTCTCCCCCCTGCAGCCGAGCTGAAACCACGCCCGCCACCACACATTCATTTACAGAGTAAGTACTGCTCATGTATTTAAACAGTTTCATATTTTATTTTGTTCATGTGGTTTTATGGTAGGAGAAACACTGCCTTGGATGTTAACGGAAGAAAAAATGGATGGTTGACTGGACAAAAGGGTTCGTAATGTTGGACGTATTAGACGAGACAGTCAATATATCGATACTAGTGAACCAGGATATCAAATGCACTCACTAAACATGTCCATACACAGATTATATGAGATCAAGTTACCTGCTGCAGGCTGCCAATCGCTCTGAGGTGAGATGATTGACAGGTGTTGTTGTGGAATATTAGGGAGAAGAGAATGATTTGTTTCAATGTTTGTCTAATAAGAAAAACAGGGTCTTGATGAGTGATCAACGTCAAAAGGAAACTTTAGAATCACCCTGCTTTTGCACGTCAGTTTAATTCAGACAACAATCCCTCTTTTAGCATCAGACTGTGTTATAACATATTTTACCGTTTCAGTGTCACTTCCATTTCTGAACGATTCCGTTTCCCAAAATAAACATTTGAACCAAACTCAAACATTTGAATCTCAACACTTGGAATGTGAGGTGTTTTTTGGAGTGAGGACTTTCTTTCTGCCACCGGGACGTTTCTCCACTTTAGTCGCTCAGCCCAGTTGAATAAGTGCAGCTTTTGATGCTGATCACTGATTGGTGACGAGCTGCTTCTGAGCTCGTACCAGCTGCATTCTCTCATGTGTCTGTTATTGAACCCGTGTTCATGTTGAGTTCCTCTTCATGTTGAGTTCATGTTGTTAGTGTCACGGAGGGTTTTATTGAGGACGACATGGAGGGCTGCTGTGTTGACATGAAGCCCCTCTTTCATGTGGGCTCGTGTTGTGTCTCCAAGGAGGACTCATTACTTACTACTAACCCGACTGTACATAGATAGACGTGTGAGCTTGGTTAGTGGTGTCATGTAGGGAAGGTGAGGCAAAAGTTATGAATCACTTTCGATTGAAGGATTACACTCAAAAAGAGTGTCAACTTTCTAAACTTTAACAAATAATTAATTCTCATTTCATATACTTTTAATTACTTACTTTATTTTTGCTTGCATTGCAAGAAATTTGCTATCGAAACATTCTTTTTTGTTTGCATAATAAAAGACACAAATCGACCTTCATAAAAACATACATTTATCTTTTTTCAAAAATCAAAATAAACATTCCTTACTTTGAAATCATCTTACAAATATTAACAAAACAACAATAACAAAGTGCATCCTGTGAACATGATGGAAAGGTAACAGACATCAGATATGATTTGTTTTGATCATTTACTCAAAGTCAAACTTCAGCTTTGGATATTTAGTGAAAATAAAAAAGTCTGGATTCAAAAGGTTGAAATATAAATTCTCCATAAGGATCATGAAAATAAGAGAAAAACAAACAGTTTTCATACAAAATATGTGCATTTATTCCCTTTAATCAATAAAATCATCACATGAAAGAAGAGAATAATTAGTTTACTTTGACAGGAGAGATGATCAGAGGAGCAGAGTTTCTAACATCGTAATGAGAACCAGGACAGAAGAGCGGGAAGAGTTTCTCAGTGAAGGAGCAGCCAGTGTAGGAGTAGATGAGAGCTGCAGCTTCTACGTCATAAAAGGAGACCACACCCTCCTCATAGTCCACTAACACCCCCACCTTCTGAAGACCAGACTTCACAGAGAAATTAACTGGAGGAGCATCAAGAGCATAGTTTACATTTCGATTTGTCAAGCATATAGTCCAGTAACCATTCTGAGGACACCATGAGATGTCTCTCTTCCTGGTGACAGACTCTCTGATCACTCCTAAAAAACAGTGAGTCTTTCCTTCAACCTGAACCTCAAAGTAGAATCTGCCTGAAGAGAAACTCTGCTTTGTTAAAACACAAAACCCGTTAGAAAATCTCTTTGGGTTGTTTCGGAGATTCTTCTTCACATCACCGTATTTCACTTGTTTCCCATCATCAGACAGGATGAGTTGAGGATGAGCTGTTTCAGGATCAAGAGTCACATCCACTGCAAACATCTGGACCTTCTTCAGCTCAGTAAACACCGTCTTCATCTTTTCACTGAGTGTCTCCTCCAGCTGAGACACAGCTCTCTCCACAGTCCCCTCATATGAAGGACAAACACGGACCTCTGTCCAGTCCTTGGTGGGTGGTGGCTGATGGATGTTTAAGGACTGGAGAAGATGGAGGTGGTCTTCAGAGAGAAAGAGCTGCTCCATCTCAGCGCTCCTCTTCATCAGCTCAGAGATTTCCTGGTCCAGCTCTCTGATGAAAGCTTCAGCCTGTTTCTTTGTGGTTTCCTGCTTCTCTTCTATTGTTTTGAGGAGCTCCTTCAAGCCTCTTCCAACAGACTCCATCAGATCAGTGAAGACCTGAACACCTTCTGCTTTCTCTCTGCCTGCATCTTCCTCACTGAGGTCCATCAGGTGTTTGATCTCCTGAATCTCCAGTCTTCTCTTCTGGATCATCTGCTGGATTTCAGCCTCTGTCTTCTTCAGCTCAACCTTCTTTTCTTCATATTCTTCTTTCAGAGGAACAACATCATGCATCTTGTGGTCTAAAACAGTGCAGAGCGCGCAGACACACGTCTGGTCGCTCTTACAGAACAGCTCCAGAGGTTTATCGTGCTTCGTACACATCCTGCCTTCCAGGTTCTCCACAGGGTCCATCAGCTGATGTCTCTTCAGACCTGACATAGTCAGATGAGGCTCCAGGTGAGTCTCACAGTAGGAGGCCAGACACACCAGGCAGGACTTGAGGGCCTTCACTTTGGTTCCAGTGCAGACGTCACAGGGAACTTCTCCTGGTTTGGACTCTTGTTGCTCTGAGCTGCTGCTGCTGGCTTTCTGCTGAGTGGACTGTCTGAACTGAACAACCATCTCAGAGAACATGGTGTTGACCCTCAAATCAGGTCTGGTGGTGAAGTCCTTCTTACACATTGGACACAGGTTCTGGTCGCTGGTGTTCCAGTGTTCATTGATGCAGTTCATGCAGAAGTTGTGTCCACATGGTGTGGAGACTGGATCAGTGAACACATCCAGACAGATGGAGCACAGGAACTGATCTTCAGATGGACCATAGTTTGCAGAAGCCATGTCTGCACATGTTGTGGAAGAGAAGAAATATATATAATTATAATGTGTTGTCATTTGAAAGCAGTGGGATTGTAGCGTGTAACATTGGGTAAAATCCTGTGTCTTCATGGTCACTATTCTTGTAGAACAGCCCAGAACGTGTCCACATGCTGTGAATAAAGAGCAGCACGCTAACAACGCTCTGCTTACTTGGTGACAAACATGTAGCATCTCGTTTAGATGATTGACACTAAAAGCCTCCAGCAGGTTCCTGTTGAACACGTTTAACGTGACGCAGCAAGAGGAAACAGAGGAAGGGATCAGGAAACAGAGAGACTAAAGTTTCTGAACTCATCGGCTGGGGGGGGGGGGGGGTAATCTGCCAGCGTTCGGTCGCTGTGTGGTGTCAGATTTTTTAAAAAGTGAGAAAAACATGTCCATGTGGTCATGAAGATACTCATTTAACGTGATATGGGCTTTGCATGAGGAGGAGGCGGGTTCATGTCTGAATTGCGTCATCTGAGGCGCATCGCTGATAAACCAATAGGGAGTCT
Organism: Pungitius pungitius; assembly: GCF_949316345.1. Taxonomy (NCBI): domain Eukaryota; kingdom Metazoa; phylum Chordata; class Actinopteri; order Perciformes; family Gasterosteidae; genus Pungitius; species Pungitius pungitius. The sequence goes on from NC_084908.1 coordinate 19,594,409, forward strand.
GGATGGTAAATGTTTACACTTCTCATCCAACCACAATCAAATTCACTCAATCGACGTCGCGTTTTATTCGGATCTGTTTTTTGTGTGATTTTGAACGACAAACAGTAAAACAAGTCAAAATGAAATAGGAGTAACGAGGCGGTTTTTTAAATGTAAGAAGTAGAAAGTACAGATATTTGCGTGAAAATGTAATGAATAGAAGTAAAACGTCGTCTGAAAAATAAATACTCCTAACTGTAGATACCCAAAGTTTCTACTTAAGTACAGTAACGAAGTATTTGCACTTCGTTACTTGACATCTCTGGTGAACAGAGAGGAACTTACAAGTTGTGTGTTCTTCCTGCTTGTTGAAGGTGTAAATGTGACCAGCTGTACTCACCTGTGTTCTCAAGAGACTCTGCTGTGTTGCTGAGGAACACCTGATGACGTCACTTTGACTTTTCTCTCACAAACACGGAGACTTGTCTTCACTGCAGCGCGTCTGTCTCTCTGACCAACTCAAGTTTCGTTTCTGGAGAGTGACGTAGAAGCCCCGCCCCTCCGTGTAGCTCCGCCTCTTACTGGAGCCTCATCAGCTGGTGACGTTTGCTTCCTCCCTCTGATTCATTCTGATTGGTGGAGGAGTCAAACATGAACAGGATGCAGAGACAAGGTTAACTTTAACTTTTAAAGGAATAGTCATTCCCGTCACACTCCACTTGTCGCTTTCACACACACTCACAACACAGTTGTGTAGAGTATGATTATGTTTTTTTAGTTTCCTTTACGTCCCATTTATAATTTGTATTCTATATAAACCATAGCCCATATGCTTCCATTTGATTTCATACTGTAGAGTTAAACAAAAAGTTATTTGTCTTGTTGTCTCCTTGTTGTTCTGCGCATGAACATCTCAAATGTCAAATATCTAACACATTTTGGCAATAAATGTTCCTGATTCCTGAAGAAGAAGCCGAACGAACATCGATTCAATCGACTTGAAATCATTAATGCAAGTGACCCAACATTGGAAACCCAAAACGAATGAAGAAAGGATCAATTCCAATATTGATATTATAAATAATAAAACTCAAATGAGACACAGACAAGAACATTTTCACCATAGCGATACATTTTCATCCCCGTCCTCGTTGTGTGTCCTCAGCTTGTGTCCATCACAGCTGGGTAGCGATGTTAACTTAACGCGTCGAGCTTGACCGAGTCACCTGTGTGCGTTTTCTTATGTTTAATCCAACAAGTGCTTCATGTCCCTCACGTGTCTGTCCAGGCTGGATTCTGTCCCCGTTGATTTAAAAAGCAAAAAACGTATTTTAAAAAGGTTATTGGGTATATTCCATATTTCAAAAATTGACAAAATGTATTAATTATTCATATATATGTGTGTGTGGCTCAAGGTGGGGCCCTGGGACCCTTTGTGGGTCAGTGGCCACTGACTGAGTTAAACTTTGTGTTTGTACACAAAGTCACGGCCACGACATCCAATGAACAAATACACAATTTGTTCACTTTATTATGAAAGACAGAGAAACTGAGTTTTTCCTTTTAAAAAGGACACAAAAAGACGCCATTGTTCAACAAAACCACCAAAAAAGTCAAATAAAAAAATTACTTAAAAGAACAGTTTAAAAAACCCTTTTCACACATTTTCTGCAACTAAACCAACCGCAGCATGAACATCGTCTCCTTCCCGTCCACGCCGCCACGCAGCCCCGTGGCCCAGTGGACGTCGGTGGTCACGTGATCCACGTTGGCGAAGGTTGGGAGGAGCGTTGTGGACGTGAGGCTGGAATCAGTCGACACCAAGAGCTTTGACGATGCAGAAGGAGACCAACGCTCCCAGTGACAGACCCAGGGCGATGGAGAGGCTCATCAGGAGGCCGGCCGCCTCGCGGTCTTTACCCCGCACCAACCTGAGGGACACGAACCAACCTGTGACTTCAGAGGGGTCTGAGCAGAAGAACCCCATCCAGCCCCACCTGGAGGTCAAAGCACTTCCTGTCGCGGACTCACTGTGGAGCGTAGGCCACGCAGAGGCTCGCCAGGTACCCGTTGGAGAAGGAGAACGTCGCCATGATGGAGATGAAGAACCAGTCGCGGCAGAGGAAGGCGGGAAGCCTGAAGGTCATCACCAGCAGAGGGACGAAGACGCCACGAGACGCCACGGCGACGGGAAGCCACCAGCTCTCCTTCGAGGGCTGAACACACACACACACTCAGGGGCCGCGTTCAAAAGGGTTAAAGGTCAAAGCGGCCGGCGCTGCTCACCCATTGGACGCAATTCGTGAGGACGCGGCCCAAGAGGTCCATGGCGCTGAACACGATGAAGCAGCAAACGCAGGTGAACACCTTGTCTGCGAGGGACGGAGAGCAGGTGGAGACAAACACACCGATGACCATCACGCTCAGACCTTAAACTGGTCCACGGCCACGGTAACCCTGGGTTACGACGCCTGACGGGCTGCGGACGCGGCGCCCTACCCCAGGCGGCGTTGTCCTTGTAGACGGTGCGAACTCGGCTCGTGATCACAGGAAACACCGACAGGGTGACGAGGAACACGGCCGTCACGCACAAAGCCATGCAGCGGATCTGAGGGACACGCAGAGACGCGTTGTTCAAAAAGACGCCCAAAGCAACGCTGGAACACAGGTGGATCTCAGGTGAGGAGCGGAAACCACCTGGAAACCAACCAAACCGTTTCCATCACGCATTTAAACCACTGAGAAACCTACAAATGAAGGTTTTTAGTGAATTTGAGAGACATCTGCAGCTATCAACGTTTTAATCTTTAATCAAACCTTCTGATTGCAGCTTCTTTATCTCAATGTAAACTAAATATTTTTTGCATCATACATCTTTATTGTGATTTCCTGTGATGTGATTCTCCTGAATCAAACACTAGTGACTTTGTCCTCAGTTTGAACCAAACAGGCGTGAAGTCCTTCACCTTGTTGAAGACATGCCAGCCACAGTGTTTCTCCAGGTTCTCGTCCCTCTTCTGGTCTCCTCCCTCCTCGGGGGCGTCACTGCTGCTGCTCAACGCTGTGATCTCTGTAAAGGGAAGGGAACCGATAACCAGCGTGTAAGTTCACAACGCCATCATCCAATCAGCTGCAGCCAGCGGCGCGAGAAGGACTCGGATTTTCTGCTTCAGGGAAATAATGGAAAATAAATACCAAGGAGTTCTCATCATTTAAGAGTAAAACATGTTGTGTTGTTTAAATGTGGTTGTTGATGCGTTTGTGTCGTAGTGCAGCTTTTGATGCTGATCACTGATTGGTGACGAGCTGCTTCTGAGCTCGTACCAGCTGTAATACGACAACGAAAGACTTCAAATGACTGAAGTGGCTGCGTGGTGAGAGGAGCCTACCTGTGATGCCCGGGGGCCCCTGAGGGGCCACGTCCTGCAGAGGGGAGTCGACAGCGTCCCCGCGTGTGTGCGAGTGCGTCCTCGGTGACGTCGCCAGCTTCAGCAGCCGCAGGTAACACAACAGCGTGATCACGGTGACGATACACGGCGTGATGAAGTACACGAGCGCGTCTACTTCACCTGCACAGCAAAAGAGGAAATACGAGTCATCCTTTTTTTAAATAACTCTCCCAGTTGTTGCATCGCCAATCCAATAAAACGAGCTCACAGTGTGGCATCTAATTACAAAATAACACCAGCTCAACAATATCTATTAAATCATTTGTCCTTTGTTCTTACTGACGATGGAGACGAGCATCACGAGTGCAGCGAAGAGCCCGGACCCCCCCTGACCGCTCATGAACCAGGGCAAGTACTGTTGGAAGAGCAGGCCGACCACACCCAACAGTCTCCCCACCAGCACGCCGCTGCACACTGCACACACACACATAGCAGTGACCTTGAAACATCAGAGTGTGTGTGTGTGTGTGTGTGTGTGTGTGTGTGTGTGCGTGTGCGTGCGTGGACCCACTGTTGATGAGCACGATGGTCGCCATGGTGACGATGAAGAAGGCGCGCGGCGACACGGCGACGTTCACCAGGACGGCCGTGACGGCGAAGCAGGCGATGATTGAGGCCATGCTGGAGACCACGAGGGGGTCGCGCGCCAGGCCGCGCCGCTTGCAGCGAGCCGCGGGGAGGTCACACCCACTCCAACTGGGGAGGAAACGCGTCACGCGGCGGGGTCGGACGCGTCACAGCCCGACGCCGCCGTGTCGGGGAACTCACCTGGAGGGCCACAGGGTGTTAAACAGGCTGAGGATCAATAGGGGCAGATTGGAGGCTAGAGGCATCCAGAGGCCATAGCTGTAGTCTCCACCTCCCGACGTGGCGTTGCAGGTGGCGTTTGAGGTGGCATTGCAGGTGGCGTTGGGAGCTGCTGCCAGGCGCTGGTGGAAATACTTGGAAAAGATAGAGAAACGAACAACTTGTTTGAAAATAAAGGCCTGGGACCGATCTTTGTCACATTGAACGTAGCTTTCTACATTCTTTATGTCCCGTGAGATCAGCCGGTTCTGATGCTTCGGACGCGAGAAGCTCCGACGTTCCCAGTGAGCACAAGACGTTATTTCAACGTTGAAATATGGTTGAAATCGGGTTGAATTGAGGTCTGAACGTCTAAGACCTCATTTCAACGTCTTTTCAACCGGCGAAAAAGTGCGTGAAACCTCAACGTGCTAGAAACGGGTAAATTGATTGATTATGTGTCATGTTGTAACGTAAGGTTGAAAGAGAGACGATAATATCATTAAGATTATCATAATGATGAATGAACTGGTCGGCGAAATTTGGTCTACACAAAGACGTGATTTCAACGCATTTAAGATTTTTCTTAAAACGTCATCAATATGGAAATACAGAGTGTGTGTCGTTAACAATATGCTTCATGTACAAAATAATGCGGGCCGTTTCAAACATTAGTTGAAAATACCTAACTCTGATCACATCTGTAACGCGCATGCGCAAGTTCTTCCACCGGGTGCAGCGCGAGGTGAAGTGTGTCCGGGAGCAGAGCGACGTGAACGGGCTGAAACAACCACGGCCCCAATACTCTGTAAGTACGTCAGTGTTTGAATGAAGCAAACCAGGAACTATAACCAGTTATTTTACTTGTGCTGCCCACTCGATACGGGGAAGACTGTTATTTTGGTAAGCTAGTTAGCGTTAGCGCAGATAGTTTGCTAGTTAGCACGCTAGCTTGAAGCATGCTAGCTTGAAGCATGCTAGCTCGGAGCATGCTAGCTCGGAGCATGCTAGCGTTCAACATGAACTGGACCAAAAGTAAACCTCATAGAGTATTTTCCGTGTGTTTGGTGTTGCTTATGTGTTAGGTTGTTGCTGTACACATATCATATTATTGCCGTTCCCATGTCATGTAGAAAATACACGTTTTTAAAGCAAAGCGGCCTAAACACAGATCGCAGGTGAATTCAACAAGTTGTGGCCTGTAAACAAGCTTGCCAAAACATCGTAAGTTACGGCATGCTTAAAGCAACATTGTAAAGTATGGTACTGTATAATATACCTGGAAATGTTACTCCAAAAATGCCATAAATTGTTTGTCATAAGTAAACAATCTATAAATAAGGGTTCTCAAACACCTGCTGCTGTTATCATTATTAAACTTTTTTATTACTGTCATAAACCCAAATTACACACTTTGCCTTTTCCCTAAAGTCTTTGTTCTTCCCTCCTCACAGGTTCCTGTGGAGGGAGGTTACATCTGATGGAGTTTGTCCCTGCAGTTGTCCTGCCTTACACCTGGTGTACTACTCTGAATATTTGAATAATTTCTGTCGTAGGAATTGAACGTACTGTACATCTTTAAGTTGTTCTTTCTGTACATACTTACTCCTCTGCTGTTCTCCCTTAGGTTTTGTCCAGTTGAAGGGAGTTTTACGTGTGCCGATGTGATGGTTTTGGGATGCTGCACGTTTACAGACTGTAAAGCTCCCTCAGGCTTATTTTTCATTTTGGGTTGAACAAAATTAAATTAAATGAATTGAACGAACATGTTGACAAGAGGCATCTGCAACTGAGGGGTGTTCTGCACATTCTGAATCATTGAAGTGACGATGAGGGAGACGGAGCTGATTTCAGGTATACGATCCGGATTCAAGTGACTCAGAGCCATATCTTGTTACAGAATCCGAAAATGAAGTGCCAATGATTCAGAAAAATGGTTTACAAACACACAATTCTAAACTAACTGGTTCATGTTGTTCCTCCACTTATAATTTCATAGTTTTATTTTCACAAAGTATAATTTATTTTTGTATTGTGTTTTGTATAGGAAAAGTGTTTAGTGCTATATTGATATGAATAAATACAAATTAATCAAATTGTGTTGTCCTTGTTAAGGGCTGTTGACATGATTGACAACTGTCAAGAGCTGATTGTGTGTAACTTGTACTTTTCCAGCGAGCAATTTATCCGTTGAAAAGACGTTGACTAGACGTCTATGGCCCGACGTTGAAAAGACGTTGAAAATTGGTTTAAAAGTGAAAGGACGTTGAAAAGACGTCTATGTTTAGACCCGTTTTCAACGTGATTTTTAATATCGGTGGTAAACGCACAAATGTGGACGTCATTTCTTTTTACACCTATAAAATAATGCTATAGCACAAAGTAGAGGACGACATTTTACCGTATTAAAAATCACGTTGATATGCGGTCTAAATATAGACGTCTTTTCAACGTCTACGAATAGGCGTTGAAACAACTTTCACTTTTAAACCATTTTGCAACGTCTTTTCAACGTCGGCCATAGACGTCTATTCAACGTCTTTTCAACCAAAAAATGTTCACTGGGTTACGAGAGACATCGTTGAATGGCGTTGCGTGTGGTCCACACGAGTGATGTAGAGTTGAACTCGTGCTTTACACATTTCTTATATTTCTTCTTAAATACAGAAACCTGAGACGCGATGATGAAGAAGTTCCAGGGCAGCAGAGATCCGACACCGAGCACCACCACGATGACGCAGCGCTCCACGTGTTCGCTGTGGAAAACACAAACACCGTCAACACATTAACGCCGCAGTTCACACCAAATCCATAAAATACACAGTACCAAACTCACCAGTTGACGGGTCTCCCCTGCTTTGACATTTTGAGTCTTCTGTCAGGTTTCTAAAGAAAAGCGAAGCCTCTAAAAAGAAAAAGAGAAAAAAAAGAAGGTAGGAAGTGTCCAAATATTGGATCAATCCCACAATGTCAATAAACCTGTGTGAAGGATTAAGGCGACAGACGCTGTTCTGAAGAGCGTTTTTTGATTAAGAAATCAACCAAAGAGGGGACGACCTATAAAAGAAGTGCAGAAAACGACAGGCTGTTCAGCTGAAATGGGATCAAACGCTTTAAAACGGCTCCCGAAACCAGAAAGGCGAGGAACAAAAAGAAAACGGACTCTTCGAATGGATCGGAGAAGAACCAAGAAAGACGTCAACGCTGTTATTTTTTTGGAACATCATATTTCTTGACTTTCTGTAAAATAGTATCAAATTCAATTACTTTTTCCAGTTTTCTTGCTTTGAAATCGTATGTGCGGTGTCCCCAAAACATTTGTGTTCGTTAAAGTACAATTTATTTGAAGAATTTTGAGGTTTTCTCACCTTTTTAAACACACTGCTATCATTATGAGCCTAAATGTGGGTCTTAATGGCAGGTCTTGATGGCTTCAGCTCTTCATTTGAATTACTAATTAAGTGTCTTAATATCTTTGAATCACATTCATTCATTTTTAATGGATTAAAGTGTTAAGAAAGAAAGTGACGTTGAGGTAATGAAAATAACCCCTTCATAGATGTAAACTGACACTAATTTCTTCCTCTCACGGTGTGCACGTCATCATCTTGTCACTCATCTCGATTCATTGATTTTGTCAGCTGTGTTTCCGCCTTCTTCTTCACGCTCCCAATCAATTTATTTAAGTTTATCAAACCTGAAAAACACCGGAATGATACTTTCTGCTTATAGCGATGCACATTATATGTCACCTGTAGTCGTAAATTAATCTTTAGAAGAAAGAAGATCAGTTTGGAAATCAGAGATCCATCGGAGAGTTTTGAGGACGCGAGGCGCGCGTGAGGCGGACGGAGCTCACCTGAGAGTCGCGGCGCGTCCTCGCGGGTCAGACCCGGGCGCACTGGTCAGGGAGGCGGTTTTTTTTGGATGGGGGTCGGAGGACCGCGCGCACTTCTTCTTATTTTTGTAAAGCTGCATTTGGGGAGTGACGGGGGGTTGGTCATGGTTAAAAAGGTAACGCCTACAAAATTGTTCAAGGCCGTGAGAGGATTATGTGACTATTTAAAATTCAATTTGATTCCACTATCACTAGATGGCCTTTGACACACGCTTCTGTATACAAAGGGACTGGTCCTGTGTATGGTTTTATGATTGCTTGAATCCTGTGATATTTTTTGTTTGATTTTGTGGTGGCCGCTAGGGGCGCTAAGCACCAGGTAGAACAGGTGAAACCACACGGGCGTCAATGTCAGGTGATACAGCAGGAAGAGACGTTACCAATGTTTGAAACACGAGGGAATTCATTTTCAACACCAATACAAATGGGTCAGTGTATTAAAGTAGTGCTACTTTGTTAAATGAATGACTTTATTAACGTTTGATTAACAAATCACCAATAAAACCGTTAAGCATATAATGCACAGTACATGTTTTTAACCTGTTAAGTGTGTCTGTGCGTGCGTGTGTGTGTGTAGAGAGAGAATAAGAGACCAGCTGAGGTAAAGGAGGAACAAATTCTGCCTTTCAAAATAAAACACCTCTCATGGTAACTTAAGACATGTTGACAAAATGCACAGAGTAAGTTTACTTCGTGAACATGTACATTTTACAGCAAATATAAAAATATAATTCATACGTATATGAATGGTAAATACTTTTTACTTTTAACTTGGACATGTCGATGTTATTAACTGTGGGATGAAAATTACTTAAAATTGAATCTTTAAAAAATATGGCGTCTTCAAAGACCGCTTAATGTTTTTATTCGCTTCACTCCACATCGCGAACTTCCTGGTTTTACTTTGAAAAGCCCGCCGGAAGCAGGTGCAGCTTACGGTCGGCTCGGTGTCGGTGCGGCGGAGACGAAGCCGAACCTCGGCTCGACTTTTTGTTCAGTTTTAACGAGTCCCACGCGGATGAGAAGCCGTCAAAGCGCCGCAGCCGCCGGACCACCGGCAGAAAGCCGCCTTCCTCTGCCCAGAAACCGGTGACACATCCGGGACGGACGCGTTGAGGCCACCGGTGAGTTTCTACGTTAGAAAAACACGTTGTTTTAACGTAGAAATCATTGCGACTAACGACTTAAATGCGCTAAATGACTAGTTAACGTGAGATGGAGAATTAAGGAGTTTTTCTTCGCTGGATCACGTTAACTTTAATACTTTTGACATCTGTGTTATCACTTTTTTTTATTGTTGTCATAAACGACGAATGTACCAATAACGTAACGATATATTGTACACTTATTTTAACACCCGTAATTTAAATCAATAACTTAGTTAAAGTTACAAGTCATCTTTTTATTTTATTTTAACACTTCAAGTAACATTCTGTAGAAATCACTTAAATATTCCTCTTGTGACTTAGAATGTTATTTAGTTGACATGTTGAATAGTCTTTAAATCCATACACTTGTACTGTAAATGTTTCCATGTCCCTCCCTCCTCTGATCCTGGAGTTGTGATCTATGAACATTGATCCATGTTCTGTTCACACCGGGGTGTCGGTGGCGGTGTCCCGAGCAGGCCCGGCCCGTCCAGCTGCCCTCTTTTGTCTCGGGGCCACACACAAGCTGATTAGCATCCCCCGTCCCGTCAGAGCATCTGTCCCCACAGACGCCGCCATTGTCCCCCACGTTGAACTGGAAAGTTTGCCCCCTTTTTTAAAATGTATTTTTTTGGCCCAACTGTCCCCCCTCATATTCAAAGCCCATTGACATCCACACGCAAATGTTGACCTAAAACCTGGGGAAAGTACTGTCTGGGTCGGGGGGGGGGGGTTGTTGTCCTGTACAACATCATGACCTGATATTTAAATGAAGCTTTTCTAAACCTGAATCATACATGACAATCGACGCTTTGCGTAAATCCCCCTTTTAACTTTGTTTTAAAAAGTGTCCTAATTCAGATTTTAACTAAACAACCTGTAGTGAGACCACCCGATTGGCTCAATCTGCCTCTTCTCTTCTTCCTGAATCACCAGTGCACACTGAGGTCATTGTCTCAACGCCCTCCGTCCGACCAACGCGCACGTCCACGCTGCAGTTTGACGTGTCAGGCGGGCCGCTCGCTGACGCCTCACAGCCTTTGTCTACGTCCGTTGCCACGGAGAACTAGGTTAGTTCAGTGTGTGTGTGTGTCGCCCTGGACGTATTTCCTCTTCAGGGCCGGTGTGAATAACAACCCACGGGTGGAGTTAAACCCTCCGTTTGGTGAGCTGCTCTGTGGGCGAAGATCAAAGTTTTGGCCCAATGGGGGATACGGTATGCTGTGTGGGCACAGCCCACGGGGTCAGACCTAATACCCTTTAACTTGGAGCCGTACGTCTCTCACTGAACTCTTGACTCCTGGAGGAACATGCAAAGATTGGACTTGTTGTTCCTGTCGGTTTTAGCTACTTGACGAAACCAAGGAGCAACAACAACAACAACAACAATAAAGGGAATTTGCTCTGATGCCCTTTCGGCTGAGAAAGTGTTCAAAGGGGCATTCCAGATATCCAGCTGAGTATCTGTGTCCGTCAGACCGGTTACCATGGTGACCTTCCCCGGTTACAAGCGGCCGGAGGCCTCGGGTGACGTTAGTGAGACCTGTGGTTTACCTGTGCGTCGCCTCCCCGGATGAATAATTCACACGTTTTATATCAGCTGAGGGTTCAAGTCCCGGTCAGACTGGTTGTGCACTTCCTCCGTGGCGCTGACCTGTCTATATAAGATGTATCTGTATTTATATGGTTATTTACAGAAAGGAAACTCGTATGTCGACAATACAAAGAATTTGAATGAACTATTTACTCGGATGATGTCGTGATTTACTCGTTGCCGCGGCGATGCCATCAAAGCGCGGTGGAAGCCTGCACTGCATTAAGCTTGCGCGCCGTTGACTGGAAGCGGCGAGCAGCACGTGAGCGATGACGCCAGCGTCGAGGGGGCTCAGCCGCGTGAGTAGAAGGGACCCCCACAGAAGGGCGGTTGTTGTGAAGGAGTGAAGTCACTTTGGAAGTGGTCCTCTTCATCGGGCCAGCAGTGAATGGCTCTCTGTCCTCCTGCAGGTCGCTGCCCGTGGTCATCGCCGCTGGGGGGCTGCTGGGAGGGCGAAGGTCCTCTTTGATACGTGGACCTACAAATGTCTTTGACCCACTAAACACAACAGTGTCCGCCCCCCCCCCCCCCCCCCCCTGCTGAGTGTGTGTTTCTCAGCACGTTGTGATGCAGAGTAACGATTTCCATCTTCATACCACATCCTGGCCTCCGATGCCATTGGACGTTATCGACTCTGTCATTTTTGTTTCCTGTCATTTTGCTCTTCAAAGTGCCCGTCAAAAGAGGAAACCTGCTGCTCCAGATTTCAGACAGATGCCTTTTCGTTTTTTTTTTTAAAGCTGCTGATGCCTGTGAGCGTCAAAGGAAGCTTGGTACTCACTTTCCCACCAACTTAACAGAAAGGAAGGAGTTCCAGTAGCTCAGTGTGACGTGAATCCGACTGAAGCAGAGATTCCGTACATTTTACCGTTTACCTTCCTGCAGATAAAGTCTGAAGAAGGTCATGGATCATGGATTAAGCCCAACGCTCTCGGCCATTTTCTTTTTCTTCATCCAACAAATTATCCGACGCAACCATCGCTGACTTTTGACTTGCTGCCTTCCGACCTTGAACTGCGTTTCTGATCACAACCCGGTGGTCAAAGTTAATGTGCTCATCATGACGCATTACCCCGTCACACCTCACAGCCGCACTGAATTCTCACATTGTGTGCCCCCCCCCCCCTCCCCCCCTCCCCCCACAGAGACCGTGTGGGCGCTTTGTCAGCAGTGCACAGTGTGGTGTCGAAGCCTTTTAAATGAAAAGTGAATGTGACGATTCCTCCTCTGTGTCTGCAGGTGACGTGTGTTCCCGTCCTGATGGAGGCGCTCTGAGGGTCACACTGAGAGGCGCCCCCCCCCCCCCCCCTCCCCCTCTGAAGTCTGCCCAGATGTCTTTTCCCAGTAGTGAAAACATCTCCACCAAAGGGCCGGTGAAGTATGGAGAGCTCATCGTGCTCGGGTAAGAAGCTTAAACAGCTGCGGTTTCATCTTCTGAGGACCAACATCTGTTTGAGAAGCTTCTGTCCATTTGAGCATTGGAGCATGTTCTTCCTGTTCAGAGAGAGATCATCTTAAGGAAAGCAGGTGGACGTCTTATCTGGGGCTGGACGGCGTCCCACTGAGTCCCGTCGCTGGGCGGTTGTCCTTAAAGACGCGTCCCGGGGGACAGACGGGGGACCCACAGCTTTCTCTCCCACACAACGCGTCCTCTGTCTGGGGAAACGTGGTTGTTTTGACCCACATCGGGATCGACTAGCCTAGCATAGCATGAAGACAAAGAGGACTGGTTTGGAGACTTGTTGAAACGCACAGAATACAGTTTATTTATTTACAGCGTTTCTGATCCAGTATGGACCTGAGCTGGACTTGATGAACACGGAACCCTTGTTCCACACATGTTGGTTTCTCTTCCAGAGCTCCGGGCCTTTTGTAGAGAGTTCTTATTGTTTGGGGTCAGCGCGGGTCGGACTCCAAGAATGCAGCCGACTTCCTGACTGAGCGCCTTTCACGGCGCTCACAAGGGAGCTTCTGTATTATTGCATCCAGAAGTGCAGCGAAGCACCAACAAATAAATAAATAAATAACAATAATAACCTTTTCTGTGCCTCAGGTGCGGCGGCGACAAGGAGAGGGGGAGGAGCCGCTTCGCTCTGTGCCGCCGGAGCAAGGCCAACGGGGTGAAGCCGAGCACCGTCCACGCGTCCTGCACGCCGCAGGCCGCCAAGGTGAGCGAGCCGCGACGTCAGCGTCTCCCCCCCTCCCCCCCCTCTCGTTTGTGACGGTGCGTCTCTTGTGTGCCCCCCCCCCCGCCAGGCCGTCAGCAACAAGGAGCAGCACAGCATCTCGTACACGCTGTCCCGCGCGCAGACGGTGGTGGTGGAGTACAGCCACGACGGCGGCGTCGACATGTTCCAGGTGGGTCGCTCCACGGAGAGCCCCATCGACTTCGTGGTGACGGACGCGCCGCCCGCCGACGGCCAATCGGCTCAGAGCACCATCTCCCGCTTCGCCTGCCGCGTCGTCTGCCAGAGGGAGCCGCCCCACGCCGCGCGCATCTACGCCGCCGGCTTCGACTCCTCCAGGAACATCTTCCTCGGGGTAAGACGCCGCCGCCGCCGCCAGAAAGGCTCCCAACTCAGGGTTCAACATCGGTTTTAACGGCGCCGCCGCGTCCTCGCAGGAGAAAGCCGCCAAGTGGAGGACGGCGGACGGTCAGATGGACGGGCTGACCACCAACGGCGTCCTGGTGATGAACCCGCGCCACGGCTTCGGCCAGGGCTCCCGACCCGGCCCGTGGAGGGAGGTGTCCGTCTGCGGCAACGTCTTCACGCTGCGGGAGACCAGGTCGTCGCCGCAGAGGGGCCAGATGGCGAGTGACCTCGAGGCGGTTCCCCTGTGTTGAACAAACCCTTTTCGACCGATGGCGGCGGTGACGTGAAGTTGTTTTTTTTGTGTTTTTATGTGTCAGGTGGAGCCCGAGTCCAACGAGCTGGCGGACGGGTCCCTCGTCGACCTGTGCGGCGCCACGCTGCTGTGGCGCACGGCGGAGGGCCTGGCGCACGCGCCCACCGCCAAGCACCTGGAGGCGCTGCGGCGGGAGCTGAACGCCGGGCGGCCGCAGTGCCCCGTGGGCCTCAACACGCTGGCCTTCCCCAGCATGCGGCGCAGGGACGTGGTGGACGAGAGGCAGCCCTGGGCCTACCTGCGCTGCGGCCACGTGCACGGCTACCACGGCTGGGGGGGGCGGCGCGACCCCGAGGTGGCGGCGGCGTGCCCGGAGAGGGAGTGCCCCATGTGCCGCACGCGGGGCCCCTACAAGCCGCTGTGGCTGGGCTGCGAGGCGGGCTTCTACGTGGACGCCGAGCCGCCCACGCACGCCTTCGCCCCCTGCGGCCACGTCTGCTCGGAGAAGACGGCGGCGTACTGGGGCCGGGTCCCGCTGCCGCACGGCACGCACGCCTTCCACGCCGCCTGCCCGTTCTGCGTGGAGCCGCTGGGCGCCGGGGCCGGCTGCGTCCGGCTCATCTTCCAGAGCCCGCTGGACTAGAGGCCGCCTCGGGCTTCAAAGCGACACTCTACTCTCTGGCGGGTTTTTCCCCTCTTGACTTAATTTAACTTAATTATTTTGAGCATTACGAATTGATTGTGTTGCCATTTTTGGGGGGAAATCAGAAATGCTTCATGCAGCGTTATCCTCCTCTAGGGTTTCTCCCTGGACCCTCGTGTTCTATTTATTCCTTTTCAATGTCCTCTTTTATAAATCAACGCGGAATTCAACAGCTGATTCCTGTCTCGCCTTTTCTTAAAGAGCCACAGAGACGTGAGTCGATCCACTTCCTGTTTCTAAAGGCAGATGCTCACATGATTCATAACTTATTTCTGTATTTGATCCTTTTTCACCAAAATCAAGTGACCTTTCTTGTTAACACTGTTTTGTTGAATTGGCAGGGACTGTATTTTGTTCTCTTAAAACAAGCTTTTATCATGACTTTACCAAAATATATTATTTTTGAAACATTTTAGGCTGCTGTCCAGTGACAAAAGATACAAAAGTACAAAGTCAACGCTTCATGTTGCCAAAGTGCTTTTAAAGTTATACTTGCAGAAATGGGTTTACATATACACGTGAATCTAGCTTTGCATGGGTAATACAAGAGGGAACTATACAATAGTTAGTTAATATCAGTATCTTAAAACTTTTAGGTGTTTGCTCAATTGACCAGATTATCGTGATGATCCAAGAAGGGGTTATTGATCTTTCCTCCAGCGCTGCCATGAGGCCAGATTGTCTCATTTAAAAATGTAATATTTTGTTTTTCAAAAAATGTTGCTCTATTTTTAGTATTTCAAACCGATAAATCGGCTTTTTTTTAAAAAAAAATCAAATTATGTTTTAGCCAAAATAAAATGGAAAAAGTCAGGTAAAAAAAAGATCAATATTAAGTTGAAAAATGTTTTTTTTTTTTTTTTTTAATACTAGGTCAAAATATGAATTGAAAATTAAGTCAAATGTTTCGAACAAATTTTTATTTTTATATTTGGTCGAAAAATGTCATGGGAAAAAAAAGAAAAATATTAGGTCAAAAACATTTTTGAAAAATAAAGTCAAACCATTTTAGGCTAGAAAAATGTAAAATAAAAAATAAAAAAACTTGGATCCAAGACAGTTTTGAAAAAAAAAGTCCAAATACGTTAAATATGAAGAAAAATAAAAAGTTTTAATCAGCACTTTTAAATGCTGGATGCTTCTGACCAAAACCCCTACAGCGAAGTCATCAAATACAGGAGGAAAAACGCGAGCCGGCCGGCAGGCGGCAGCAGCGAGCTTTAAACAAAGCGAAGAAGAGACGGCGGCTGCCCCGCCTCCTGCGGTGCATGATGGTCGGTGTCCTGTTCGTATCTGCCGTTCGTCCTGTTGGTTTCCTCCCGGTTCCTCCGGCGTTCCTGTGATGGTGGAGAGGAGAAGAACCGGTCGCTGTGCTTCACACAACAGGTACGGGAGCGGCTGAAGCCCCGCTGTCACCGAACTTCTGCCGGTGCGCCTCTTGTGTCACTTCGCCTGTCAGCGCCACAGCTCCGGCTTGTCAGCTAGCATGCTAGCATTAGCTGGTCTACGTGTAACCGCTGCTGGACTCGCTGACAACATTAGCTTTAGCATTAGCTTTACTCCACGGACGTACGGAGTCTTCTCCGCGCTGTCACCGAATGGAACACCGTGTTATGTGCGCCCTGTGTTACCGTGTGGTGTTGACGTCACTGTCAGCCCGGTGGATTTAACGCTAACCGCTACAGCGGTGAACGAGCGGGCGCTAAGCTAAAGCTAGCCGGCTAGCTTCTGTCACAGCTGTCTGTCCTGCTGAAAGGCAGCAGAGGTGGAAAGTGAGCATAAGTCACGTGCTTCACTTATATACACATTTTGGGTACTTTTAAGAAATTACCCCACAATATATAAAGGTATTTAAAGCATCTACACCTGTGCAATGCAACATGCATATTATTTAGCAGGGATATTAGTCGAGAATCATTTTATTGCACAACTTGTAATTATCTTAAATTACTTTTTTGATGCGGAACCATTACATTACATTACATTACATTACTCAGCAAAGTATCTCTTTTACAGTGTTGTATCGGTACTTCCTCGAATCCTTCATAATTCCTCGATAATGGAATCTAAATTGTTTCACCTTTTTTGGAAGTAGTGATTTATTATTTCAATCAAACTTTACTAAACATATTTGAAGTACAGTATTTATTCCTTGATAATTTCCTATTCAGTTTTGGCAAGAATTCAGGGTAAAACAAATTATCTTATTCAATCCGAAACTTTGCTACGGTGCGTTTACCCTTAAAATAATAATGAGTTGGATTTATGAAAACATTCTGCATTTATTCAATGTATTTGGCAATCGTGGGATAAATGTAGAGAACCGTTATTTCCGAATAATAGAGCTTTATTGTGTGATTTTCCACTCTGTGAAATCAGTAGTAATCAACGGAAACACCGTAAACACCCACTAAATACTGCTTGTTTTTGCTACTAAAGAGAACGCCGATCCAAGTGGCAGGAAATACCAATCATTTAGTCTGAGTGCAGCACCTAACCCTCTAAAGCAGCGTGTCTTTGCCCGAAGCAAAAACATCCAATTATTTCTATTTTTACCTTTCAGACGTCTCTGCGTGCAGGTAGAGGTTTTACACACTTTGAATCATTCATTGTGCCGTTGGAGATGTGACTGCTTCTCACACGTGGACAGAATGTGCTGAAAAGCAGTGGCGGCAACAGCGACGTTTTTCCTCTAATCCTCTCATTGCTGCGATGGGATTAGCGACAGAGGGTTTTACACCTCCACGTCTGAGCCGTCAGATTAGAACCGAAACAACGCCGCTCTGCTTGGCATCCTGTGCGAAGTCATCTCGTCTTCCTCTGTGTCAGCGGTGTTTTCTAAAAGGCCGATGAGACGAACTGAGTCAACTTTACAGACGTATCGACATCTGTGAAGTCGATGAATTGTCTAAACCTCCACATGAAGTCACCACTTCATGTGTCAGATTCAGTTAACGGTGTTCAAAATAATTCTTGAATCCTTCAGATAGACAAAGTAGTTACAGAGTTGTTACGCTTTATATCACGAGTTTGCCATTTCTGGAGCAGAGGTCAAAAACAGCCTCAGGGTGCAACAGGTATAATGTTTGCAAACAGGAGACAGAACTCACACACACACGTGTGTCAAGGTCACTCAAAGGTGTTCTTCTCTGGGGAGGAAATATATAGAAGAAAGAAAAACATGCTGAAACTGTGTGTGGGGGAGGGGGGGGCGCTTTGGGAAAAATCAAAGTGCTGAAAGACGATCATCTTTAGGCACCAGGAGATAAGAGACCTCGACGCCTCGCTGCCCTTTGACCCAGAACGCGACGTGTCTCTGAGACAGCGAGGCTGTCTATGAAATACTGAAGGTGGAACTTTATTCGTTAAAGAAAGAGGGCAGCAAGTAAAAACAATGAATCCCTAAAATGATTTTCTTTTATACTTTCTTTACTGGTTGTCTTTTTACAAAGAGATTTCTCGTCATAGTTTCTGTTTTCACTGCGTGTTACGACTCTCGTCTCATGGACACAAACTATAATAATAATAATCCTTTGTGTGTCTGAGGTTTAATAAAGTTTTAAGCAATTAAAACATTATGAAGTGCACATTGTTTAATTGAGTATTCCACCGTCTGTCTGCAGCTAGCCTCCAGGGCGGCGAGCCCCGATGCCATGGCCTCCAGCCACGGCTCCTCCCCTGTCCCTCGTGGAGGCCGCGGTGGCGTCTGTCTCAAGGAGCGGGACGCCCCGCCGGCCCGATGCCGGTCCGCCCGCTCGCTGCCCGACGTCTGCCCCAAGGAGCCCACCGGTGGGAGCCCCCGCCGTCCTCCTCGTTCAGGACCTCACTGCGTCTCTGTCGTCCGACGACTTGACGGATGCGTTAAATGTCCTGCAGGTGGGGGGCGGGGCCTGTGCGACGGCCCGTCCGTGGTGGCGGAGCACGACAGGTGGACGGTGTACAGCTCCAAGGTCAACCTCCCCGCCGCGCTCAACGACCCGCGGCTCGCCAAGCGGGAGTCCGACTTCTTCACCAAAACGTGGGGGCTGGACTTCGCGGAGACGGAAGTGATGCCCTCCTTCTACCTCCCCAACGTCACCAGGGAACACTTCGCACCGTACCTGCAGGAGACGGCTCAGGTAACCCGTGCTGAATCATTCGGGTGAGGGAGGGAGGGCGTGGCTTTGGAGCTGGTCATGTGACTTGTTCAGCCGGTCGTCCGGGCCTCACTGACCGCGCGGGAGCAGCGAAGCTCTTTTTGTGGCTGAAAGAATGTCTCAAACCCATAAAGAAAATGGTCTTCTGAGAGAAGTTGCAGCGACCTCCACGGCTCCATGAAGCAATACGCTCTGCCTTTTAATTGTGGCGTGTGTTTTTAAATTATTCATAAATGGTAATAGATGAACCTAACCCTAGTTTACGGGCCCATACCTCGGCCTACGGGCGTGTAAGGAATGCTGTTGAAGCAGTTTTGTCTCCTTCCCTTTTCTTTTTGTTTCAGGCTCACTCATCCGGATAAAGTTCTTATCTTATGTTAATATCACAGCTGGCTGGAAACACCCGAACCCGTTTGAATGTCCCTTTTTGTCATTCGGAGCTGTCTAATATCAGATATGGAGGAAGACCATGTGACTGTGTTTTCACTATTGGAGGGAAACGGCTACTCTTACGTTAGCTTTTGACATCATGTGATCTCTGATCAAACCGCTTTGTTCATCCTAAAAAGGCCTGTGGTCATTGATGACTGATGTGGTTGTTCTTCCCTTATTAAATGTTGAGTGATGAGGATTTCCATTTACCTGCTCAAACAGCGGTATTTCGTTTTAAAGTTGCTCGGCTTTAAGTTCATTTCCTTGCAGCTGTCAAAGGAAAAATAAGTTATGAAACTGGTGATTTAAACTCTCCAGACAAGCAGTGTGTGGTTTCACTTTGAGGCTTTTGGACTTTGTCGACCTGAATCGACTCCTTTCGGTTCCCGTCTGAGCGTCGGTTCCTCCTCCGGGTTTCATGATGATGTCCAATAATAAATAAAAGCTCTTAAGTGCTTCCTTATTCCCGTGTTTTTCTGCTCTCATTGTTCTCCACTGACAACAGGAAGTTTGGCCTTTGGAACCATTCATGTTTTTGTGATTTAACCCCCGACGTCTCGCACGAGGAGGCGTCGTAGATTTTTTGACTTTTCTTTGTGTTTCTCTATTTTTAGAAGGAAAGAATCCACGAACGCTGCAAGACAATCTGTCCCAACAAAGACGATGTGGACGCTGCCTCCAGCGTCGACGCCAGCCACGGTATGAATGATGGACAGGAAGTAGTAGTAGTAGTGTGCAGGAGGGTTAGGGTTAATGTCTCACAATATGAAATAAGCTCCAACACCGCTGAATAATTACATCCAAAACGTCTGTTTCTCGTTTGCAGAGAAATCCAGAGCTGAGCTGGAACAAGTGCCGAAGGTAACGCTCCTTTTTTAACTCGACTCTCGATAACGTGGAGCTCGACTTCCTCCCGGACCCTTTCATCTTCCAATTACTGATGATACTGATAACAGATTACTTCCACAAACACTTTATCATTAGTGCTAAAAGCTGCATCAAAGCTTCTTTGCAGGGGAAGTTATTGTATTATTGTAATCATGTAAATAAAAGGTGCTTGGTTTAACATTCCCGCTGTCATGTTCTAAACGGTCCGATCCAGATGTTCGGGGCGGAGCTGGACACCTGCCGCCTCACGACGTTTCCGTGCTTTCGATTTGCAGATCTTCATGAGGCCTGAATTCGCTCTGGAGGACTCGGCCACCTTCAACAGCGTGCTGCCCTGGTCGCACTTCAACAGCGCCGCGGGGAAGAGCAGCCGAGACGTGGCCTCCTCCAAGCTGCTGCAGGAGAAGGTGACCTCCCTCGTCCTCCAGCCCCCCCCCCCCCCTGTGAATCCTCCCCCGAGTGTAACTTCACCTCGAGCCCCTCGCCTCTCTCCCCCAGCTGAGTCACTACCTGGACGTGGTGGAGGTGAGCATCGCGCGGCAGATCTCGCTGCGCTCCGAGGCCTTCTTCCACGCCATGTCGTCGCAGCACGAGCTGCAGGACCGCCTGCAGGAGACGCAGCGCGCCGTGGCCGTCCTGCGGGGCCGCACCGCCGCCATCGACCGCATCATGTGCCGGGGGCCCCTGCAGGCGCTCCGCACCGCCCTGACGCGCAACAACTGCGCGCGGCTGCACAACAAGCTGAAGCTGATGGCGGCGGTGCACCAGACGCAGCCCACCGTGCAGCTGCTGCTCTCCACCTCCGAGTTCGTCGGGGCGCTGGAGCTCATCTCCACCACCAAGGAGGTGCTGCAGCAGGAGCTGCAGGGAATCCACAGCTTCAGGTGAGGGTGGGTTCAGATGCAGACAGGAGTGCATCCTCGTGGGACCCGTTGATGAGCAAAAAAAGACAAGCTTTATTTTGAAAAGTGTCATTCTATCTGAGTTACACATAATTTCAACTCAGTTTTTTTTTTTTTAAATGTCTGGAGCTCTTCTCGTGTGAAACCACAGTTTTCATCAAATCGCCTCCGTCTGTCCGTCTGCTCCTCAGACATCTGGGCTCCCAGCTGTGCGAGCTGGAGAAGCTGATCGATAAGATGATGGTGGAGGATTTCAGCATGTACGCCCGCAGCGACCTGAACCGCAGCCTGAGGGACGAGCCGCTGGTCCTGGAGAAGGTCTGAACTCCTCCTCCTTCATCCAGTCACCTTTTTTAATATGTTAAAATCAAAGAGTAAACAAAAACAAAACATCCAGTAATATGCAGAGGGATTTGTTGCTTGATGTTAAGGCGGCGTTTGAATCTTCTTCAACTCGTTGCTTTACGGGTTCGTTGGTTCTTTTTAAGTAGAAACCTGTTTCTTTGATGTCGATCAACAAAGTCGGACTTGTGTAAAACACAAAAGTTTTGATTTTCTGCAACAGTCACATTTATTGAGCGCCACATGAAGGGTTAGATCATGTGACCTGTTATGCATTTAACAGACAATGTGATCATCACAGGTCCACAGACCTAATGCTGACTCACAGAAGGTGGGACACACACACACACACACACACTCTTAAATTGATCAATCAATCATCTGAGTGTGAGTTTCGACGTGCTTGGAGTGCCTGACGGGTGGAGTTAACTGCTTCTGATGATTCAGGTGTTTTACATCCCTCTGGTCTCCAGGCAGGTTGAAGAAACTCTCACTACTTCTTAAATTTGATTTAATTACTGAATGGTCGTCTCTTGAGTTTGGGCTTAGTGTTGCATGTGTACCAAAAAATGATTAAAATCTGTCGTCAGTCGAATCATACAGAGATGAAAAGAGGTTTCTGATATTGTTGTACAAAAAGAAAATACTATTTGAAAAATGATTTAACTATAAAATTAAACAAATTCATGTAATTATTCCACTAATACCTGCGTCTGCACCATTTAATTACTTGAATGAAGTTTAATCTGCATTTTTTTTTGTCTCATGGATGAACTTATTTTAAATAATCACGTTGACCTTAAACGATTTGTTTTTGATCTTATTCTGGGTTTTGTGTAAATGTGTTTTGATGAAATGGTTGATTACAGAATTTCTGTGTTTTGCTGCTTGTTTGATTGGTGGCAGAAATCCAAATTTATATCAAACTGAATCACATTTCCTGCCGAATGAAATGCTGCATTTTGTCTAGTTTGGTCTTAATGTATTTAAAATCAGCCTTTTTTTTGTAACGTGTGCGTCAGGAGCGTCTGGAGTCGCTGGTGTTCGGCCTGCTGCGCCAGAGGAAGCTGGACTTTCTGGATATTTACGGCGATGAGATGATCTTGGCAGCGAAGGCCATCGTCTCTCAGGTAAAAGGCACATTTTTCATCTGCCTTTTAGGTTTTTTTTTTTGCTATTTGGAAAAACTGTCTTAATATAAGATGCTCGTGGGTTTTATTTTATTTTCAGTGTGTAGCAGAAAACGTTTTGAACATAGAAGATATCGACACTGAAGTCATCACTAAGTAAGTTGAGCTCTGAATGCAGATTATGCTGCGTGAACAGGATGTTGTTAAGTGTGTGTGTGTGTGTGTGTGTCTCTGAAGGCTAGCTGACCAGATGCGTCTGATGACGTTCCCTCAGCTGTTTGAGCTGCTGAAGAACATCTTTGAGAGCTTCCTTCTCTTCCTGCAGACGATCAAGGTCGGTCCCGTCGGGTCCGTTTTGTTTGGAAACGTGTCCTCAGAAAGCGCTGAATGCATCTCTCCCCCCAGGCCACTCTGAGCGTGATCAAAGGCGTCGTTCTGGAGGTTCTGGCCTCCAACCAGCGGCTCCGGCTCCTGGAGGCGGGGGCCGGCTCGGGGGCTCCGGACCAGGAGGCCCAGCGCGGGCCCCCGCTCCCGCAGGGGGAGGCCGAGCTGGCCTACCTCACCCACGAGGGGCTGTTCATCAGCGACGCGCTGAACGACGCCCGGCAGCAGGCGGCCCGGGAGCCCAGCCCCCCCGGGGGCCGAGGGGCGGAGGCGGCCGGCGGCGACCCGGCGGGGACCTCCTCCGTCGGCAGGGAGACGAGCTACATGTACGTCGCCCCCCGGTTTTTCCCCCTCTTTTCGTCGCTCCCCTGCGGGGAAGCTTTTTGACAGACCTCAACATAAGAGCTAAAAGTCACTAGAAGGAAATAGAAAAGCGCAGTAATCTGTTGCGACGCGTCCTCGGTTGTTAACGGCTGTGACCGCGCTCAGGTCCGGGGACGCCGCGATGCCCACCGACCTGGAGCTGAACCGCGTGATCAACAACCTGCAGGAGCTGCTGCACACGGCCTCCGACGTCAGCCACGACCGCTGCGTCAAAGTCCTCACGGCCAGAGCCAAGGTACAGAGGGGGGGGCGGGGGAGGGGGGGGGTAGGGCGCCGCTGGCGCTGCAAGTGAAACGCCACTGACACGCCGTTGCTCTCCCCCCCACAGGACGGCTCCCTGGAGCGGCTCAGCTCGGCCGAGTTCGTGTGCCTCTCTCGGGCCGTGGAGGCCTTCGTGGGGGACACGGAGGAGCTGTGCAGCAGGCGCAGCGTCTCCCTGCGGGGGGCGCTGCAGAGCCAGGCCAACCGCTTCGTGCACCGCTTCCACGACGAGCGCAAGACCAAACTCAGGTGACCCCCCCCCCCCCCCCCCCCCTTCACACACACACAGCTATTTGTGCAACATGCGAGGAGGTTGAGGAGCACCTCTGACCTGTGTGGATGCTCCGCAGCCTCCTCATGGACAACGAGCGCTGGAAGCAGGCCGAGGTCCCCGCAGAGTTCCAGGACCTAGTGGACTCCATCGCGGAGGGAAGGATGGAGCTGCCGGAGCGCAAAGTCCCAGGTTCCTCTTAACGGATTCTCTTCCTTCAGGAGAAACTGAGCAACCAGTTCATTGTGAAAACGTGGTCACGCTTATGCTTTGCTTTGATAAACAAGTCGAGGTTGAATGTTTTCACACTTTGAGTCTCTTAAAACCCGGCAGTCTTTTTTTTCTTTAGCTGTGCTCCTTCAAAAAAAATTATGAATAGAGCCGCTTCGACTGAATAAAGAAGTGAACTTTGAATGAGCCCACGTTGTTGAGTTCGTTCAGCAGCTGGTTGAAATTTTGTGGGTTTTGTGGTCAAAAGGCTGATTTTGTTGAGCGATTTACTTCCTCCTGTGGAAGCCGACCCGATGACCCTGAATTGCGTCACATCAAAGACAGGAAGTTGCTCATAAACTAAGACGCTGTTCCGCATGGCTTCTTTTTAACCTTTGACCTTCGTGGGTAAATCAACGACCCGCTTCATGTGCACCGCCATGACGCGATGTTTTGTTCGCTGGTTGCAGGTCCGGAGGACAGGAAGCCCGCCGACTTCCTGCTGGTCAACGGGCAGAAGTACGCCGTGGTCGGGTACGTGGCCCTTCTGGCGCCGTCCCGAGATCCGCTGGAGTCACGCGGTCCGTGAGACCGGCAGGTAGACGTGTTGTGACCGGCGTCTTCGTGTCTCTCCAGGACGGTTCTGCTGCTGATCCGGATCTTTCTGGAATACTGTCAGTGCGTCAACGACATCCCGTCCATCGCCACCGACATGCTGACCCGCCTGTCGGACCTCCTCAAGGTCAGAGCCTCGCTGCGGGACGATTGGTCCGTCGGGCTGTCAATCAAGACGGAACCAGTTACATGGTCTCTCTTTGTGAGGATGTTATCGACCCTGCGAGGTTTTAAAAAGCGCTTCTTCTTCTTCTTCTTCTTCTTCTTCTTCTTTGGTTTCCTGCAGCACTTCAACTCTCGCAGTTGTCAGCTGGTTCTGGGAGCCGGGGCGCTGCAGGTCGTCGGCCTGAAGACCATCACCACCAAGAACCTGGGTAGGACCGACCCGCCGGCTGTGCGTAGCGCTTCAGGTCGCCCCGAAACGGACCTGCTAACAGTGGCGTGTGTGTGTTTGTTTGTGTGTTTGTTTGTGCGTGTTGTGTTTGCAGCGCTAGCTTCCCGCTGCCTGCAGCTGGTGGTTCACTACATTCCCGTCATCAGAGGTCACTTTGAGACCAAACTGCAGCCCAAACAGTACAGCGTCCTCAGGCACTTTGACCACATCACCAAGGTAGAAACACGCGTGTGTGTGTGTGTGCGCACATTTACACGTGATGTGAAATGAGTGACGCAACACCCGCCAAAATAGTTGTGAATTCAAATATTTGCAAAAAAAATAAAAATCAATTACTTAAAGTACTAAAACTGGACGTCCTTGTAGTGGAGCAATAAGTCACATCTGATGCATTAATGTCGGCTCTTTATATCCCGCTGAGTGGTTTAATCTACGTCCATGTTCTACACCGTCATCACACGCTTTTTGTTCCTCTGCAGGATTACAACGACCACGTGGCCGAGATCTCTGCGAAGCTGGTGGCCATCATGGACGGTCTGTTTGAGAAGGTTCTGTCAAAGGTGAGTCACGCTCTATAGTTGTGATTTTCCTCAACTATTTTAAAATTGTTTTCTAAAAGGATTTATTTCTACGAGGAGGAGAAAATGAGATCTACTAGACATTTTATAATAATCAGATTCAATAAGGATACGATCCATGCAGTTTGGACCATGTTGGTATAAGAGAGAAACTCCTTGTTTTTAATCCAGTTAATGGATGTCTTTGACATCCTCATCTTTGGCTGAACTGAAACCAGCGTTAAATCAGATTATTTTCACTTCATCTGGTGAAGCTTTGTTTCCCCTCACGCACATCGTACATTTATTGATACAAAAAAAACATTAGCAGGACGTTTAAGATCACTATTTCAAAGAAATCGTGTTATTTCCTCATGAAAGGCTACTTGCCACTTTAATATTTCACTTCCTGGTTGATGTTGAATTAGAACACGCTTCAGCACTGTTGTTGTTGTTGTTGTTTGTGTGCTCAGTATGAGGTGAAGGCCCCGATGCCTTCGGCCTGCTTCAGAAACGTCTGTAAACAGATGGCGAAGATGCACGAAGCCATTTCTGAACTTCTACCTGAGGAGCAGACGCAGGTGAGGCTGTTTGATCAGTTTATTTATTCAATACGTTGTTGTTATCAACACGGCGCCCTCACACAGATGTGGTGTCTCTGCACAGATGTTGTTCCTGAGGATCAACGGCAGCTTTAAGACTCACCTGAAGAGGCAGCTGGCTCGCCTCGGAGTCGTTAACGACGGGGGACCTCAGCACGGGTACACACACACACACACACACACACACACACACACACACACACACCTGACATGCCGACCTGTGAAGACGGTGAGAAGTCAATGTTTAAACTCAATGCCCCCCCCCCCCCTCCCTCTCAGGCTGGTCGGCGTGGACGTGGCGTTCTACACGGAGAACGTCCAGGCGCTGAAGAGCCTCGACCGGCTCGACCTCAACATGGCGGAGATCTGGGAGCAGAAGAGGTGATGGAGGACGGCGACGGGACGTCCAGGACTCACAGACGCCCCCCCCGCCCCCCCGGAGACGGGCGGCCCGTTGGGGTTAAGGGGGCAGGAGGCCCAGAGGGACCAAAAACACAGAAGCGGGTGAAGCAAAGCGGTGTCACGCTGGGGGGGGGCTCCACCTTTAGAAGACTTGACACACGGAGCCTCCTCAGAAGCTCCTCCAGCACAGAGGAGACGTCAGGGACTTGGTGGGAGTTAAAGATGTTTAATTTATTTTTCTCTTTAAACATTTGATTCTGAGGCCAACTTTCCCCCCCCAGATGTTTCAGCCGGGGCGGTGTTTATCATCAACGCACACTGAAGCAATGCATTCTGGGTTCAACTTGAACCAACCGGTTCCATTTGTGGTTTTGTTTGCTGCGGTTCTTTTTGGGGACGTGTTGCCTTTGGAGGTCCAGACGCCTCACAAACCCCCCTGAATGATGCCCCCCCCCCCCATATATAAACTCTTCGATGACGCCTTTAGTTTTTTTCGAACTGTTAAATTATGCATCAAGTTCAGTTTTCCTCCGTCGTGAAGCTGCAGAGGCACTTTTTTTTTTTTTTTTTACGCCTGGTCGTTGACGAGTTTGCCTGCAGAACATGAAGCATGAAAATCAGCTGTTGTCCCTCCTTTAATCTGCATGAAGGACGCCAGCGTTTCGTTCCCTCTGAAGCTGAAACCACTTAAGACGGAACAGAAAATCGGTTCAAAAAGCTGCTGTCAGAACTTCTACTGAAGGAGAAGTACGAGTCAAGAGGAAAACTCTGACAGGAAGTCGCGGTGCCTTCAGGCGCAGTCGTCGATACAACACTCAGCAGCGTCTCCTAAAAAAAAAAAATGCTGTTAAACATTTAATTCAATCTGGTGCTGAAACCTGCGGCCGCCCGGTTCCAGTCGGCGCTGTGCTGGTGTGGTTTTGGAGCGCTCCCCTCTGCTCTCACCTGTTCTCACCTGTTCTCAGGTCCACCATAAACCACAGGAAACACCTGTGTGACGTAGAGGTTCTGTTCCTGAGTGAAGTTCGGTCCCTCTGAGCTGCGACCAAACAAACGCACACCTGTCCAGCTGTGGTCGCATCGCCCCCCCGCGCCAGTTTGCCCCCCCCCCCACCCCCCAGGACGACGACGACGACTCTAATCCACTACAGTACTTTATTACACCGCCTTTTATTACAGAGAAAGGATTTATTTTCTCCAAGACAACATGAAATAATCAACCGTCTTATCCTTCAAATAATGAGACGGTCACCAGGCTGTAAAGGAACTAATCTCCAGGTCAGAGGGCTTCACGTTGGGGGGGAGGGGGAAGCATAGACTCTCCGCGCTTCAGAAGTGCCTCCTTTCAGAGACGACACCTCTGAGCTCTCCACTACAGTGTGCCTACCATACCACTGTGTGTGTGTGTGTGTCTGTGTGTGTGAGTGTGTCTCTGAGTGAGTGTGTGTGAGTGTGTGAGAGCTGGGCTGCATGTATGAGAATCCAAAATGTACTGACTCCTTCAAACCTGATGTGAATAAAACAGGACGATGGAGCGGCTTGTTGTGTTTCTCTGATACTTTGTATCTGCTCAAAGGGACTCGGTTAGTTTTGTGTATTTTGGTCCATTTAACAACCTTCTCAGGGTTTTATTAAAATGTCCATCAGGCGTCTGCAAAGACACACGGGACCAACCAGCTCTTTATGCTCACGTCGTCTATTCAATATTGTTTCATCACGGCAAATGTTTTAATTTAGAAAAGGAAGTGAATGAGTAGTTAAATATGAATAAAATGCTGCTTTATTCTGAAACAGGAAGCTGTGTTAAATTGGAACACGATTGGTTCTCTTCATTGAACTGTTACTCAGATCGCGAGCTAGTGGAAACGTGTTTTAATGTGAAGGTCTTTATTACAAACCCAGCTGTTTTTGGCAAAGTTGAACAGAAACATTGACTTCAGGAATCCTGTGTACATGTACACACTGTGTATATGTGCACACCTGCATGAAAAACCATGATTTATTTTGGAAACCAACTATTTTCAACCATCATGACGATAAATTTAGCTCCATTTCAAAACAATATTAAAATCCACAAACCTAATTTTAGAGTCGGGCTTCAGGCTTTGCAGCGATTGGTTGCAGTAATGAGTTCAGAGCAGCAGGTTGACCTTTGACCCTTCCGCGGTCAGCAATACATTGAAAACTGACAGTTCATCGGAATCTTCAAGGTGCAATATATAATTATATATATATAAATTAGGCTACATGTCTTACGTCCGCAGATGGCGGCCATCTTGGTACAGTCAGATCGCTCATCCGCAACATTGTGTTGTGAGTGGTACATGTACTTAAAATAATGTTTTCCCAGCATGCATCAGTGGTCGAGGATGCGCAGGTTCCCTGAGACGATCTTGTTCTCCAGCATCGCCCCGGCGGGAATATCGATCCGGTCCCCGTGGTTGGCGATGATGATGACGGTTCCCTGGCGAAGGTCAAAAGGTCAGATCGTCACAGCGCAGCGATGTCGCTTGGAAGAAGTATTCTGATCCTTTTCTCTCCTCAAAGTACCACTAACACAGCGTTCCTCTTTTTGTGCTTTTACATGCTTACGACATGTCTTACAACCTACTACATACTACAGTGACTTTCAACATACGCCACTTTTTTTGGACCTGTTTGCGACCTGCGATACAATGTATTAGACTCTTTACAAATGACACTTTTGGATATATTACAGTACAACTTTATCATACTATTAGATACCTTTCTTAGAAATACTAGACTATGATTTGTTATTTGTTTACCTTCAGAGAGACGTTTTTGCCGAAGGTGACGTCTCCGGACACGGTGAGGTGGTCGAGCTCCAACATGTCCGGGATGTTCTCAAACCGGGACAAGAACTCCTGCACCTGCACCACAAACCGCGTGGGAACGCTTCTTATTTATCGATTCCTGACCCACAAAACATCTGTGGAGCATCGACTGCCGTCGGCCTTTGTGACCTTAAGGACTTTTATTCAGGAAATGTATCAAAGAGATTCCTGAATATATAAAGAAATGTGTTTTTTTTCTTAAATAAAAAGCATAATAACTACTTCATCTCAAAACGAAGCTCCTGATGCTCCTGAATAAAACGAACGAGAGTTTCCGGGAGCCGACCTTGGTGAAGGAGCCGCCCAGCTTGACGTGCGGCGTGCTGGGGAACTCCCTCCTCTTGCTCATGGTGAGCGAGCCGGCGTCCATGCTGTACAGGTTGGACATCACCAGCAGCAGGTCGGACGACGTCTTCACCGGCAGGAAGCGGCTGCGCGGCACGTTCACGCCCATGGCGTTCTTGAAGCTCTTGATGGCGGCGCCCACGGCCGTCTCCAGCTGGATGACGTTCAGCCCGCCGTCCAGCGTCTGCGGGGGGGGGAGGGAAATATCAGAAAACCATGGAAACATCCGCTCTCCCTCTCCATCCGACCGCCTGAGGAGGGGGGGGAGGTGTCACCTTGGGGTTGACGATGATCTCCAGGTCCATGGCGTTCTTCTCCTGCAGCCTCTTGATGGCGGGCAGCGAGATCCACAGGTTGTTGGTGTTGAAGATCTTGAACTTGGTGACGGACTTGAACTCGTCGACGTGCGCCTTCGGCACCTGCGCGATCTCCAGCAGCCTCAGGTGGTCCTCGTACTGGATCAGCGTGCCGCCCTGCGGGGGGGGGGGGGAGGAAGAGGAGGATGAGGAGGACTGAATAGCGAAGATTAATGGGATAAAAAAAACGTTTAAAAGAAGCGAAAGCGGCGCTGACCTTGACGTCGGCCCGCGTCTTGTCGGTGACCTCCATGATGAACTCGCAGCGGCGGTCGGCCGGCTGGCTCATCAGGTGGTGCAGGATGAAGAGGTCCACGGTGGCGCCCAGGTTGTCGATGTTGGACACGAAGACGTACTCCTTGCCCTCGGCCAGCAGCGCGTCCAGCAGGCCGCAGTTGGCGAAGCTGGCGTAGATGTCGCCGTGGCCCGGCGGGTACCAGGCCTCCCCGACGTCGCCGCCGCCGCCCGGCGCCATGTCCCTGGCGATGGGCAGCAGCGAGTCCTTGTTGATCCGCGGGTAGCGGCTCTGGTTGAAGGTGCGGATGTTCACCCGGTGGTGTTTGTACTTCTGCAGGATCTTCTTGGTGTCCTCGTCCGTGTTGAAGGAGTTCATGAGGACCAGCGGCACGTCGGCGTTGAAGGTTTTGTTCAGGTGCTGGAAAAAAAAAAAAAACGGCGTTCACTTCGGGCCTCCACAGCGTTCACAGGACACGGCGTTTTCTCTTTAACGTGACTCCACCTCGATCTGCTGCACCGTCAGGTCCAGGAAGGTGTTCTCGCTGCGCACGCTGATCAGGCTCTTGGGGCCCTTGCAGCCCATGCTGGTCCCCAGGCCGCCGTTCAGCTTCACCACGGCCAGCTTGTTGAGGCCGGCGCTGATGTTGTCGGGGAGACCCTCCGTCCGGATCTTCTCGTAGGGGCGGATCTGAGCGGAGACACGGAGACGGTTGGCGGGGACGGGACGAGGATTTCGACGGACGCTGTTTGGGTCTAAAGTGTCCTGCTTTAGTCACTAAAGGGAAGCTCAAGAGTCCCGGCGTCTCCTCACAGGGACGAAGGGGATGATGAGCTCTCATGTGTTATTCTAACGAGCTTCATCCATCTGAATTAAAACAAATAAATCACCTCACTAACTTTGACTTAATCCCGTCCAGAGCGGCAGTGCTGACCTTTAAAAGCTCGCCAGAGACACATGACAGCCGAAAGGACACGAGTATTTATGGACACTGTGTGTGTGTGTGTGTGTGTGTGTGTGTGTGTGTGTGTGTGTGTGTGTGTGTGTGTGTGTGTGTGTGTGTGTGTGTGTGTGTGTGTGTGTGTGTGTGTGTGTGTGTGTGTGTGTGTGTGTGTGTGTGTGTGTGTGTGTGTGTGTGTGTGTGTGTGTGTGTGTGTGTGTGTGTGTGTGTGTGTTTTGCATATATACACATGACACAGGGTCTCATTTTGTCGACAGTAACAATGACCTGGTAATTATTACCAACGTTACACTGAAGGGGTGAGGGAACAAGGGAGTGAGGGAACAAGGGAGTGAGGGAACAAGGGAGTGAGGGAACAAGGGAGTGAGGGAACAAGGGAGTGAGGGAACAAGGGAGTGAGGGAACAAGGGGGACAGGCACGAAGACGAAGGTCAGTCGGCCTAAAACTAGACTTTGAAATGCTGCGTCGGTCGAGACTATTCTGGTCCTGACCTTTGTGTGTGCTCGGGTATTTAGGGAGGTGTGTGTGTGTGTGTGTGTGTGTGTGTGTGTGTGTGTGTGTGTGTGTGTGTGTGTGTGTGTGTGTGTGTGTGTGTGTGTGTGTGTGTGTGTGTGTGTGTGTGTGTGTGTGTGTGTGTGTCACACTGGTGAGAAATAGTTGGCTTCAGCCTGCAAGTCCTTCTTCTTCTTCTCTGGTTACTTTAACTTGTTTCAGCTTCTTACAGTCGGCTTCGTACTTGATTTAAAGTCCATGAATCTGCAGACTTTCTCTTCTCTACTGGTGTAAAGTAACTAAGTACCTTTAATACGAAGTTTAATATGAGAGTCTGCAACAACTTTAAGGTACATCTGACAATTTCCATTTTATACTCTGCTACTTTCATTTTACTGTTTATTTGAAACTTTGAACGTCAACAAATAAAATGTGATTGAATGATCAAATAAATGTATTGACCTTTGTAGATCTGTGACTCTGCAGCCCCACCGAGCCTCAGTCTGACCTTTGACCTCAGACTACAGCAGTGGATTGCAACACGAGATGTGGTGTGTGTTTGCTTTGTGTATTTAGTGTATATTTGATGTGTATTTAGTGTATATTTTTTGTGTACTCGGCGTCTCACCGAGTCCTCCGGCGGCCGGGTGATCTTGGCCCAGTCGACTGCGGGACCTTTGACCTGCAGGAATCTGTGGAAGAGCTTCTTGAAGCCATCGAAATCTTTCCTGGAGATCTGAGGGAGCAGAAACCGAACATCAGAACTGAACCGGGCCATGTGTGCCGCGTCCTTCCATCACGATAAAGGTCATTTATGGTAAAGGTGTTTTTTGGGTTCTGCTGTGTGAATAACGTAGTGGACAAAGTCTATATCATCCAAATCACTGCGGCATGACATGTTGTGCGTGTGTGTGTGTGTGTGAGATCTCTCGGTTGTTCACCTCATGTTTCCCAACAGGCCAAACCCCCCCCCCCAGCAGAGTGCATGTGTTATCTGAGTGATAAGATGGCCGAGTGGACTGTGTGCGTTACTTTACAAATATTTGTGAGAGACTTCAGTCCGTAACCCTTGTTACCTTATGAAGAACCACAAAAAAAACACACAATGTACAGTTTCCCAACACTCAGGATGTTAAAATGGACAAAGGGAAATCCAGTGTAATGTAAACTAAAAATAAAGTAATATAAGACAGCTGATTGTAAACTGGTAAGTTGTGGATTGGTTTAGACCCAAAGCTCCATCTCCTAAAACCTGCATTCTTACCACTGACCAGCAGGGGGCGACTCCTCTGCTCCCATAGACGTCTATGAGGAAATGACTCTACTTCTGTGTAGTGACCAGCAGGGGGCGACTCCTCTGCTCCCATAGACGTCTATGAGGAAATGACTCTACTTCTGTGTAGTGACCAGCAGGGGGCGACTCCTCTGCTCCCATAGACGTCTATGAGGAAATGACTGTACTTCTGTGTGGTGACCAGCAGGGGGCGACTCCTCTGCTCCCATAGACGTCTATGAGGAAATGACTACTTCTGTGTAGTGACCAGCAGGGGGCGACTCCTCTCCTCCCATAGACGTCTATGAGGAAATGACTCTACTTCTGTGTAGTGACCAGCAGGGGGCGACTCCTCTGGTCCCATAGACGTCTATGAGGAAATGACTCTACTTCTGTGTAGTGACCAGCAGGGGGCGACTCCTCTGCTCCCATAGACGTCTATGAGGAAATGACTCTACTTCTGTGTAGTGACCAGCAGGGGGCGACTCCTCTGCTCCCATAGACGTCTATGAGGAAATGACTCTACTTCTCTCTTGATTTATTCCCTCAGTAAACATTGTAAACATGAGTTTATGGCCTCAGTCTCTAGTTTCAAGTCTTCTTCAATGCAGCATGATGTTCATTTAGTGACTGATGGTCCATTTAGAGTCAAACAGACCATAAACCGGTTCCACCCAAATCAAAGATGGCGACTGGCAGGATGAGTATTTCTTCTGCGGGGTCTCACCTCGGCCTCGGCCTTGCCGGCGGTGGCGAGCAGCGCCTCCAGCTCGCGGTGCATCGACTCCTCTTGCTGCTGCCGGAGCTTCTCCTGGAACTCGGTCATGGCGCCGCGGGTCAGGTCTGCAACACACGTCAGCGTTTAGTTCAGCGCTCCTTCTCCTCTCGGAGAGGAACATGTTGCTTTAACTGAGGACTCGACTCGCACGCGACGCTGTAAAAACCAAATGTGGTCACTTTAAATGACCTCACGTGAACATGGAAATGATTTCACTGCAGCAACATGTTCAGCTGCTGCTCAATTGTTTAAATAGAACAAAACCTTCTTTCAGTTGTTGCGTAACGATCCTCATCTGAATATTAAACTTATTGATTTTATTATTATTATTTTTACATGTTGACATATTGTTGAATAATTAAAGATGCTGTTTCTGGAGCTCAATGACACTTTGAGGATAACATGGTTTTTTTCACATATTTATGAGACATTTAACATGAAACTCTTCATAAAACAAAGTCACTTTGTACTCAAACCTGTAACAGAACAGTCAGGTAAACGACGTCCCAACAGGTCACCTGGACGCAGACTTACCTGCAACGGTCAGAGACATTTTCACCCAGCAGCAAGAAGCAAGAAGAAGAAAAGAAACGATCCCAAAGAAACGAGCAGCTGTCAGAGAACAACAGACGAGCTCCTCATCGCGGGCTCAGAGATCTGAGAGTCACAGAGGACCTGCCCCCACACACGCACGCACACACACACGCACACACACACACACACACACACACACACGCACGCACGCACGCACGCACACACGCACGCACGCACGCACGCACACACACACACACGTACACACACACACGCACGTACACATGCACACACAGCAGCATCACACAGCACAGGTGGGTGGGATTGTTCTGAAATGACTACTTTACGTATAACTTGATCATTTTTTTGTTCTCTCTCTTAAATAAAACTTTTTTGCACCATTTAACTCGTCAATCTCTTGTGTCCTAAACCTCGATGTGAGAGACAAACTTTGATCGCTCATTTCAAAACGTAATATCACAATTTTATAATAAAACTCATGCTCAAGTTGAATAATTGAAATACTATGTAATAAGTAAAATAAAATGCATCATTATAAGTGCTAGTTTAAATAGTAATATGCATCTTTATGGTCATATTTAACGATTTTAATACTGTGTGACTTTGCATACTTGAGTGTTTGTGTGAACTTATTTGTGTGGTATTGATAGAGACGCGCGCGCGCACAGACACGCGCACACACACACACACGCGCGCGCGCACACGGTGCTGAAGCAGGTTCGTGTCAGCTGTTCTCACGTTTCGGCTTGTAGAGCTTTCGAGGTGCATTTATTTCACTTTCACACTGCAGGCCATGCAGGCACGTTCATGGACAAACACCTCGTGCACGCGCAGCCGCAGGTCTGAAGCCACTAGTTCACCCACCTGAACGCGCCGGAAAAGCTTCAAAAACGCGGCTGAGACCCCGCAGACAACTTTCCCCCCGGGACACGAGGCGGGGAGCGCGGCTCGGACCGGACGCTTCGTCTCCTGGAGCCGAACGAAGCGCTAAAAGCCGCCGCGGCTTCGTCTTCTTCTTCTTCTTCTTCTTCTGCTGCTGGAGCGGACTGGGCAGGCGGTACGTCATCGACGCCCGTGACGTCACCAGGACAAACGTCAAAGAACGACGATTAGTGGAAGACGCCCGTCAATCAAACGGGGGGCGGGAGGAGTTGCCAACATGCCCCGCCCATCCACGGGTCAATTTCACTGCAAATGCTTCCTTTAATTTTATTGAAATTAACTTACGTTTTTGTTTGCATGTTTTTTCAGCTTTTAGTATATTGCAAATGTTGCATATAAGTAAATACACATTTTATTCATAAAGCTACAAAATAGTTTCTTTATAATCAGCCTTGAGATCATAAACCCTCATTTTGAACAGAATACCGGAGTGTTTCCGCATCTCTTGGGGTTATGAAAGTAAAAAATGAAAAACTAGGGCCGGGACTCGATTAAAAATATTAATCTAATTAATTAGAGGCTTTGTAATTAATTAATCGAAATGAATCGCATTTTAATTGCATAAATATTTGACCTGAGAACAGTGAGAAGTAATTTTTTTCACATGGATTTTTATTTTTGTTCAACCAATTCCAGCAGACAAGTGTGTTGTGTTGTGGATTCCAGCCTGAGAATCTATGAGAATTGAGGTTGGATTCAAAAGCATCAACAGGTGTGTGGTGGAACAGTGCAGG
This sequence comes from Pungitius pungitius, assembly GCF_949316345.1. Classification (NCBI taxonomy): domain Eukaryota; kingdom Metazoa; phylum Chordata; class Actinopteri; order Perciformes; family Gasterosteidae; genus Pungitius; species Pungitius pungitius. The sequence goes on from NC_084908.1 coordinate 19,630,247, forward strand.
GAGATAACAGGAAGGCTGAAGTGTGGAGGCTCCTCAGTTCAAACCTGCTCTCTCAGAAGGAGGGTTTGGTTGCAGTCAGGGCTTCAAACTGTAAACTTTGAAACAGTTTTGAGGTTTAGTAAACAATCCCAAGGTCTAATATGAGAAACGAACACAATGAGGCATGTGCTTGAATAGCACAAGGGAACAACTCAAGGGCTGTAGGCTCCGGCCATGGTGTCTGAGGTTGTGGGTTCTTGGCCCTTCATGCAGACATCACTTCTGCTTTGAAAAAGTTTTGAGGTTTGAGTAGCAGTCTCAAGGTTAAATACGAGAAACAAAAATGTAATTGGTGCATGGTGAGGTAGTGCAGCACAAGAGCTGAGGAGCTACTGTCCTTACCCTGTAGGTTGTGGGTTCAAGCCCAGTCTTGGGTTTGAGCCTTTGGCTTTACTTCAGGTTTGAGTAGCAATCTCAAGGTTAAATACAACAAACAAAGGGTTGGTTAGTGTGTGGTGAAGTAGCACAGTGGAAGAGCTGCTGACATAAGCCCCTGCACTGCACTTGAAGGTTGTGGGTTCAAGCCCAGATATGGAAATAGCATTTAGAACAAATTTTAAATTTTAACTCACATGCTCAAGGTTAAATAGGAGAATCAAAGTTGCCAAAATGTGACCAGGACTGGTAGTGTAGGGGTGCAAGAAGGAGCCGAAAGCCTCTGTAAGCGCCGCCAGTGGGTTCAAATCCTGCTCCTGCCAAGTCTTGAGCGCACTGCCGCGGAGGTAGTAGTGGGGGCATTGTCCCCACTGGTTGTTTCAGAGAAGTGAACCCTGGGGGTTATGCAGAAACACAAGGCGCGTTCACTTGAGTTATGATGGCATTGTCAAGAATGATGAAGAATCTTTTGAATGATGAATTGATGTTAATTGCTAATTAAGCTTTTATCACTTATTCCACCTTTTTGACGGGAGAGAAGGCCGGATGAGTCAGTAAAGATGAGCAGATGTGTCTCATTCAGTGGTCACACTGACATGAAACTTATTACAGCCTCTGATTGCATTTTTCAAGACAATCACACGTTTGTCTACTTCAGGGCATCCTGTAGACAACCTTAAACTGACAGTCTGGCACAGGGTGTAGATTTGTTTACCCTTTTCAGTGCATCCACCCTCCAATTCTCTGTTACATTCAAATTCAATTGTAACAAATTCACTTGTGCCTTTACCAATGCAGGAAGGATGAATAGCATGGTTGATCCTCCAAGATGCACCAATCCGTCTCTGGGGCAATATCCCATTATGATTTTTTATAAATGTCAGTTACCCAAAACTAAAAAAGGATTTAGGAAGAGCCACCATGTCCCTTGAGGGTTGAACCCAGATAAGGTTTAAAGTACAGAAATTTGGCGCATTTGGCAAAAAAATATTGTGAAAAAAGTCAAACTATGTAGGGTCAAAAAATGTCACAGAAAAGATTTTTTTAAATAGGTAAAAAATGATTATAAAAAAATATATGTAAGGTCAATATATATAATATATATATTAAAAACTATATCTGTTTGTGTTCAGCTTGGGTCAATGCTGCCCCCACGTGGTCAAAATGATCCACTGAATGTTAGAAAGCATCAGTATAAACATCACACTGAATACATTCAAATTTAATTTATACCCAAACAAATGATCAGAAGCCCAGCAGCATAAAACACAGGAACACCCAGGAAAACTGAACTAGCGCTGAAGGTCCTTAAATTAAAGTTTGATTAGAATTAGAAGCTCCCCCCCCTTCCTTCTAATTAGAAGGATTCATGAGCTTAGTCTTCATCAACTGGTAAGTTAATGAGACTTCTGAACATAAAGAGAACTAGTTGTCTGTTTCCTTGTTGTTTTATTGGTGATAAACGTGTTTCTGTTACAGTTTCCACTTGTGCACGTCGTCGTCCAACAGACGTTTTCTCGGTGGAGGTTGTGGTGGTTAATCAGGTTTTTTTAAGGTGGCCTAGAGACACACACACACACAAAGAGAGAGAGGGGGGGGGCACAGAGATGCCAGCTGGGACGGTTAATAAGAGACGAGGGTCGTTTCTTCCTCTTCTTCTCGGTCAGAGCCGCGAGGAGCCGCCCTGCGGGGGCCCCCCGTGCGGCCGCTGGCCGGCGGGCGCGAGTCACTGCGACAGGAAGTCCAGGGCGGTGTCGCGCTCCTCCACCAGCTCGGCCGCCGTGGCGTCCATCTTGGCGCGGGAGAAGTCGTTGATGTGGAGTCCGTCCACCATCTTCCAGGTCTGGTTCTGTGAGGGACGAGCAGCGAAAACAAGGGGTAAAGGTCAGAGGTCGAGCCGTAAACATCAGCCTCTCTCTCTCCTCTGGGCGCTCACCTTGATCTCGATGGGGAAGGAGTAGATGAGGTCCTCCGGGATGCCGTAGGAGTTCCCGGCAGCGTACACGCCCATGGAGATGAACTCGCCCTGTGGACAGGAAGAGACAACAGCGCCACTCAGTCTGGATCAACAACAACAACAACAAGACTCATCAACTATCATCACACTAAGCTGCAACACGGAGTCCACACAAACCTCCTTGGTGCCGAACCAGATGTCCCTCACGTGGTCGCAGATGGCCTTGGCGGCGGACATGGCGCTCGACAGCTTCCTGGCCTTGATGACGGCGGCGCCGCGCAGCTGCACCGTCTGCAGGGTGGAGACGGCGAGGAGGCGGTTGGAGGGGAAGACACAAGGGAAGGAAAAGAAGCGCGTCTCCTCGGTTCGAGGACGCTCACCGAGATGAAGTCCCCGCGGAGCCAGGCCTCGTCCTTCACGGCGTCGTAGGCGGGCTTCTCGGCGCCGCTCACGGTGACCTTGGCGTGGTGGACGTCGGGGTACTGCGTGGAGGAGTGGTTCCCCCAGATGATGACGTTCTTCACTTTGTCAGAGGACACGCCGCAACGCATCGCCACCTGCAGGCGGGGGACGGACATGTTTGATAAGATGGAGTCACGCAGATATTTGACCTTCAATCGTGAGAACGAACGGAAAACAATTAGAAAATAGAACATTCCGTGTCATTCAGTGGTGGAATCTCTTCTCTTCTATTGAGGGCATCTTTGGTTTGTTCAATAAACACATTTCTCACATTACACCAGACTTTCACACGGGAGGAACAACTTGAGAGGGAGGACGTTTGGTCTGGTTTCACTTCTTCAAAGGGGCTGCTGGGGGGGGGGGGGGGTCACATGTTCTTCTATGCACAAGCAAAAACAATTAAAGAAAAGTTCCGCCTAAGAAAACATCCAATTAAAAAGCAATAAAGTAAAATTGAAAAATAGCCCCAAGGCTCTAAAGCAGAGTTCATTTCCACCCGGGATAAAAAGGAAAAATAAAGACCTAACTGGTGGGCTCCTGTGTGTGTGTGTGTGTGTGTGTGTGTGTACCTGCGAGCTGGCCCTGTTGTGGTCCAGCCGGGTCAGGCAGGAGAAGTTCTCCTTGGGGATGGAGGGAGCCGACTTGGAGGCGATCAGACAGTTGGTGTTCGCCGGGTTTCCAACAACCACGACCTGAAAAACAAGGAAGTGGAGAAAAAAAAAAAAGAAAAGATCTCCGTCAGCCTGATGAGGTTGAAAGTAAAAACTATGAATGAGACTTACTGATGCAAAATGGTTGGTTGTGTATAATACAAATAAAAATATTAATTCTACAGGTTTGACAGCTGTTTAAACCCATATTTGCATAGTTGGTTCAGATTGAATATGAACTTTGAGACTTATTAATCAGTCTGTTTTTTCTCCAGTGTCTCCCTCATGAGAAGCTTTGACCTTTGACCTCTTTGGTAACACTAAACAGGGCGTCACAGTGCACTTTGGGGCTGATCAATGCGCTATGAGAGTTGTCCATCGCTCAAAGAGAGATGGAACCTCTGATGATGTGATCTTCTTTAAGGGGGGGGGGGGTGTGAGGGGGTTGGGTTTATTTAGTAATCTCGTGTTCTGACGTCACAAGCTGCTGTGGAGGGGGGGGCATTAAATAAAATGGACTCCAGGTCACCTTGACGGTCTTCTTGGCGAACTTGTCCAGGGCGGCTCCCTGAGTCTTGAAGATGGCGACGTTGGCCTTCAGCAGGTCCTTCCTCTCCATCCCCTCCTTCCTCGGCATGGAGCCCACCAGGATGGCGGCGTCGATGTCCTTGAAGCCGACCTCCACTTTGTCAGTGGGGATCACCTCTGTGGGGGGGGGGTTACAAATGCCAATATAAGTACAGATTATACTGATATAGTTCTTTTAAAAAGGAAACCTCTTCCATGTGGACCTCCTCTGTTGTTCTTTCACAGATCTGAACCCCGAACCTCGGGGTCATTTTCTGTCAGACTGATTAGATACGTTCTGTCAGACTGGACTTCAGTCCGGCTCCACGTCCCCTCCCCTCATGGTCGTCTCCAACACTGATCTGATTGGCTGCCGCTGTGGCTCAAGAACCAGCCAACCAGAAGCCTTATTTTAGACACTCCTTCCTCTTACCCCCAACCCTCCTCCTCCTCCTCCTCCTCACAGCAGCACTGACAACTAAGTTGTAGAGTACAAACAACACACGTTGTGCACTTTTTTAAACTCGCTCCAGAAAGAAAAAGCAGCTCAGATTATTGTGTCAAAGGAAGTGTTGACTCCTGTAAGCGGATTAATGTTAGTGGCACATTTGTGTGAAAAAGACTGTTTGCTGTAACCATGGCAACAAAGTTTAAGGCTTGAAATAAAGTTGGTTGACAACAAATGAGACAGTGAAGCGGCCTCCTAATCCTCCTATTAATGTATGAGCTGACGTCAGCCTTTTCATTCTGACGATTGCATCATAAAAGCGATTAAATTAATGAGGATTTTCTTGATGATAGTTCAAATAAACTCCCGGTTGGCTTCTTTGGTTCCAACAGGCAGTAAGAGGCGGCGTTGGCTCACCCATCAGCAGGGGGAGGGCGCAGTCCTGCAGCTCCATGACGACTCCGTCCAGCACCGGCAGCATGGGGGGGATGTCCAGCAGGACCAAGATGATCGGCTGGAAATAATAAGAGCAATAAATGAGAGGAAGACGAAACAAAAAGGGGGCGCCTGAGGGTCCACAACACCGGACCACATCCTTTTTAGGAGTAGATGCATTATATGCAGGGTTTTCTGCACTTCTGGACAAGAATCTTTAATATGGCAAAGACAGCAGAACATTTCAACAGCTGCCGATAACGAGATCACAGTCCAGCCAACGTGCGCCATGAAGCAGAACCTCACAAAAGCTATAAAACGATCTGCATTCTTCTTTCTGGCTCATCAGATTGATAGTATTTCCCCTGGTTGAGGGCTTCAATAAGCCGACGGCACGCATCACCCACACAGTGTGCCGCTCGGCCTCGGGGTGGGGTGGAGGGGGGGGGGGTGTTACATAATCAAGAGGTCGCTCTTACCTGGTCCTTCCCGAACACATCCCCCTTGGCGATGCTGTACAGCAGGGAGTAGGCGATCTGGCCAGCTGCGCCGGTCACCACAACACGGATCGGTTTGGTCTGTGAGGGGGAAACAAAGCCGTTTGAGTCATTTGACCTAGATAACAGATGAGGGGGGGGGGGGGGAGTAGGCCTTCATCCTTATCCTTATTATGAGGACTTCAGACTTATAGCCCAAACACTGCAATGGACGACATTCAGTGTAATTTTAAGACTCCATCGTCAGCCCTTGTTGATTTAACTCGACATGCATGAATCACAGCACGTCTTAATCCGGTTCGACGGTTGGTTCACGCGACTTTCGTGACGTCATCCACCGTGCGTCGCAATGAATGAAGCGGGACCCGCCAGCGCGATTCAAACGCTGCGAAGGTTTTATTTGAAGGACGTTTCCGGTCCACCCACAAACGTCCGGAAACTGTCCGAACTGACAGCAAAGCGTCCAGCGAGCGACGCGTCCCGTGTGGAGGGAGACCCGCGCTGATGACGCGGGGAATAAAACCACAGGCCGCGGCCCCACGTGACGCATTAAAATGGAGGCTGATGCACGGACGTCAGTTACGGCCGGTTTGCAAGGTTTTTTTTTTTTGAAAAGGCGGAAACGAACTTGAACGATGAACGGAACGTCTCCTCCTGCGCGACTCAAAAAACGTGTCCGTTTTTATTAATCCATTCAGCGCATTTAACGCCTGAACAAAAACGTCATCTACGACGTTAGCGTCGTCTTCTTCTTCTCCTCCTCCGTGACAGCGCGTCATTCAGCGCACCCGTTGAGCCGTTACGAGGCCTCGCGGTACACGTCGCCGGCGTGACGCGAGGCTAAAGACGCGTCCTACCATGTTTGCTAACGGTCGGAGATGATTCGGATCCGCGCTGCTTTCCCTGCTGAGACTCGGACTGGATGGAAGGGTCACCTCTCGTCCTTGTATTGTAAAGTCAGGCGGTTAAACGCCCCCCCCCCCCCCCCCCCTCCTCCCCGCGCGTGCGGTGCGACGGGACTTGTAGTTCTTTACAATGACACCGAACGGGCTTCAGGCGAAAGGAACACACTTTCCCGTGATGCACCGCGCGGGTCACACCGCGCCCACCGACTCCGCGTGTGAGGGGAGGATTTTCTGAAGAAGACTCCTTTTTAAAGTGAGACTCTGGATGGCTGACACCCAGTGGTTGGTAGAAGAACTGCATCTTTATGTTCTGCATTTTCTGCGTTTCTCCTTAATTAAAACAAATAAAAAATTCCCTGTGATTTACTCAATCCCAGGATTCCGTGTATCGTGTGAAGAAACACAGACACAGGAACATCCTCAAGACCTCTCGAGGACCATTTCATTCTGCAAACACTGGAGCACGTATCCCTGCAACCCTGATACAGTGAACCCATTCAATCCCTCCTACGATTCCTTAAAATCCCTTTGGATTGGAATTTGATGAATTTGCACAAAAAATACCCCAAAGCCTTTCTGGCCTCCATGTATACACCTTGATTTTTCAAAATAAGAGTGCATTTGAATTTCACTAAGTTTCTCCAGGCGAACCGGTTGTTCTGGTAATGTAATATCTTCAAAGTATATCTAGAATTTACAAAATCTATGACTTATTCTCGGGGCCTTGGGTCAAAGGTGAAAGGTCACTCTGGGTCCAGTTTGCTGCTCAGACTACAGGAAGTTGCCAGCCCGTTAAGTCGATGTTCAGCCTGTTATCTGCGGCCTTGTGGAAGGCAGATCTGACCGGAGCCGTCTGATCTGCTGACATTTATAGAGCAGACATCATCCCCAGCTGGAGAAGAAGTACTCAGATCCGATCCTCAGGTACAAGTACAACAATGGAAAAACACTCAAGTCCTAGAGGGAAACCTGAAAGGACATGAATATCTGACCGTGTTAATACTTAGCATAGCATATAGCATATAACGTTGTATTGTGAAAATATATTGTATCCATTATACCAATTTCAGCATAAAAAACACCACAGGCCACCAGTGTGTTGTATTCATAAGCTTATCCAAGACGAACTGACTAAAGTTGTAACACAGTGCCGTGAAAAGCACAACAATTGTCTCTGAAGTTGCAGAAAATTAAACTCCTCAACTATTACAGACACTTTAACACTCGTTGGTGGCTACTCTGATGCACAAATGTTTGTGCACAAGCACCGAAGGAGGCAGTTTTTCATGATATGTCCCAAGTAATGCTGCAGCATTTGACGTTTCAGACAATAACGTTTCTCCCAGCTTTGTGCAGGAGTTGCAGTCATAGCTGTCCATCCTGCGGCCCGTCAAGGACACGGGCCGCCATGTTGGATCTGTGCTGCGGTTCTGTGACAGGAGCTGACCGAGGTGCTGATAATCTGCAGCCGGAGACTGCTGCGTGAAGGCGGCAGCAAAACAGGGCGCGGGATAGCCCCGGTCTCAGCCTTCAGAATAAAGGTCCACATGTTGGCGCTAAAGATGTAGACAATTCTTGGATAAACCAAACATTAACAGTGGTACTTGACACACGATTAGATAAAAGGAAATGATGCATTAGTAAAACAGTAACATCTTTTTAGATTTGAAAATACTGGCTTTTTACATTTCTTTTGGTTGAAGAGGTTGTTATTTTACTAACTTCCACTATCACCATCGTTCCATAAAAATATCCCCCTGTCATGGGATCATTGGAGCATTATTTCTTTATTACTGAATTGCAGGTATTTGCAATTCAAGTTCTCAGTTTCATCACTTTCATAATTTATTCTGCCACATTTATTAATGCACCATGAGAAGACGTGGGACTTTTGTTTTGAAGGTCATGACCGGATGTGACGTTGAATCACTCTGGCGAGCTTCACAACACGGAGACTCCTCCCGGTGAATTAATGTCGACGGGTTCAGAAAAAGACGCAACCTGCCGGGATCCTTCGCCTTCACCGAGGTGTTGAGTTTCCGGCGGCCATTTTCACACGTGAAGAGCAAACGGACCGTTAAAAAAAAAAACCTCACCGAGTTTGTCTCCCCGTTAAGTCACACAACTGTTCAATACACAACGTTTAGACATTACCCACTGAACGCGTCATGTGTTAACTCCGGACTCTGTGGTGCTGCGTTCAGGGACGCCTCGGTGTCCGCTTTGAAACTCACCTGCGAGGACACCGCCTGCACCATCAGGTACATGGAGGTCAGCATCGTCATCATGGTTTCCTCCGGGGAGGGGGGGGGGTTGTTGTCGTTCACCGACAACCGAACAGTCCTCTGAGGCGGAGATGGCGGATCGAACCGACTCGGTACCGAGAGAGAGAGACACCGAGAGAGAGAGAGAGAGAGAGAGAGAGAGAGAGAGAGAGAGAGAGACTAGGGGGCGCGGTGCGGGACAGACACCCGCAGGGACAGAGAGACAGACAGACAGGCAGGAAGGTGCGACTTGGCGACGGCACCGGAGGAGACCGGAAACCCGGCTGCAGTTCAACCTTTACGGCTCCTTGTGCCTCACTGTCACCAACCACCCTCCACCTACACACGCACGCACACGCACACACGCACCGCACATACACACACGCTGCTGCTGTCAGTCTAGTCCCTTAAGACGATTTTGAGGACGTAAATAGCCTGCTAGAGCTTTTCATCTGGGGCGCACGTTATAAAGTATAATGTTGTAAAAACAAAAACAGATAGAAAGGGGGTTTTGTGTGCAGGAGTCAGTGACGTCACTGCAGGGGGACGGGAGGCCACAGGAGGAGGACAGCAGAACACTGGTGCAGGAGTAGTAATATTTTATTTATATTTTAAGCTCAGAGAACCTCTGGAGCTTCGGTGGCTCCTTTTCTAATGATTACTTTCATCTCACGTTATTGAACAAATAGCTCCAAGATATTTGTCTATAATCTCATTTACTCACAAACAGCCCCCCCAAAAAAGAAATTCGGTCAGTGATGGACTGTAACGTCAAATTGGAGTATAATTCAATTTTATGTGTCAATGAGCTCACGTACAAACACAAAGGTCACTAACAACATATTCTGTTTGTTTATTCTAACTTCACTCTGAGTGATTTTCTGATGCAACATAGCAACATTATTCAGTTTTCAGCTGCATAATGCAAAAAATAAGTTCTGCTTTTAAAACTCTACAAATACAGGCATTATATGTAAGAGCACTCATTGACAGGACGTCTTCCTGTGATCGATGTTGCAGCTGATGCATCAACGATGAAGCAGGAGGTGCAGCTGGTTCACGCTGGGACTCTTCAAAAGGTTATCAGAGCAGTTGAAGAATGGGAGAGAGAAGAAACACCAAAAAAAACTAAATAAATCTGTTTTTTCAGTTTAAAAAAAATATAAGATTATTTTTTAATGAAATATGAGTTTAAATGTTTAGAACATTACAATTTAGTGTAACTAACAAAAAGCTCTAATGATTTACAAGAAAACAGCAAGATGCTTTTTGTAAGAGGTCAATTTTTTAATAGCGTGTTGTGTTTAACTAGTGTTTTAATGTAAATTTGGATTCCAACGAGCATCCTCAGCTCAAATGAACACAGACCAGTAAAAAGTACAACGAGTCCCTCTTTGATGAAATATACTATAACTTAAGTGAACAAATACCTCAGAACTGCACTCCAGTGTGTCAGTTAGTGTACTCAACGTACTCAAAGTACTTACATTCCACGCCGAACCACTGTGGCTGTCTGTGACGTCACTTCCGCCGGCTGCCAGCAGGGGGCGCTGCGCGCCGAGGAATCGGCTCGTGCGTCTCTGCGTGTTGGAGGGTTCGTGTCGGCTAAACGTGGACAAACGAGCAGCGTGGGCAGATCTGTGCTTTACCCCCACAGCTTAAGGGCATTCCTCCCGATGTGGAACTAGCTTTAACCTCTGTAACGAAACCCCCGTCACGTGACAGAGGTGCAAATAGTGCAAATGAAACAAAATAAAAGAAATGCACAGAAGGTAAGGTGGTGTGTTTGTAATATATACTAATTGAGAATATGGATAAGACAGGGGTGGGTATCTATAAGATTTTGCTTCCCTCTACACCTTTTCTTGTACAAAAGGTGACTTTTCTAATATCATTTTGTGGTCTATGTCTATGTTGATTTTTAAATTTTTTATTTTTTAATGTCTACATGTTCAAGAAATAAAATGCTTCAAATCAAATCAAATAAATATAAACAGGATAACAGTTCATGTTGAATTATTTACACTATTATGTGTCTCTTATTTGCTTCTAACCCTGTGACGGATCATTTGTTCCATTCACACTTCAGTTCAACTTTTGTCTAATTGCAGCTCATTTGGATCATTTGATATATCTGTCTTAAGATGAAAATGAGTGAGTGATTTTTGAATGGTCCGTGTGGCGTTGATGCTCCACGGAGCATCACACACATCACACACCGGAATGTTTTTGAATTATCGGATCATAAGGGCCTCCCACATGTTATTAATGTCTTCCCCAGGATTTATGTGATGACCTGACTTTTCAGTGTTGAGTTCAACATCATTCACATTTTTAATTACTCATTTCAAGAATCTTTTGACCCAAAACATTTATATTCTTATTGCAAAATAACTGTCCTCACATTCAAACAAAAAAAGCACCTGTCAGTTTCGGGTTGGAACGGCTCAACATGCTCCAGGGGCCAGTTGGTGAAAGACGACCTGATAATAAGACAGAACGAACCTGAAGGGAAATGATTGACAGAGCTCATGAATGACATGTGACACGAGCTGGCGACCCACTTCTGACCCTCTCAGCCACAGAACTCCGGTCCACGTGAAAACATTGAGACACGCCGGCTGTTGTGAAAATAGTTGCACAATAGTTGCCTTTGATTTAAATGTTGCTGCCTGAGAATAAAGCCCTTCCTCACGGGACCACGTGGACAAAACCAAGCTAGCGTTAGCTAGCTGCCCCCTTTTGCTGAGCCTAAATGGACTCGTTCCTGCACGCCATGTTTTCATTGTTGTCCTAAAAGTGACCCAAAGCACTTAAAGACTTCGATATGTACACACGCGGGCTGTGAGGGGGGAACTAATCGCCGTGACGACGTCTCATTTAGCCGCTCGTTAGCATCTCTTTTTTTTTTGTTTTTGTTCAAAGAAACCCGAAAGAAAGGGGAGAAGTGTCGTTACGTCGCAGCAGCCGACACAGAGCAATCTTCTCCTGGTGATGAACACGGACCTCCACGCCCCCCCCGACCCCCCCGACTCCCCCCCCCCTCCAGCGGCGAGGCCCACGGCGGTGACTCGCCTGACCGCGAGGTGAGCGCCGGCATTCCTTCACGCAGCCGTCGGCGGGCGCGCACAAAGCCCGATTAAGCAGCCTTGAGTGCTCCGCACAGCAGGCCCCGACCCGCCGAGCGAGCAGCAGCCGCTCGGTCAATCAGGGGACGCGTCCCCTTCTTCTTCTTCTTCTTCTTCTTCTTCTTCTGCAGCGTGTATTTACCTGCGATGAGACGGCAGGTAGCCAGCGTGCTCGCCAGCCAAAGGTGCTTCAATGCTGCGAAGCCTGCAGAGAAATGACAGAAGAAAGTTGTTACTTGTCTTGGTGGCACAACGTGCTCGTATGAAGTGAAGTTGTCATTCAAGTTAAGTCGTGTGCGTCCAGTAGTTTTACACTTTTATAAACGGAGGTTTTTTGCAACGGCCTTCTTCACTTCTCTCTTTGGTCCCGCTGTGATTCCTCCTTTAATGCGTCTTTATTCCTTTGAACAGGTATTTTAACTGAATGGTTGATGTCTGGTGACTTTCACTCACACAGAGATGTTAAATGTGGTTTTTGGGAGGTTAAAACAGAATTTAGGTGATGAAATGCTTTGATGAAATTTGGTACAAAACGTACAAATAGCATTTATAAATGTGTTGGAATGGAAAATATTCTGTTCTACACGAGGCTTCAGGAAACTACACTGGGAGAAGGTACGTTGGCCCAAAAACCGCCTTTTTTCACTGTAATTTGTAACATTTATTTTTGTATTCATCTCAAATGAAAATAAATGAAGAGACGGATAAATGTGTCCACTGGGGCTCCTGGGGGGTGACGTCACGGAGGTCACGGAGGTCACGGAGGCGACGGTCACAGCGCACAGTAAAGTGCACGCATGCAGACTCTCATGAACAGACGGTGAGAGGGTTAGAAACACTTTTCAGTTTCGACTCGTGTAAAGGTCTAACAAAGATAAAACATGTTTTTCAACTGTCGTAATGTGCCGTTAGAGAAATAAATTAACAAAATGTGAGCGACCCCTGATGTCGGCTCTGTGTCTCTTTCGGGGGCCTCACCAGGTGAGAAGGTCCCGTTCGTGTTGTGGTCGTTGTGGTGTGAAACGAGTGATTTCGTCACACCGCTCCTCGGGTTTTGTTTCACATCCGCGTCGGCTCGGATGTCACCACATCGTTCCATCGTTCTCACGATTAGCGTGGAAATTCTTCAGTTTAGTGACCTTTGACCTCCAAACTCGAATCAACCTTTTGCCTTATTTGTACCTGAGAAATCAAGGTCAACCGGACAAAAAAAAAACAAAATCATCATCATCGGAGGCCTAATAAATTGGGAAAATTCATGGTTGAAAAAAGTTATCTTTAAAAAACTGAGTAAATGTATTCAGAATATTTCATGTAATGGAAAATAGAAAATACTAAGTAAATAAAAATAAAGATGGATGCTAAAGGCTCAGAAAAAAGCTGCAAAATAATTCAGTTTTCCAAAAAATGCAAATATAATGAATTAAAATCACTTCAAAGAAATTATTTATCAGTTAAGAAGGATGTTATTTGCCACTTGAACTTTTCTATGAGCCCGCAAGACTTTTAGGGTTTGGTCACATGTTCCAAAATTGAATCCCTATAAATATCCGATACCAAACTCAAACATGTGACCCCCCGCCCCCCCTCACAGAGAGACGTCTGATGACCATAATTTCATCCCACTGAAGCCGTCGCTCAGCGGCTCGCGGTGGTTTGACGCCCGAGGAATGTCGGGAATGCGTCTCTCTGACCTCTGAGCCCTGAGCTTTTCATCAACCCCCCCATCCCGCGCCCCCCCCCCCCCCCCCCCGCCTGAACCCACGGGGACAAGCGAGCCCATTCGGTTCGTCGGAGGCCAACTGTGGCGGCGTCCGTTGCCTCGGCTGGTTTCGGCGCCGCCGGTAGACGCCGCCGTGTTATGACTGGCCGCGGCGCCCATGTGGGGATTAAAGGAACTTATCGCTACCCACGACAACAACACGGGCGTCTCCCATCGGGGGGGGGGGGGGGGGACACGCGATCGCAATCGAAAACGTCTTTTCTTGTTGTTTGTTGCCGCGATCGACGGCGGCGCGTCGATCGCGGATAACGAGGAGCATTGTGGGAGCTCCTCCTGACCTCCAGGTGAACCACGGCGTCGGGTGAAGTCACACCCGACGTGGCCGCTTATCTCCTCCTCCAGGCCCCGCCTCCGCCCTTCCACTCCCACAGACGACCATTTCGGGCGCCTCTCCCTGGCGACTTACGCCACACCTGCGGGCGCGCTGAGCGAAGGCCGCCGCCCCCCCCCCCCACCCCCTCCTCCCCGCAGGCCGCACCGGTCGACCCGTATCCGGGGGCCGAAGGAGACGTGCGAGCGGCCGCATTCCAACGGGGATTTGCAGAGCGGATCGGTGGAAGTCATCTAAACCGAGGATTAGGACGCTCAGATGCTCCGATAGCAACCGCCTCCCCTTCGACTTTCATGGGAACGACAGTTCGCAACCGCTGACAGCGACGAACACCAGCAGAAGCACGTTAGTCATGAACGTTCTGGTATCCAACTCCCCCCCCCCCCCCCCAAACCCCCCTCCCTCCTCTTTGCCTCCTCGGCTGTAAACTCCTGCCGGGGCGCCAACACTTGGCAACCCTTTGGGATAATTAAGACTGGTCACGCCCCAGAATCCCCCCCCCACCCCCCCCACATGGTTCACCTAGCCTCTTATAACCCCCCCCCCCCCCCCCAACCCCCAACACACACACTCCTTGGCAACAGTATCCGCTCCGTCGCCGCTTCTTTCCACTTCTGCTGCCAATCACACTTACTCCACCATCTGCCTGGAATGGCGCTGATAGAAAAGGCCCTAAAGTGCTGGTACGCGGCCAGAGCCGCTGCCTGCGCGCTGATTAATGGTTAATGGTGAAGACCGAGGTGGGGGGCGGGGGGGGGGGGGGGGGGGGCGCGTCCTACGCCCTCCTCCTCGACACGAGAGCAGTTTCGGCGAACACAACGATGTGAGGAATCCTCCGTCACCTTGGATCACGTCGCTGCGCCCCCCTTGAGGGACAGAGAGGTTCTGACAGACCTTCTGCTCCCAGCTGCTCTGGTAACATACGCGTGGATGTAGGTCTGGAGGTGAGATGTAAAAGTCTTTACCTGAAGGGTTCCATGCAGCTCGGGGAACGCGGACCATGAAATGAAAGGTTTAAGGTTGTACGACTTTTTAACAGTAAGTTTGCCCCTAAACGCATACCTTATGTTACGGACCGTAACTCACTGAACGAACATCATGAGATTGAGACCACAAACTCATGTTTACGATGCTCACTGAGGGTATGAATCGAGACAGAAGTCATTTTCTTATAGACCTCTATACAATCTGACTTTTTTTGGACCCAGGGGTGTCGCCCCCTGCTGTCCATTACAGAGAATGCACGTTTAAGTCGCTGTACTTATCGGACCTGGGGGTTGAATCAGAAGAGGAGCCTCAGAGGATCTGATTGGGTCGTCTTTGAAGCACAAGAACAAACGTTTAACACCCTTTAAGTCATTTGTACGTTGTTTTTTTTCATGCTTTCCACGTTATAAACACCTTGATGTTTTGTCACCTGTCGACTCAGTGAAGAACAGGACCAACTGACACAAGGAGGAGACTCACAAAGAACAATCGTCCTAAAGTCAAAGCATTCCTTTGAGAGAGCTCAAACAAACAGAACCTTTAAAACGGCCGCTCCTGTTCCGCCTATTATTTGCCCTCTGTCACCTTCGCCCGGGCTAATCCTGCCCCCGCCTCCTGTCGCCGTGTCAGATTCTGGCCCCGCCCACCTTTTCTCCTCCCGATGAACTTTTCAACCCTTCAACTCTGCCCTCGTCCCCCGGGGACGGGAGGCCGGGTGCCGCAGGGCGCCGGGCGCCGTCTCCCCGCATGCAAACCGACGCGCCGCCTCGCGTCAGGTTGGGGGTGGAGGGGGTGGAGGGGGTGGAGGGCCGGCGGCCATGTTGGATGAACCCGGACAGGAGGTGTGCTCTCTTCCTCCCCCGCCATCGAGGAGTCAAGAGAGGAGAAGCAGAGAGGGGGGGGTGGGGGGGGGGGTCCACCATCTGTCAATGGGACACACCCACATTCCCTGTCCCACAAAACACCCGTATGGATCAGTACCACCAGTATGGATCAGTACCACCAGTATGTAAGTAAGTAAATGCGTCTGAATGAAGCTTCACGTTTCAGTTACGATCAGTAAATAGTAACCTGATAATGATTCATGATTTTGGGGGTTTGAGGTGTTCAATAGTTAAATAAAAGCATCTTCACACTCATAACGGTTACTTAAAACATTCTGACTCGGTTACATCCTCAAGATGAGGTGCAAAGTCCCCTTTTTCAAGGCACCTGAATTGCAAAAAGTAGACCAGGTTGCATTCACACTAAAGGTCAAAGGTCAGACACGAAAACCTCTGGTTTTTAACACTTTGGATGTAAAGGAGACAAAAGAACAACTTGTTGCAACATTTCTGGCAGATTCGTTTCTGCAGTTTCAGCCTGAAAGAGCGAGTGTCGGCCATGACACCCCTGTGGGGGTCAAAGGGCGGCTCACTTTCACCAGGAGTCTGAGGAAGTGCCGGATCGCGGCGCCTCTCTGTCCGCCGAAACGCTGCACCGCCTCCTCCTCGGGCGCCTCGCTCTTTTGTGCCGCCTTTTTATTTTCGCTTTTTCTTCTCCGGCAAGAATCGAGCCAAAGCCCAGAGGGGGCCGCAAACCAGAGGGAGCGAGAAGGAGGAGAAATAAGAGACACTCCGAGAGAGGGAGAGGGAGAGAGAGAGAGAGAGAGAGAGAGAGAGAGAGAGAGAGAGGGAGGTGTAATTCAAAACTGGGAATCCGTGTGACGCATATTGGGTGTTAGTTGTAAGGGGAGAAACAACATGGCCGCCAGCGAGAACGTTTGTAGTCCCAAAGATTTCCTGTCAGCTTTTCTTTGTACAAACTGTGTTACATAAAGACATGCAATAGGACACACACGCGCGCACACACACACACACACACCAGTTCACATAAGAACGCAGCATCTTCTGCACACGTGAATAATAAAGTGTCTTTCACACAAAGTCTTCAAACACAGGAAAGGCGTCTGTGGATCTGCTGCGTTTCAGGACTACGGACAGCGGTGCGCCGGCTCAAACGGTCCCACTGCGGTCACCACACAACGCCACCTGCACCCCTTCTGATACGTTACTCGACTCGGCGAATCAAAGTCCCAACGCGTGTGTTTTTTCTCCACTGCCAACAACAGTGACGGCCTTCATTTCTCCGAGCGCATCGCCGTAACACACAGTCACACACTGTTACACACACATATCCTCACAACTCACACCATCAGAGAGAAATTAACCCCCTTTAATGGAGGCCAGATTGATGGATGAAAAGAAGAATGGAGGCCGGTGGGGGGGGGGGGCACGAATGATCTCACGGCTCATCCTAATGAATACATAAAGGCGTCTTTTTTTCCCGAGCCCTCCGCGTCCCACCAGAGTCGGGGGCCTTATTGGCGGCGCAGGGCGGCGCGTCTTTTGTTCTCGCCCCCCGCAGACAGGGCGGCGGTGAAAGCAATCTGCGCCGTACGCGGAGCTGCATCCAGCAGCCCGGCCCTGATAAGGAGACCCCCCCCCCCCCCCCCGGCCTCCCCGCTAGTGTCTGGTCCAGCGGGCTAAGCCTCGCCTTCCTAATCCCCTCCAGAGGAGAAAGAGAAAGAGAAAAAAAAAAAAAAGTGCTTTGATTATTTTTTTTTCGCTGACCAATAACGCCACAAGCGGAGCGCGGCGGTGGCGTTGGGCCCTCGCGCCGGAGGGAAAGGCGGCGGGCCTCGATTTGTTGCGTTCATCGCCCTCACCCCCCCCCCCTCCCCCCCGGTGATCTGCGCGGCCCTCAAAGCCTTTTTGTTCAGCTGTTTTTCATCGTCTTTCCTCTCTTCTGTCAGCGCGTGAACATCAGCTCGGAGGTGGAGGAGCTTCCGGAAGCAGGAGCAGATCTCACCATCTCACCGCGTGGAAGAGGCTTCCGGGGGTTCAAAAGGCCGACAAGGTGCCACTCAAGGCACCAGAACGGCAGGTAACCTGTCCGCTTCCAAATGCCGACCACAAAAAAAGCCTAATTATGGCCCGCAACCCCCCCCCCCCCCTCCCTCCCTCCTTCGGAGCGCGCAACTTCCCGTGCAAACCCTGCACAATGCAAATGAGCGGCGTAGGTTCGGGGGAGATAGCACCCGGGCTTTAAGCTATGCAAAAATATTCACAATTCCAAGCTTGAGGATGACGAGAAAAATAATAAGATACGAAAAGTAGGAGAAGAAATGAAAGAAATGATGGTATTTTGCTTTGCTGGCTGTATATTTAGGTGGTCTGGAGTGTGCTGGGGATTTGTTACCGTCTGTCACCTTTCCCTCCCCTCCCCTCCCCGGGCATCATCTCCCTCTAATTAAAGTGTTTGTTGTCACCCTCAGATCCGGGGTGTGAAATCAAGTTAGCAGTTTATGTAAGAGCCGTGGAGGAAATCAAACACTTTGTTATCCAGAAAGACAGCGACTTCAATCACTGCGAGCTGGGATATATGTTCCCATTGTTGACTTCGCTATCTGCATGCTAAGCCAATTTTCTACTTAAGTCTCCCAGCTTTTAAAAAATGTTATTTGCTTCCCTATGTGGTCTTAATTCTTACCCCTGGCTGATAAGCACCGCCGCGGCAGGCCGGGAAAATATAGGCCCAATTATAGAGGACTTTAAATTCCAAATCATTCTTTGGAGAATGGGAAAAATAATTTTAATGGAAAAGTAGAGGGATGTATTTTGAGGTCCGATGGTCCGTTTCACAAGACCCCCCCCCCCCCCCCCCTCACCCACAACAACCCCTTGATCCCCAAAGGGACTCGGCTGATACTTTTAGCAGAAGAGCCGCTCAGAAGTAAAAAAAAAAAACTAAAAATTACAACCATTGATTCTCCCCAAAGAGTCCTCTGATTTCTGCAGAGCCTTTGAACGCACCATGCAGCCACGGCGTTTACGTCATTAATGCGGACATTTCTGGTAATAGCGGCTGCACGCCAGGTCCTGACCTTTGACCCGATCTCAGAGAATCACCAAAGTTATCACAATTAGTCCTGGGGCGGGATTAGAAATCCATCCAACAGCCTTGGACGGCGTTTAAGTCAGTCGGGTTCACCCTCTGGGGATCATGAATGTCCGAAACAAAATGCATGCCAATCCATCCAGGAGATGTTGAGGTAATATGTGGAAACTTGGACTGCGGGTGGCGCTAAAGTGAAAGTCAAGTATGAACTGTGCTTATTCAATAAAAGAGATCCCTTCTTTGGGGATCAGGATAACCTGAATCCAAACGTCTAAATAAGTGACTCACCTGGCGTCAAATACCGGTTCTCCACCTCCACAAAGACGCAAGAGGCCGCTCAACAACACAAACCCCCGTTAACGGTGCATCTGTGGACTGAGAACAATTTCTTTCCTGCTTAAACCGAGAAACGACCAAATGCCGACAGCTCTGTTAGCATGTAGCATGTAGCGTGTAGCGTGTAGCATTTACAAACGGGAGTTAAACCCTTCATTTATTCAGAGGATTCTTCTGAAGCCCCACAAAAAAAAAAAACACAGACAGCGCAACAGACTCCCTTTACCCAGGATGCCTTGCACACGCCACCTTATTTCCGCACAGTGAGTTGCGGTTGATTGATCCGTCAGCCGTTGCCCGTCGTCCAGCTGGGCGGAGGCCCGGCCAGGTGTTGCATCCTGGGAGGAGAAATAAGCCGGCGTGGCGTGGAGAGACGACCTCGGCCGCGATCCGGAAACTCAGACCCCCTGCCCGACACCCCCCCCCCCGGCTTCAGCTGCTGCCCAGACACACAAGCCTGGTATTTTTGTAAGGTGGGGGGGGGTGACAGGGGGGGGGGGGACAGGTGCTCCTGTGACAGCGACCTGGCAGAGATCGAACCCCACGGTGCCACCTGCCCACCTCGCTGCCGACCCCCTGCCCTGTCACCACTAACACCCCGCCCTCCCCTCCACACCCCCTTCTTTTGGGGGGAGAGGGGGGTGTGATGGGGGGTGGGGGGGGCAACAGGATCTGGTCCAGAGGGATAACAGAGGAGGAAGAGAATCCAATTCCTTATCCAACCTGGCAACTGACTTAATTCCACTCTTGGCAGCCGGCGAGCAGACGGCTGCTGCCGCTCCGAGCGGGTACATCGCCGTCTGAGGAGCAGGAGGGAAGGAGGGAGGGAAGGGAAGAAGGAAGGAAGGAAGGGAGGAAGACATGATATGCTCAAAGGAAAAGGGGAGGGAAAAAAGGA
Organism: Pungitius pungitius; assembly: GCF_949316345.1. NCBI lineage: Eukaryota > Metazoa > Chordata > Actinopteri > Perciformes > Gasterosteidae > Pungitius > Pungitius pungitius. The sequence continues at coordinate 19,650,248 of NC_084908.1, forward strand.
TGGAAGTAAATGAAGACAAAAAGAAAGCGGATGGATCACTTTGTGAAGCTTTATATATATATATATGTAAATAATTGGTGTATCTAATATAAATGTTATGAATGTGACCTATAGACCTTTATTAAACTACTTGTTGACCTTTAATAAAGCTATTATCAATTTATACATACAATTTATTTAAAAAGAAATTATGAAAAACAAACATTAACATTATTTCATGTATTTGCTTCCTGTTGTATTTTGTTTTCTTTGTGAGTTTTCATGTTTCTTTACTTTGTTCATTACGTTACTTTTGTTTTGTTGCTGTATTTCTGCTTTGTTTTATTAGCTTTATTGTGCAAATAAATACAATGAATGAATGAGAAGCTAAAAGGAAATAATGAAAGGAAGAACTCATCTGCCAAGTTCTTTAACTGCAGTTTCCATCAAACTTTCAAATGTGTTTCCAGTTGAATGGAGTTCAGATCCTTTGACAAATATCTTACATTTCAGGACCCGATTTTACAAACAAATGTTTGATCTTTAGAAAATACAAAATAAGATGCTCTGTTAAAGATTAATTTAAAACATAAAAAATGAGCTGCACCTCAAACAGCTTCAACATTTAAGTACAGGAAATGAGCAATATAAAAATACTGTCAAATCAATTTAAAATGCAGTTTATTTTAAACAACAGCATTATTATTATTATTGTTATTATTATTATTATTTTTATTATTATGCGCCAGGAACGGGAGAAATGATCTCATGCTTAGCGTCTCTTCATACTGTGAATATTTACACACTCTGAGTCAATTATTAAAACAAAGATATATTTCTCATTTTGTGACCACAAAATGCACCAAAAAACGAGGAAAATCTGTGAACTGTGATTAAAAAAAAATCTTCATATATTAAACAAAAATGGACAGAAAGAAACCAAATGAAAGTTTTTAGGAGGTAAGAAAGAGGTAAAAAGGAAGTAAGGAAGGAGACATCTCTTAAAGCCCCCTACACACACACACACACACACACACACGCACACACACACACACACACGCACACACACACACACACACACACACACATCAGAGGGAACAGCAACAGTTCCAGTCCGCTCGTCCTCTAAGAGCCGAGCAGATTGAAAAGGAGGAACCGAGGCCGCGGAGCATGAAAGAGGATAAAAGAAGAAGAAGAAGAAGAAGAAGAAGACAACAGGAGAAGAGAGAGTAAGGAAAAGAGGGGGGGCTGTGTGTGTGCAGGGGGGGGCGGAATCAAGAAACAAGAGGGGAGGGTCAGTCTTCAAACGAGCCCCCACCTCCCCATCACTTAAGACACATTTGGAAGGGGGGGGGGGGGGGGCGGAGGGTCAAATTATTAACACTCCTACGGCCACTTTAAAGATGACAAAAGAGAGAGTGAGGGGGGGGGGGGGCGCTGACGTTTCACCCAGGCGGTCACCCCCTTCTTTAATTAGTCACTAAATTAACCCACCCTCCAGCGCACAGACACACACACACACACACACACACACACACACACACACACAGACACACACACACACACACACACACACACACACAGACACACACACACACAGACACACACACACACACACACACAGGATTGAAAGGTATTTGAGGTTATCTCTTTTTTGTATATTTTTTGTTTAATCAGACAAATACTGTTTGTTTCGCGTCTCTATTAAACTGAGTTATGTTTATTTTGGATTGAATTGAACATTGAATTTGCCTGATTGATTGTTTGTTTGATTCGTAAAAATAGTTTTAAAAAAATAGAACAAACAAACTAGAACAAACAAAATAGAACAAACAAAAACCCACAGAGCCCAAAGAGACACTTTCACGATGTCTGTTTAGTCCGAACATCAACATTATTACAGCTCATACTCATTAACATAATAAAACGGGGAAAAGAAGCAAATATTTCGCGACGCTGGAACCGTGAATTTAAAGCAGCGGCAGCTAAACAGCATCTATTGTCAGAAATAAAATATAATATGTTACTTTTATTTTTTGATATAATCGAGGAACCAGCGCTCTGGTCTCCATGGAAACAAAACACACGCAACCTCCGTGGCTCTTGAGCAGCTGTTTGTTTTTGTTGCACCTTTCACTGTAAATTTACTTTATAAACGAAGCTTCGACCGATTGCAATCAGCAGACCCACCACTAGATGGCGCCGGGTGGCACACGCTGCACCTTTAAGGGCCGACGCCTCTCGGATTACCTTAAAAACCCTGGATGAAAAACTGTGACGCAGTTTTCTGTCTCTCATCATCGACGTCCTCGCGTCGGGAGGCTTTCCACTTCTCCAAATTGATTCAGTTTAACTGAGATCTCATCTAGATTGGCTCTCGGAACTTAATTCTTTGTTTTATAATTTGCTCTTAATCGCCTCTCTTGCTAATGATAAGGCTTCAGCTGTGCTTAGACCAAAGCCCCCTCATTGTGAGCCCCTAAAGCTCTTAAACAAATAAGATTAGAGCACCTCCCGCGCCACGTTTGTGAATAAGACGAGCGATATCAGATGTGCATCATCCAAATCATCTGCTTCTGCTGTCCGTCCGCTCACTGAAAAAAGAAAATGTCAGGCCAAATAAAAGCGTTTTCCTGGTTTTAACCAGTTATCGAAGGTGAAAATGACGAAAATGATTATTTTAGCTTTTTTGAAGCGAAACAACGATCTTTTCCGAAACTAAACTGAGAAAATGTCTCATCGAAACCGGAGTCGGTTTCCTGTGAAGACGGAAGGGGGGGGGGGGGGGGAGTTTTATTTCTTCTCCCACAATTAATTAATTTGACAACGTGTATATATTTTCACGTGTGAGGGTCACCCGCCGTTGTATTGACCCTTCACGCCGCTGGCGCCGCTTTTTATAACTTTTAGGTGAGTTGGGCTGTTTTTTCCGCAGTGGAACCAACCCCCCACCCCCCCCCCGCCGCCCCCCCCCCTCCTAAAAACGCCAGCGTTTGTTTATGCTCGGCTGACTATAATCCCGGGCGCTTCTTCTGTTGTGCGCCGGCCTGTCAGTCAAAGCGGTGACAGCAACACCGAAGGGCGCCTCAAACACAGGCACCGACTCGTCACCGCAGCTCCGGGAATAAAGTCCACCACAAACAAACAGGGGAAGGTCTCCCGGGGCGGAGCTCCGCCCACCAGCCACACGGCCACAGAGCGATCGGGTGACCACGGGGGCAACATCTGCTGCTGCAGAAAGAAAGGAAGGCCCGGCTTCGGATGACGCCATTTGCGACCCCAGAGCGTGTAGAAGAAGAAGGGGCGCTGATGTCACCCGGTTGGTTTGTGGACGTGAAGCCCGGGCGCCGTCCTGGGGGTCGTAGGCCGTCGTCGGAATGTTGGGGTTTTTTTGTGCCACATTTGGAATACGGAGTGGTCACGTGACACCGGATAAGTCCCCGGTATTGGTAGAGACCTGACAATCACGGCAAGCCCCGCCCATAACCATCATTTACTAAATTAACATCAAGCTGTGTTGAAGAAGACCTTAAACTAGAGATTGAGACCATAGTCTCATGTTTACATTGTTTACTGAGGTAATAAATCCATTGAGAAGTAAAGTAATTTTCTTATAGACTTCTTTATAATCTGACTGTTCTATTTGCGGGGGGGGATTTCAAATTTGGTTTTTTTACTAAACCCAAGAGACGCCAAATGGATGCTGACCAAGCAGCTTGGATTTTGAGTTTCGAGTCGAGCAGGAAGTCAGGCGTCGGACTTTTAGGCACAAAAATACACAAAAAAATCATTTCAAATAATTACATTGTTAAAGAAAATTTAAGATTTTTCAAAATTCTCTTAAATCGACGTTCTTGTGTTTCATAAATCGCTGTTGAAACGTTGGCCAGGACACGACGTTCCCTGTTTTATTTTCGACTTTATTTTCCTCCTTAAATTGACGCCGGGCCGAGGCGGGGGGGGGGGGGGGCGCAGTGAGACCCCCCTCCATGTCTCTGTTGCTCTGTCGCGCGGAGTCACAGATCAAACGTCGCGGGCCAGTTTTTCCATTAGTGCTGAAATAGACCTGGACCCCGGCTCAGCAGAAAACACATTCCTCCCCGCCACTCCGAGACTCGACTTAATGGGGATTCCCTGGAAGGCAGCGGCTCTCCTCTTCTTCTTTTTTTCCTTCTTCTTCTTCTTCTCCTCCTTCTGCTGCTTCTTCTTTAAGTGTTAATCCTCGGGAAACTTCCACCCTACAGCGGCCCGTTTGAAGCGAGCCAGTGGCCGTCCGACTAAGTACGGCCCCCAGTCATCTGAATCATTAGATTAGGCTTAGGCATCGCACCCGACAAAGAGGTTCCCCCCTCGCCGTTTGTTTCAAGGAGGGGCCCCCGCTTCGGCCTCCGAAAGGGGAGAGAATCACTCGGGAGGCAAAGGACATCAAACGCTGGAGCGCCGGGAAGAACAAGATGCGAGGTTCTGCAGGGGCCCGGCGTGAGCGACGCACCGATGCTCACAATACTACAATAACAATAAGTACTGCATTCAGATCTCCCAACGCCAAAGTGCACGATAGATAAATGCAGTCGAGTAAAAAGAACTATTGTGCTTTCAAATATGCTCTAAATACAAAGTAGCATGAGATCAGGTTTGTTTTGAAACTATTGTTGAGTCGGAGTCAAGCAGCGGCTCGCGGCCCAAATCCGGCCCCCCAGCATCACGATGTGGCCAGCTGTCACTCACGGAACTTAAGACACTATTTTCCACAAAGGGAAAAAAAAGGGACCTTTTTATTCAAGAGTAACGCAAACACATTCTTTAATTATTAAGGAGCATCTACAGGAGGATGCAGCCTATTTGTTAACGATTTGTTAATCATAGTTTATTACATAACATTAGACTTAGGGTTACTTTACTTTACTTTACTACATTCCAGTCTGGTTTTATGTTCAATGACTTTCAACAATGATTCCAACTACGAATGACTTTCGATAAACAAAAGCTCAGAATGAGAAACTGTGAAAGTCACAACATAACGGGGCTGAGGTTTCTCAGGCGCTCTCATGCCCCACAATCTGAAAGGCTAACAGAAGATCTTTTTAAAAAACGCAGAAGAACTTCTTTCTCTTCTCGGAGCACGGCCCAAAAAGTTGCAGGAATGTGAACCGGAATCACTTCAAAGAGCCTCGTTTTGTCTCGTGCAAAGCATCTAATCTCCCCCCTTTGAAGACGAACGTCATTGTCTCTCCCGCCGCTGACAGCCCTGATAGGAATATTCATGTTGGTGGAGGTGGTGGTGGTGGTGGTGGAGGGTGTGTGCGTCTCCAGATTGGCTTCTTAAACAGCCGAGGAGCCATTTTGTGCAGAAGGAGTCCCGGACATGTCAGGGCTGTTGACAGTCTGTGCTCGGGATTAGTGGGCCAGCGGCGAGGCGGTCCCTAATCCCTCACTGTATCGTAATCTATTTACCCGCCGTGCTAAAGGGATTTCCATATGAAACCATACACACACACACACACACAGATGCTGGAAGTGTTAAAAATCATAAATCAGCATTTGGCTTTTTACCCACTTTTCAAGCCTGTTTGGTGGGTTTTTCTCCGCTCCGCGTTAGTTTGACGAGGGAGGACGAAGCCGAGTGAGAACACATCAGTCAGTCAATCAAACTTTGTTTGCAGAGCTCCTCTCGCACACGTCTTCAAAAGTGCATCACAGAGATGATGGACACATGTGGAAATATGAGAGAACAAGTGTGGACCGTGAAACAACAGAAGAGACAAAAGCAGTTGAGCCATTTGCCGACCTGACACGTTGAGGCCGACACACACAGGAAAATGAAATGATGGAAATGTAATACAAGCTATAATAATGACAGTAAAATAGTGTGAAATAGGAACTAGATAGAATAACAAAATAGAATATAATTATATGTTTAAATAAAATAAAAAAACAATCAAATCAAATAAGTCAAAAATGAATAAGTGAATATAATCCGTTTAAAATGAATAAATGCAAAAACAATATTTAATGTAATTAAACTAAAATAAATGTTATATATTAAATATAATAATAATTTAATAATAGGTTTAAGTTTATGGATTTGCATGTTTATATATCTGAAACTCACCAAAAGCTTAAAAAATAAAAATAAAGAAACAAAAAGAACAACATTTTAGCATCATTTACAGTTTTTTGTGAGACCACGTCTTGTTTTTTCTTTTCAAAGTTGAACATTTATATTTCAGGCAGAGAAGCTGCGTTAAGTCTCGTCGTCTTCACGCCAGATGAACGACGTGAAAAATGCTCCGAGCATCTTTTATCCGCGTCTGATGAAGCCTCAATTTACAGCTAAAATATCACCATTAATTATGTTGAAATACGTTTACATTATTTGTCACCCGAGGCATGGATTTGCCTCATACGCCCTGTCACTCAGACGCACACGGTGACGTTGTGTGCGTGACGTTGTGCGTGCGTGTGTCACCAGGTCAAAGCCGCAGTATTTGCCCTGCGTTGTTATCGTTGTGGTTTTCCGTTTGTCGTTCTCTTTGTTATGAAACGACACGTCAGGCCGCCCTCTGAGCCGCTAACCGCTTTAACTTCTTTGACCTTCAAAGCTCAACTTTTAAGCCACTGTGAAAGAGAAGATGGAATTGAATAAACACAAAAGGAGTCACAGGTGTTTGCGAGCAAAGGTGCAACATTGGAACAGCAGCGTTTCTCAGTCGTGGCGAGCTCTCCTGCTCCACAGAGCGAAAAATACATTTACGTAAAAACACAATCTGAGGAAACAATTTGGCGACTGCTTAAACACTGTGATAAAAAAGTTTTTGCCGCAGTAAATTCTCCAGCAGCTTCTCCTTCAGCGATGAGCTGCTGCTACGTGAGATCAACTTTAAATGTGATTATTGATCAGGTGTTGGGGAGATACAATCAAAAGTTTAGACACTCTCATGGAAATTAATGACTGGTTTATTGTATGAGGAGTTGTGTTGGAAATTGATTCCTTTTACAATTGAGCTAAGCTAGCAGTTACACCGCGCTCCCGTTCTTTGTGCTAAGCTAGCAGTTACACCGCGCTCCCGTTCTTTGTGCTAAGCTAGCAGTTACACCGCGCTCCCGTTCTTTGTGCTAAGCTAGCAGTTACACCGCGCTCCCGTTCTTTGTGCTAAGCTAGCAGTTACACCGCGCTCCTGTTCTTTGTGCTAAGCTAGCAGGTACACTGCACTCCTGTTCCTTGTGGTAAGATAGCAGTTACACCACACTCCCGTTCTTTGTGCTAAGCTAGCAGTTACACCGCGCTCCCATTCTCTCTGGGCTAAACGTTTCATGGACGACCTCCGTATGGGACAAAGTAGGTGAAGCCTCATCTCATTCCGGTTTGACGCCTGATAAACGTTGGACAATTGTTTATTTTTATTTTGAAGAGACGTCTATCTTCTTGTCTGTGGAGATGAAGGTCAAAAGCAACCGTGCCATTTAATCCTAAATCCACCTCAAGATGAAGGGGCATCCTCTCGTGGTTTAGCTTCATCTGCTGGTCCACAGTCCAGGAAGCTGCTTTCGTCCCCGTCGTCGTGTGAGAATCATCTGTTGGGGGCACCAGAGAGGCCCCCGGCAGTGCTTCTCAGGGGCACTCGGGAGGACACTTTCACGGCCTCTGAGGCGCGGCCTCGGCGGGGAAAGTGAGGCGATTCCCCCCCGAGAAGTGTTTCTGTCAGTGGCGTCCTGGAAAAGTAAGAAGCCAGAAAAAGCGGCGTCGATTTTCCCTACAAAGACGGGGGAATTAAGGTCCCGGGGGCCGGAGGGGAGGGGGGCGCAGTGGGATAATAAGACATCCAGAACAGCTGTTCGGAGAGAGAGAGGGGCGTCCTTTCTCCACAACAAGCAGAGAGATTTCCTGAACATGGCCCTAAAGATTAGTTTGCTCTAATGTGGTAAATCCCGACCGGTGTTTGCACGAGGCAGCGGCGCTCGCTGGTTTAAAAGCCCAGCGGGGCGCCGGGCGGACAAACACACGTCCCGGACGCCGTGTTTACCCCAAAGAACTGTTTGCCCAGCTGCTGTAGGGACGCCGCGAGGAAGCAGCGCCGCTGTTAATTAAAATCGTGATTTGTGCCTTTTTTCCTCGGATCAAATGAGTTGTACTTTAGCGTCGACGCGGCCAAACAAACAGCGGGGGACGCCAGTGTGCGTGTTTGCTAACCTGCCCGGCTGTCGGCCCCCTCGCGGGGAGGAGGGGTTTGATGATCGACGCGCTGTTTGGATGTTTAACATTTGTTCTGCCTTCACGCTCCGGCAGCCGAGGATTTCTACGGCTAATAGTTGTTGTTAGTAATTCTGAGTAAAAATAGTAAAAATACCAAGCAGTGATCATTTTCATTCATATTTCCGAGATGTGTAAGGACATTTTTAATTTCAATATTGACAGACATCACTGATATGAAATCATGTCTTCGATATATCTTTGATAATATTTTTTTGGATCTTATTAAAGCAATAAAACCTTTTCTTGATATAACTTTCATCAAGTGTGGTCTCATAAAAATAGGTTATTTTATCCATTTAAACAATAAGAATGTTGTTGCTTTTCAAGACGGTTCTTAACTGTCTGAACTAGAAAGTGACCAAATACATGTGATTTTAGGAGTAATGTAGGCGATAACTGACGTGCTAGTTTAGCTGATGAGCTAACAGATAACACACTAGCAAGCTTGACAGTAAGTCACAGTATCTCTGTGAGCCTCCTTCTGTTTCCTCTGCATTAAACCGTTTACTCCTGAGAGGCATATTATTGAATAATGTTTAACAAATATTAAGTGAAGAGAGCTTTCACTTAGCTAACGCTTGCAGAGGTTCGTTAGCTTGCTAGCTAACAGGACAATATGTCTAGACATGTTATTCAAAAGATATGCCCTGTTAATCACTCTTGTCTCATTACTGTCTCTGTTTTGAAACAGTTTATACTGGCAGATAAAGTTGCCAAGCAGCTAATAAGCTACGATAGCCTCCATTTTTAACTCTCCGTCACGTAGAAACTGTGAAGGCACAGATTGAGTTAAACGCAGCAGACTGTTTTTGCTGGGAGGCTTTCAGGTGTGAATGTTTGTGTGAACATGGTGTGAATGAGAAATAAGGATTTATCTGAGCGTAAGAAATTGCACAATGACCAAATCGTAACCCAGTGGTTATTCTTTACAATCAATGAAGATTTGTCACTGTTTGTAGTTTGAAACCAGTGAAACCAGTTCAGCATAATTTTCTTAAAACCGTTGTGATTTGTTAAAAACTTGAATAGGAATAAACTTTTCTCCGGACTGCTCATGTTTTAACAAGACTTTATTATAAAGACACGAATGTACATCTTTCAAATTTCAATGGAATACTGACATTGCGTGTCTAATTTCACATTTTTATTTTATTTTCCTCTGCAGATAACAAATAGCAAAGAAATCTTTCACTTTATAAACAAGTGCTGCAATTCATTCTCCAAAATACAACACCCCACAGGCTATACGACGAGTTTCTGAAAGAGTAAAGTCTGAAATCAGATGGAAATGAACATCAGCGATCCTGGGAATCATAGCAGCATAATGTTTTTTCACCAAAAAGAAGGTTTGTAGGGAAAAGTCCACCAAAAGTCCAATTTATGATTTTTTTCACGTTATTTCTTTGAAGAATAATCCCGATCACAACAAAGTTAACTGATTGATCACCGAGGCGACCCCGAACTGCACAACCTGCAGGTTCCACTGGAATTCTACTATTAAAGAGGCCGTCCAGAGTCGTTAATGAGTCATTTCTCTCTGGAGTAGAAAAATAATTAATTCCGGACGAGTGGATCCGCTGACGTCCACAGAGCTGAACCCCCCCCCCCCCCCTCGCCCCCCCGCTCAGGCCTTCGGGCTATCCGAGCGTCGTTTCAGTTCGTTCACAAATAAACTTTCTTAAAAACGTCTCTAATATTAGTTTAAACGCATCTTCAGATATAAACCACCAAACAACAGAGAGAACACTTCTTTGTAAGCAGAGAAGAAGAGAACCCCGGGAGGTCACAGCACTTGGAAGCGCCACGAGGCCTGGTCTTTGTAGTCCAAACAGTCGGAGGCGTTGAAGTTGAGTTTCCAGGCCGAAGCCGCCGTCTGCTCTTTGTAATCCAGACAATCCGTGGAGTTGAAGGCGAGGCCGGGCGCGCTGTACGCCTGGTGGTGGTGCGACGGGTGGTGGTGGTGGTGGTGGTGCCCCGACGTCTGGCCGATGTGGTGGTGCGGGTGTCCCGTCATGGAGCTGCCGGTCATGTGGCTGAGCTGGTGCGGGTGGTGCGGGTGGTGGTGGGAGTGCATGGGCGCCAGGTACGAGCCGCACTCCACGCCGCCGAAGTACGAGCCCGAAGCCGAGGCCGGGTAACCCTGGCCGTAGGCCGCCGCCGTCTGGCTGTACGACACCGGGTAGGAGGGCGTCCCCCCGGCGCCGGAGGACGACGCGGAGCGCTGCATGCAGGAGGCGCCGCTGCCGGGGGCGGCGGGGTCCGGCATCGCGGCCGGCGCCGGGGCCGGAGAGATGGGCGCCGGGCTCCAGATGGACGACACCGGGGCGGTGACGGAGGCCGAAGTGCTGATCAGACCGGGACCGCCGAGGAGGCCGGAGGGGCCGGAGGAGGAGGACGCGGAGGAGGAGGCGGAGGAAGGGTTGGAGGAGGTGGAGCTGGACACCGCCGGCGGGGAGAACTGGCCGCTGCTCTCTGAGCCGGTGCTCTCCCTCGCCGGGGACGACTTCTTCTTCATGGGCTTCACCTTGGCGCTGTTGCTGCTCTGCTGCTGCTGCCGACACTTGGCCCGTCGGTTCTTAAACCAGACCTGGGGAAGGAGGAGAGGTCAAAAGGTCACGCGTGGCTGGATCAGAATCCTCCCAGAAAAGAAAAAAAAGAAGGCCTAACCTGGCGGAGCCGGCAGGAACTAAACACCTTTACTCTAACATCGCCCTACTGAGGTGCTGTGGCTGTGACCTTTGACCTTAGCTGCTGGCTACAGTTCAAGAGAGACTCTTTTCTGTGGATGGAGGCTCATCTAAAGGACTACAGCACCAGAAACGAACCGCAAACGTTTGGCGCTTGTGAGTCTGTGTTTCTTTGAGAAAAAAAACCCCATTTTAAATGGACAGTTCACCCAAATGAACTATTTTTTCAGGTTTCTGGCTGCTGCTCTCAGGATAATCTGCACTTACTACACTTTGGAGGCTGAAACCTCCAACATAATTATATAAATAAATCTGGACTAATTAAATTAAATCTATCCACGTGATGAGACATATAGATCTATATATAGAAACACACATACATATATGTGATTTCAGTGAACTGACACAACCTGTCCTGTAACTTAGTTTAAATTAGCTAATGGCTACATAATGATATTTGTAAGTGATTCATGGTATTAAGTGAAAGTGCAGCACGATCTCAGAGGACAATATCTGCGTGAAACGGGTGTAACGGGTGTGCGTTATTTCTAGAAGAAGATTTGGGACTTTTGGTAGCATCTTTAAACACGTGTGTGTTTGTATATATGTGAATACATAAGTGGCTCATGATTACGGCACGTCGTACATGAACTGGAGTTCATACCCCCGACTGCTTGTTGAGAAGGATATTTTTTAAATGGAAAATCAATGTCGGCGGAAACATGCAGTTTGACTAAAATAGCCACGCTTCCATAAAAATAACAACGGCCCCTGCACCCAAAAACACTGACGACTGGGCCTGTCAGAAGGGAGTCGTGGAGCCCTCGGGTGGTAAAAGCGGCCTGTCAGCAGCAGAAAGCAGAGAGGCAGCGGCCATGATGAAGCCTTTCAGCCCAGCAGAGGGCCGCTGGAGCAGGAATACATTCTCTGAGCCTTTTATAAAGAAAGCTCCCCGCATCCAATGCTCCCCTTTCATTAAGGGACTTGTCTCTACTCGATCACAGGAGCTGAGCTTTCCTCCTCTTTCTTTTTTTCTTCCCCCTCCTGCTTTTTAGACTGCAGCTAATTGCGCAGAGGCCCGAGGTGAAGAACAGAAAGTCCATCAGAGAGCAGAAGTTTAAAAAAAAAAAACGCAGCTCAGGTGGTGTTGTGAATGAGATGTAACAGGAAACCTGAGCTCTGAGTCCTTCTGCTGGGAGCTCACGCGTTTCTCTGCTTATTCTGACGCCAAACTCCTTACAAAGCGTTCACACTTATAGCCTCAGATGATCAAGTAGGACGTTATTCGATACACATTTTGCAGAACAAAAGTGAGAGGAAACAGCTCGGATTTCTCCCCCCTTAAAGCGCAGGGATCCTTCACATGGAAAGTCCCACGCGAGTCTCCCCCTCACCTGCACCCTGGACTCGGGCAGGTTGATCTTCAGCGCCACCTCCTCCCTCATGAAGATGTCCGGGTAGCGCGTCTTGGCAAACAGCGACTCCAGGATGTCGAGCTGCGTCCGGGTGAAGGTGGTCCGCTCCCGGCGCTGCTTCCGCGGGTTTCCTGCAGCACGAAGAAGAAAAACGCAAATCGTTCATTATAAATTACGATGTAAACTGGAAATAAAGTTCCTAAAGTTAGAGATTGGTCGTGTCTTTTTTTGTGTGTAATAATCTTCGTTCCCCGCGAATTTAGAGTGTTCTATTTTTTTCTAGCTTATTAAATATTTTGGGGAAATTAAGTTTAATTAAGTTATAGGCTTTAAACTTGCGTTTTTGTCAGCAAGAAAACGTGTAACGACAGCACGGAAAATACACATCACCAAATAATTACAGGGTTAAATGCACCAGACAATGAGAGTTTAACGCGTGGACACTTCCCCCCCCCCCCCCCCCCCCCACCGCGATGATCACTCACTTTTCCGCCCAATCCCCATTAAAGTTTGAAGTCCCTTTAAGACTTGTGAATTATTAATCTGATGCCATATGATAGTTCCCCCCAACCAGACACCACGAGCCATGCTTCGTGCTAAACTGCAGCAGCTGTGTACAAGTGTTAGAAATAAACTCCGCAGCACGCAAACAAATGAAAACGCATGAAATATACACACATATACACACGTGTACATGTGTATATATATGTGTGTATTTATGCAGGTGTTTGGGCCGGTGCTCCGTACCGGGGTAACCCACGGACGGGTGCAGCAGGTCCATGGCGGCCCCGCTCAGGCCCAGCCCGTTCATCCCGTACGGGGTCTGTTTGAGGTAAGACATCATGCTGGACACCGGGGTGCGGGGGGGGGGGGGGGGGGGCAGAGAGGTGCGGGTCTCCCGGGGCTGTGGTCGGATCCTGCGGGAGGGAAGAAGAAGCACGAGGCGTGAGTCAGCGGGCCCTCATTTATTTGACCTATTTACTTTTTTTTCTCTTCCAAAACGCAGGCCTAATAAACCCCACGTAGACTTTAGCTTATCTCAGCTGCTCCTCTTTAAACACAATCATTATTACGTCGAATGTGGAACTATTGTAGTAATATAACCAAACGCTGCCATTTCATTTAGAATAGAAGCTTTAGAACAATGAGCGCCGTGAAACAGAAGAAACACTCTGTTATGCAATCACCAACATGTTAATTATCCCGCTGATTGTAGATAATAAAAAAAAAACGTTTGTGTTTTACATTCCGGGCGTTTAGAATGATGTTCGAATCCCCAAATCACGAACAACGGGACGTGATAAATCGGCTTTAATTTAGTCATTTACGAAAAGGGGGAAACCCGATCTGACTTTTTGGGAAAAGAACCTAATTATGAGGGAAATGTGCGTTCAACAAGTCATACACTGTTTGGTGGAGAACTGATCTGCACAACGTGTTTTAAACATTCACACCTTTAACATGAGAATGGGAGGCACGTGAAGGCTCAGAATAAACCCACTAATACTTGATTGGGAGTGGGGAGGATGGAGGATGGGGGGGGGGGGGGGGGGTCCCAGCTGTTTGATTAATATGAAATAAAGAGAGACACCCGACCTTCGGGATGTCTTCAGTTCGCCGTGAGTCTCAAAGACGCAGCAGCTAAACGGTTAAAGCAACGTGACTGATCTCACGGGAGAAAACTCTGATTTAACATCAGTCACAAGAACCATCGGGAGCAGACGGGCTCGTTATCGCTCGCATCTTCATTACGGTGTCATTAATTCAACGGCTCGCACGTGAAATGGACCCGTGAAGACGCGCGTTTAAATTAGAGGCCACTTGAGACTTGTTCTCACCTGCGGATAGAAACGGTTTCCCCGCGACGTGATTTGTTCACACAGGCCGCCTTTGCAAAGAAATGACGCACTCCTTTATTTTATTTTATCAGTAAAACTATTCATGGGTCACAATTCAAATGTTCTCTTTTTTTATTCTTGCGTTGAACCTATATTTATTATAAGATTAATATTCACGCGCTGACTAAAAGCGACTTTCTTCCACGTCCTTAATCTGAACTAATTATTATCCACTGGTTGTTTTTATTTAATTTATTTCTTGGCGAAGAGGCCTTATAATATGCCAACAAGAAAGAGAATATTAGTATTAATATTATAGTAATATTATTGAGTACAAAGAAAGTGGTTTAAAGCAGAAACTCGTCGAATGAAAAGAACATAATAAATAAAGATGGATATTTTTTTAAAGCATTAATGCCAGAATGAATAAATACCCTGTTATTTTGATTTACTTTGTTGGCCCCCTGCAGAGGTTCCAACATTAGCTGCAGCTTTAATAAACGGCCTTAATGAAGAACTGTTATTACTAGTGTAAGACAATGCATTTAGATAAAGATTTCCTTAATCCAGTGGGGCCCTTTTAGCAGGTAAATGCTCCGGTGGAGCTGCACTGTAGCCTTAACACTCCACATAAAGCATGACCTATTTCCATAACCGCAGGAAGGAGCCCAAACACGCAATGTAAATGCGTCAAAACTGTGTGCAAATGAAGGCCATTAGAATTTAGATTAGATCTACAGGGCGACAATTAGCGGAGCGGAGGCCGCAGAGAATTAAACAAGGTACACGTCGTAAGGGAAAGACAACTTTTAATGAGCTCAATTTATAAATGGTTCGTAAACTGCTCTGTAAACCGTTTTTATTTTGGCTGTTTTTATTTTGATCTCAGAGGCACAAAAAAAAAAACCCGGATTATTTTCTGAATTTATTTCCCAATATTTTTCGTATTTTAAGTAGGTTTTTGAAGTCTTTAAAATTGTGTAACTGTATGTTGCGAGCTTTCAAAAACAGTTTAATACAACCAGGTATTTAAAGAGAAGAGTAAAGTGCGGATGTCACTTCAGGAATGTTTATGTTTATATTTACAAACGGGAAAAATAAATCGAAATAAAAACTGGTACGAGTCTCACCTTATTAAGGCTCCTGCTGCTGCTGTTGTTGTTGTTGTTGTTGCTTATTTTTCTGCTTAAATCCTGTTAAATATCAAACCAATCAGATCCAGAGCTCGAGGAATATCCACATGGAGAAAACAATCGGTTTCTCGTTCTCTGACAAAACTGCTCCGCGCGAAACCTGATTCGGAAACTAGAAAATCGGCATTTCAGCGCAGAGGAGTAAAAAATAAACGAAAAAGCACCATAACGTCGTCTCTCTCTCTCTCTCTCTCTCTCTCTCTCTCTCTCTCTCTTCCTGCCGGCGTGGACGGACGCGGATTGAGGCTCGTGCTCGAAGGCTCGCGCCTCTATGAGTCAAGGAAGCATGCGGGTCCGCGTCCCGCGAGCCAATCACAGAGCTCTGCGGCGCGCGGGAGGGGCGGGGTGGACGCGCTCGGCCAATCGGCGCGCCGAAACGCCCGCCTCTTTCGAATGTAACGCGGAACCACGTGACAGGGACCGGCCCGCGTCAGAGAGCCGGGGGGGGGTGGTCCGGGGGGGGGGGGGGGGCGGAGAGCCGCTGCCATCACGGCGAAAACATTGTTTGATGCGGCCGCTTATTTGAGGACAATCGAGTAATATTACTAATGGAGAAAAAAATAACAATATGTTTAATATGTAATATTATATTATAGTTTTTAAAACGATGTTATTATAAACGTATTTTCATTTGGCCTATGAGGTAAAAAGAAAAGTTAAACGGTAAATTTGAGTTTTTTAACTATGTTTTCAATCTAAATAAAAATAACTTTTTTAGCTTGGTAGCATTTATGGCCAATTAAAGCTGCCATCAGGAATGTGGGTTGCCCTCGTAGTAGGCCTTGTCATTTTGTGTTTTTAATTTATATTATAAAAGGCCACAGGATATATTTTTGTCCGTGAACAACCTCTAACAGCTGAATAAATCCAGAAATAATTTTGAGAAAGAAATCTGGCAGCAATAATTTCACAGAGCTGTTGATTAAAGCAGAGTTATTTCTGTCATACATTATTGGTCTTAATTGATCTTTAAAGGAATCAATTTATTTACAATTGTAAATAAATTGTTTAAGTGTCTTTTCCCAGACGGATATAAAAATATACAAAGGCAATTTTATAATAACATAATTGAACAAATACATGTTGTTAACAATACTTTCATTAAATATAAATGACTACATCATTACATCATTTAACCCAAAGGCCTGAGAACAAATGGCTAAAATTCCCCACAGTAATTCGAGAGAAATGTGACCTTGTGGTGTTTTTCTGAAGCGGGAAAACGTTGACGACATCAAACGGAAACAATTAGTGTTGCTATTTTTTAATTTGTCTCCTTCCTCTGCGTGTCCCCAGTGATTGGCTGAGAGGTCGGCTACATTGATCACACGTATCAAGATATCAAATGGACGGAGACATTGTTGTTCTGAGGGTTTTTTGGGGGTCTAATCCCAAATTGCGGGAGTATTTTCTTAATACTAAGCCCGTAAATCCAGGGATCAGGCCGCCTAAAGAGCTGTGTGCGCGCGCGGGTGTGTGCACGCATGTGTGTGTGTGTGTGCGCGTGTGTGTGTGTGGAGGGGGTTAAGTTTGGAGAGGCTTCTCGTTTGTGTTTTTGGCCGCTTATTAAAAAGCAGGATGCATGAAATACCGGCGTCTTCAGAGCTTTCTGCACACTTTAAATGAAGGAAAACGACAGCAGCCCTTTAAAACCAGCTGACAACAGCGGGTTTGGCTGCATGAAGGAAAGCAGCTGAGCAGGCAGGTGAGGAGGAGACAGAAGCGAACCCCACGTGGCCCATCAGAACCAGAACACTCGGATTAGGACCAACGAGGAAGAAGAAGAAGAAGAAGAAGAAGAAGAAGAAGAAGAAGAAGAAGAAGAAGAAGGTAGGAAAACCGGACTTTCATCCGGGTATTCAGGAGGGGATTGTGGCTTTAAAATGATTAGCTTCATTTAGAAAGTGTTTTATTGGGTTTGAGTGAAAATATGCTTGCAGTGACGTCGTTTCCAATGAAAATAGTAAAAAATAAAAATAAAAAAAATAAATGACAGATGTTTAATTGTTAGTGGAGACACTAGAGCTGAATATCAACCAGTTATTTTCAACGAAATTCGTTAAAAGAATAAAGAAAAACGACAAACAGGCAGAAGTGTGTCTGAAAAGGCCCTCAACCTTATTTAAAAAGTTAAAACCGTGACCCTGCTGACGGGACATGGACGCAAATGGAGGGAAATGAGCCTAAACGTGTGATGATGTAACATCCTCTTCATCACATCACCTGCTCCAGGCTCCAAAAACCCATTTTCAGGCTTTTAGAAACAGTAATTGAGTATAATATGATAAGGAGAATACCACGTCCATGCAGAGAAACAGTAACGCTGGAATCACCAAAGTTGGATTTTTTTCTCCATTTGTTTGTTTTTTGCTTGTTGGTGTAAAATAGAAATGTGCAATTACTTTTAGTGGAAAACTCTTAAAGCAGCAGAAGTGGATCTATGCTGAAATGATTTGGATCAGCTGCATGGTCCTGCAGGTGGATGCTCTCCCTCTCTCCCTCTCTCTCCCTCTCTCTCCCTCTCTCCCTCTCCCTCTCTCCCTCTCCCTCTCTCCCTCTCTCTCCCTCTCTCCCTCTCTCTCTCTCCCTCTCTCCCTCTCCCTCTCTGGGATGATATTTATGATGGAGGCGATCCGTGGCTTTAACCCACCGCCACGTTCTCTGTGCATCGCCATCTCTGTGATGAAGGAACTCGGCTCGGTGGAGCTGACGGAGGCCGATGGAGCAGATAACAAACAGGCTCAGCTGACTGTTGTCATCGCACCTGCACACACACACACACACGAGGAAAAGCCACATCAACACACACCGGTAGACAAAAAACAAACATTGCATTACCAACATTTATTGTTTGTTCTGATTTGTAGTTTGATTTTGGCAGAAGTTCGGAGCCACATTTTTATTCTGATTTTACTCACATTACCAGCATTGAAAAATGTGGTGAATTCATGGCTCATTTGGGTCTGTAACAAGCTGCCAATCAACCTTCTAACCCCAAACCTGTCCCCGCAGTGCTGCCAAAGCCCCTCCAGTCTCTCCCACATTCAACATATTTAGTAATAATGACTCTGAAAGAGCCCCCCCCAGCTTCAGGGAGGTGTTTTTTTTACAGTAGTGGAGCCGACACCCGAGGAGCCGCAGTAGAAACCACTCGTCATCCAAGTACAGTACGGCCTCAGACTGGAGCACGTAGCTGTCAATCACAGGCCCCGCGGCACCGCCCCCCTCATTAAGACGGCAAACAATGAAGAAGAAGAAGAGGTTGGGCCGGGGGGGATGGGAGGGGAGGGGGGGAGGAGGGGCGGAGAAATCAGACACCAGAGCCACGAAACAAACTGACCCCATCCAGTACCCATCACCCCCTGAAACACAGAGGTGTGTGTGTGTGTGTGGAGGGGGGGGGTTAACTTCCAATCCTTTTAGGATTATGCCCCCCCCCCCCTCTCTTCTCTCTGGCTCTGTTCTTGGCTCTTTCACTCTGTTGCCCCTCGGGCAATCACGTTAAAACTTGCACGGCCGGCGCTCATTCAGATATCTCTAACAATGCGTGGCGGCGGTAACCATGTGAGCGCTGGCGAGGCTCGCAGGAATGCACAGATTCGGTTTCCCCGTCGCTCCCTCAAACAACTACAAAAAAACAACAAGGGGAAAATATTGGGGGGGGGGGGGGGGGAAGCATTTTCCCAGATTTCTCGGAGCAAAATGGCTGCTTTTTTTTTTTTTTTTTTTTTAAAGCAAAGCAGTCCTTTCCTAAGGAAAAGGTCATGTGATCATTGAACGCACAACATGTGTCGACGTGTAGAACTTGAGAGTCACATAGGAGACTTGTGTCACGTGACCGAAAGGCTCAACTTTAACACCAGTGCCGTTGGCCGGAGTCAGAAGAAGCTTTTTGCCCCTAAACAAAATTAATTTAACTTCACTTCCTGAATCTGATGTAATGTTCCTGCTTTTCCATCACACCACCTCACACTTTGTTATGCGTCAGCATGAATTCACTGATTCCAAAGATCATTTTGCTTGTTAGAAAACAAAATGCAGTACGTTGTACGACGTGGTTTTATTTCAGACTTATTTATTCTTTCCTTTTGAGCATTTCTTCCCGGATTCTCGTTCCAAAACCAAATTGAATTCCCGCTGACAACATGAAACAAATTGAATGGACCCAAAGCAAAGTAACGGACCCTTTAAACGTGAACTGTGTCAGGCTCCGGTTTGACCTCCGTTAGCGACCATTAGCGTCACCGATGGGCATCAAAGGGAGAAGCCGCCAAAGAGCAAATCGCCAGGTCTGCTGGAATCAGGGGAAACATCAGAGTGGATTCAGTCTGGTTCTTCGACTTCACTCGCATCCCAGGTGAAGATTGACGGGCGCCATGTCATGTCAAGAAGTACAGGCAGATTTGGATCAATGTCATTATTATAGTGTTTATTATTCTGATTAAACCTGAGCCTCACTTTGGTTAAGTCCCGGCTAAATGTCCTGAAACCGGAACCAACGGCGTCCAAACCGGTCCTGTTCTTAGCCCCCGGAGGAGCAAAGGTCAGAAACGAGTCCCCCTCCCCCCCCCCGACCCGGTGCTGGGAGGGGATCTCCACCCGGGCCTTATCTCCAGGTCCAGTCGACTAGAGGAGTTTTCTCCATCATCTGAGCCGAGCCATTTGATAGGATTCTGCCACTAATCAATCTGCAGCGCGGAGCTGCCAGGAGACCTGTAACGAGGCTCAAAGAGCCTCACAAATGGCCGGGTCCAGGGGATAAGCCCCCCGCCACAGGATTACATATTGATTTTGAGCGTCTAAAAAAGCTTATCGTATAAAAACCGCCACGCGCCACAAAAGCGGCGGAGTCTATGCATGAGTCCGTCTCTCCACAGGAGAGCGTCAACTTTCAAATATGGAGACGCCGAGCGTGAGGAGGAACGGCCGGGGAGGGAATCGATGGCGGGGGGGGGGATCACAACTCTGCTCCTTCGCATTGTGTTGATTCAGTATTATTTGTCATTCTTTTCACACCCCCCCCCATTGTTGTGTTTAATGTGTGTTGAGTTTTGATTGACAACCTGGTCTGTGAAGAGTTGGTCTCAAAGTTCGAGACGGTTCCCACAGGACGGATCTCAGGGTGTCTTCGCTGCGTTGTTAATCGACCTGGGCCAGTAATCCCAGTAACCGCACTGGTGTGGACCAACACAACCACGTCGGCGTACAGAGTGAAAACGGACGGAATGTCCTGCCGGGAGACGTCCGTCTCTGTTAAACTCTCAGGAAAACCTTTTATTGGGAGATGTTTGAGGACACGTTTGACCACCCACACCTAAACACACCCGTTTACACAAACACACACACACACAAAACACACACAATTCACCCTGAAAACAAACAAAACCTGCGTGTCCTTGATGTACAAGCAGCAGCGACAAATACAGCAATCAATAACCCGCACCTAATAACGAGGAGATCAACCGATATCAGGTGTGCAGATGACTGGCGGCTGAAAGCCACCGAGGGTGATGGGGGGGGGGGGGGGGGGGGGGCGAGCAGCAGCCAAACATAAAACTAATTAGAATTGATTTAAGATGGATCACCTTATCAGGTGAGAGAGAGAATTAGCATGGTGAGCCGAGGGCGGCCGCTGAGCACTGGAATCAATCCCAGTTCATCCGACACAACAGAACGTTTAGAAGTCTTTCAATAATTCAGCTCGTCATATAAAATGAGTGTAGCCCAGGTGTGTGTGTGTGTGAGTGTGTGTGTGTTCATTTTGCTGAACGGGGGAAAGTGGAGGTGATGGCTTCCTCTCAGCTCTTCTTCTTCTTCTTCTTTTCTTCTTTCTCGGCGGCTGGCGTCAGTTCAGCGGTTCCTCTTTTCTCTCCCTGGGCAACTTTGAGAACTTCATCAATATGTTAATGACTTAATCTTTAAACACTTAAAGAAACCATTAATAAACATTGATTTGAAGACATTAATCCAGTGCAAACAGCTGATACACAAACTGCCAAAGAGGGCAATTTGTGGAGGATTACCGACAGACCAACGGACACGAGAGACATTGATCAACGGGGATGAAACCAGGCGGATTCACGCCGTCAGACGACGAGTCACCTTTTCCTTTTGATGTTGGGGGTCAACGAGCTTTTTACAAAAAGGCGAAAACTGCCCCTAAAAATCACTTGAGGATCCGTCCGTCCGCAGCGAGGACGCAAAACCGACTAAATGTCGTTTCATGTCATCAAAGGAGAAGTAAAGCAGGAGAAGACGCAGCGTCAGACCAAGCGTCATGGCCGCCAGTGCCCCCTACGTGTCTCATAGCGCCAAACTCTTAATTGTGTATTTTGAGACGCATCGTCAGAAAAAAGAAAAAGGTCAACATCGCGGTTTTAGTGTCTCAGTAACGCCGGTCGATTAGCCAATGTGCTCCTATCCCCCCGACCCGTCCTTCATGAAGACACAAGGTGGGAGAATTAAACGAAGCAGAGCACTTTCTATCAGATTTATTGAACCTCGAAACGATGATTTCGTGGGTTACGTCTCGGAAATGTTCTGAGGAGGAGAACGTCTGCAAGCAGAGGCAGGAACGAAGTCACATTGACTTTGTAACGCAGTGAAACAGCAGAGAAAACAGGACAGAAAACACAAGTTGACTTAAATACATGGTGATGCACTGATGTGGTTTTGTCTTGTTGGGCTACAGATCCGAATCCAGATCTCACACGAGCCGGTGTCCTCGAGCAGATGCTGCTGACTTAGATCTTCGATAATTAAATTTTATGTTGGTTACGAAAACTGTTACAAGGTTTGAGTTTTATGATGGAAAAATATTCACAACTAGTGGCCTGTCGATCACAAGCTCAAAGGTATCCTTGCTTTATGGTCTGTTTGACTCTAAATGGACCGTCATTCCCAAAATGAACATCATGCTGTAGTGAAGACTTGAAACTACAGACTGAGACCATAAACTCATGTTTACAATGTTTACTAAGGTAATAAATCAAGAAAGAAGAAGAGTGCTTTTCTCATAGACGTCTATGGGAGCAGAGGAGTCGCCCCCTGGTGGTCACTACAGAGAAAGCAGCTTTTAGTCACTAGCGTAGTCCTGCTTACCAAACTGCTTGTAGATGGTTGTTGGAGACGATTGTCCAGACGGTTTGTGCATCAAATAGAATAATAGTTTATCTGACTGACTTTAGAGAATTCTGTACATCAAAGGGAACGTAAAAGCAACAATTAACAATAGTAAAAACTAAGCTAATAATGAAGAGTCTAATAAGGAAAGTTTTTTAGCATGACCCTTTAGCGCTAAAATCATCCAGGACACGTCTCAACAGAATCCGGTCGTTCTTCCATCTTAAATCAAAGGTCCGGCAGCGACCCTGTGAACCCCCCCCCCCTCCATTTCTGGGTAACGGAGCGCAGGGGGAAACAAAGACTAGAAAAGGGCAACGGGCCAAGAGATTTAGGCGGCCCGGCAGCGAGGCCCGGTCAGCTCGGCTCCTTGAACCGCGACCCCCGAGGAACAAGCCCCCGAAAGCCTTCACGGGGGAAACAAGGAGGCGATATTTCGCCGAAGGCTCCGGTTTTTTTTTTTCTTTTTCCCTAAAGGTCTTTGTGCTCGTCGGAGGGAACGAAGCCTCCATAACCAAATAAGATTAAGATCCCAATCTGAGCCGCTGCTACATTACAAAGATAAGGCTAATGAGAGTGGCCCACAGTTAGCTCTCCTCCTCTCAGAAAGGGAGAGGAGTTTACTTGTTTTCTGCTCTTTTCAGGCTTCATTTTGTTATCATGATTATCCACATTATCTTGATTTATTAGACCCCTTTAGTATCTTTTAGCGGGTATTAACGTTCCTTCCATCCATTTTATTATGGCTTCTATTAGGAAAAAGCAATTATTGTATTTACCTACATCCAGATTGAAGTGAGAGGGATTTCCTTCCCTTGCTAAAATAAATATCTCAGGGATAACACCTTTTTATACAAAGCTAAATTCCCCCGAAGCCCCAAAGACACGGATTTAAAGCCCTCGTTGTGTTGTCATAGTACATTTTTTCCTGTTTGCTTTAGATAACACATCTTTGGTTGACCCCGAGGGTTAGGGGAGCATTACAAATTAATCCCAGTTTTAATAAGTCTGTCTTAAGCCTGGGATCTCTACTCGAAAAGAAAGAAAGAAAAGGGGGAGGGAGAGAAGAAAGGGAAGAGAAATATATTAAACCCTGTGATCACAGGCAGCTTTTCTTGTTTGTTATCCCTCCGTTTTACCTTTTTAATCCAATACTTGCTAATCCAATTTGTCTTTTTTCAGGGGGCTCCCAGCCCAACTTCTCCTCATCTCACGGGCTTTCTCCTAAAACGCGGCGGAGCCTTCGGGAGTCAGCGGCCCGGCGCCTCGGTGCCCGGCCCTCCTCGCCGCGCCAAATCAAAGCCCGCGGAGGAAGATAAAAAAAAAAACACAACAACACAACCCCACGGTGTGCGCGTCGACGGCTCGTTACGCGGGTATAAAAAGTAATGAGAGGTTGTTCTGGACAAGTTGTGGTTCCAGCCTGAATATGCATGAAGAGCCATAATCAGATCTTGGGCAGTCGCCCGCTGAAGGGGAATATTGGGGAGCACAAAGGGATTGATTTAATTACTTGGAGTGGGCCTGTGCTTTGGAGCCGCCTTGTTAGGAGGGAGTGAAAAGGCCGGCAGTATCCTTGTGCTATTTTTGTGAGGGGGGGGTGGGGGGGTTCGGTGGGGCAAAGGAGAACGAGGGGGGGGGGGCTGCAGTTGCAGATGGTGGGGGTACGGAGGTAGTCTAGCTTCTTAAGTCACCAAAACTAATCCCGAGTATAAAGCTCTCCTGATTGAAAGGAGCTGCATTGATTGCGAGAAAGAAAAAAAAAGAGAAGAAAAAAAAAAAAAAAAAGGACAAAGTGCATTCTGTGTTTAACGTGATTCTGTGCGACGCTCATGGCGCTCAAACACCTTCTCTGCTGGGGAACCTGTGGCCGACCTTCTTTCACCTAAGAACCCAGAGAGAGGGCTCATTTGACGCCTTTTCAGGGATAAAACGCCAGACCCGGAGACGCCCTCGACGGGCCGCGCGCCTCCAGGGTTTCCTTGAATGTCGGGAGTGACCCCGGAGGACCCCGGAGGACGCCGGTCTCCGCCGGGCGTTTCGCTCTCGTGATCCGTCTCCAAAGACGAGGAGAAATTGTTACGTAATTCCGCTTGTCCGGTGGCGTGAAAGAGGAGCGTGTGTGTGAATGCATCGCTTCCCTTCCCACAGGATCAGTGGAGGAAGAATTGACTTGTCTCTCTCGGGAAGGACGTTTCAGTAGCAGCAACAGATTTTTAAACAAACCCCGCCACAATAAAGCGTGATTACGCCGAGCTCAGAGTGTAAAGTTAATCACGGACGTGCGTACACATTGTCTCCATTTCGAGGACCATTATCAGCGAGGTTTCATCTCCCTTCTTCTCTTTTGTCCCCCCCCCCCCCCCCCCTCCCCGAGCGCCGTGACGGACTCGAGGGTCTTTTAGAGGGGGAAACAAACGCACTCGAAGGTGTCCTGAAGTGGGCCGCGAGAGACGCGCAGAACTCCAAAAGCCCCAGCTCACCTGATAGATCCCTGAGAGGTGTTCTCATCAAAGAAAGACCCCCCTTTTTTTTTCCACCCCCGAAGGCCCATTGTCTGGGCCTCCGAGGGCCCGAGTGGACTCTAGTGTCTTCTTGTGCTCAACAGGCGCCGGTGACAAACGGAGCCCGTAATCATCTCATGACAAAAGCCAAAAAGGCATCATCCTATTAAGCAGTGTGCTCCGGGCCGCTAATATGAGCTCCTGCCCCCGGGAACCTTTCACAGGGCGCTGCGCTATTAAAGCGCTTCTGAACCAGCCAGCGGGAACCCGGGCCCATTCACCTTTCATCTGGGGAGCCTGTTGTTCGCCGGGCCCATAGTGGAGGCCCGGCTCAAGATGTTAGTGATCTCATTACGCCGCTTGTGAGAAACAGCCTCGAAAAATTTTGAGCATCTCCCGTCTCTTTCTCTTCCTTTTCTTTTCAATTTTTTTTTTTTTCCGCAAAAAAACCCCCCCTCGTCCGCCTCAAAGGCTTCGCCTCCAGTTTTTTGTAAATTGATTATTGCTCCAGGTTCACAAATACGCCATTTCCCCCCCCCCCCCTCGAAAAAGTTTACTCATCCTCACCCCCTCCTGCGGCGCGGCCTTTCTTATCTTTTCTTCTCGGGGGGGGGGGGGTGCGCTGAATGGGCGGCCAGGTTGAAAAGCGAAGAGGCCCCCGGCGTCCCCCCCCCCCCAAAAAAAGGAAAAAAACGTTCAGATTTCTCATTTAGTTGTCTTTATACTGCGAGCGCCATGTGGTCCTTGAAGGTGTTGAAAACATGGGAAGCACCGGAGGGATCAGAGCAATCTCATTAGCATTCGCTCAGAGCCGGAGTGGCTGTATGGCGAGAGCGGGTCTTCAGTCGGGGCCCGAGACGCCCGCCGCCACCGCCGCCACCGCCGCCACAGCCGCCACTGCTGCCTCCGCCTCTTTGTGCCTTTGTGTTCTTTCAAGATTGTTTTTTTTTCTTTTTCGTCCCTTGGCGGGACGTTGCCAGGAGGATCATGGGAAGAAGAAGAAGAAGAAGAAGAAGAAGAAGAAGAAGAAGAAGAAGAAGAAGAAGAAGAAAAAAAACAATATCGTGGCTTCGGGAAGAGAAATAACGAAATGAATTGAAAACCTGACGCCACGTTTTAACCACCGTCCCGACGCGGCAATTAATGCTGACGTTACAAAAGGGGTGAGATTTGAGGTTTGGTGGGTCTTAGAGACGTTGGTGTGGCCATCGTCTGCGTACGTGTGAATCGGATCGCACTGAGCTGTCTACACATCAGGTTTATACCCCATCACCGTGGCCAAAGAATCACAAAAACAATAATTATGCCAACAGTCAAATGCGATATTTACTACTAATCTTTACTAGGTTTTACAATTTGGCAAATGACCAGTTTTAACAGTACATTAAAAACAGGTGTCTGTAAGCGTTACTGTGTGTATGAAACCATTGAATAACTGCTGGTTTATTTACACAATATTATTGTGTGCGTGAATACACAAAAGTTCATTTTGAACTATGTCAGGGTTTTCATCAATGCAGACGAACTGAAGAACTGTCCAAACAAAACCATAAAGTCAATGTGCTTTTGTGCAGCATAAAACAGCTTGTGGATTTATTTGTGCTAACTGGCTAAAGCTAGCAAAATAAGCAACTAGCCATAGAAGAATTAACCTGGGGCCTGTTTCAGAAAGGAGGTTAAGTGAAAACTCTGAGTATGTTAACCCTGAAATGAGGGAAACTCTGAGTTTTCTGTTTCAGAATGGGAGGTATGTTAAACCTGAGAAAGCAGAGTAAGTCAAGCCTGTTTCAGAAAGAGAGGTAACTTATACTCAGAGTCAGTTACCATGGCAACTTACTCTGTGAACCTAACCTGGTCGGGAGCAGGTTTTCTTCGGGAAACCCCGAGTTTATTTCGTCTCCTCCCCTTTTTTAAAGAGGAAGTGGTATTTAATCACCTCATTCATTCTTTCGGTATTCATTCATTGCGCACATTTCAGTCACGCAGAGCGCATCAAATCAAGTGAATGAAATGGCATGTCCTTTTATGGACGATCCTGTGGATGAAGAGGCTGCATTAATCCGTAGGGAGTTGCATTTACGTCGGGAGAGGATTTTGAGACCCAGAGTGGATTTTTTGTCATATCCATATTCATTTTTATTTGAGCGGTACCGTTTTTCTTTACAGTCAATAAGATACATCCATAATCTCATCCATCCTTACATCAGAAACATCAGCCATCGCGGCCGTGCTCTAACATCCGAGCAGATGCTTTGCGTTGCATTACGTTTCTTTGCAAATGGTAGTTTTCTGTATAACATTGGGGATGCAGAACATATCAGTAAGGCTACTGTTTGCAGAGTTGTAAGGAAAGTGTGCCTCGCTCTTAAGCGCTTTCTCCAAATTTTTGTGCTGTTTCCTGGGCACAAACCCGTGAAAGCCATCAAAGAGGAGTTTCACAGGATTGCAGGTCAGTGATGTATAAATCGGTTTAAATGAGGCTAACCTGATAAATGACGTTCAGTTAAGAGCATATTGCTGCGACCCCTGGAAGTAAACTAATAATAGAATTCCTTTTAGGATTTCCGAATGTGGTTGGATGCATTGATGGCACACATATTCCCATCATTGCACCTTCCGAAAATGAAGCGGACTATGTCAACAGGAGGTCCATCCACAGTATTAATGTGCAAGATTGCACCTACATGAAAATTAAAATTAGGTTGAATAACACACTCTTCTTCCAGTTTCACTTCTGATATTATAACAGTTGGGCAAGTCACTTATATTACTAACTACAACTGGCTTCTTCAACAGTGTAATTAGATTAATGTAATAATGACTATCTCTAGAAAGTATTGGTCTACTTATTACTAATTACTTTCTAAATCCCATATCAACTTCAACCACTTGAACAATACAAGGAGAGACAAGAAACTGCACTTTTAATGCTTTCAAATAAACATTATACAATTGCATGAATTATTCTTGAAAAAATATATCTTTTAAAATTTGATGTTAAATCCACTATTGTTTTATACAGAATTGCTTTATAGTTTATGCAGCATTTAATGCAATTACATCAGATTTTACTTTAAATTACGGAATTAAATTACAGTTTTTAGATTACATAGAAATTAATTACACACAACACTGTATAACAGTAAATCAAATGTAAACTTACGCATTGACTCGAGCAGCTATTTTCTCCTAACTCTCTGTCCTTCGCCGCTGCAGCCGTGTTGCTTTTTTTTTAAAATATATGTTCGTACTCTCCATATGCTTGCATAAGCACATCCAGTTCTGCTGGTGAAAAATATGAAGACCTCTTTTTGTCTGGCGCTGTTGCCATGGTGACTCGTAATATCTGCGCTCCATTGATAATGGCTTTTTATAGTTGTGGTCCACGCGCTTAACTCAGAGTAGGTCAACTCAGAGTTGATTGAACTAACTCATTTCAGCTGTTCTGTAACCGAAAACTCAGAGTTTCCCATCTCAGGGTAAGTCAACTCAGAGTTCAAGTTTTAACTCAGAGTTGGTTGAACCTCCTTATTGAAACAGGCCCCAGCTGTTGATGTTTACTGGGTTTACCAGCTTAACGATTGCTGGCCTTCAAAATAAAAGCCTCACCTTTAGCTTTAGTTGTCAGATTGTTCTGATCCATTGCCAAATACTCGCCTTTCCATATTTTAAGGTCATGGGTTTTCTTTTGAAAGGGCAGAAGAGGAGTGGATTTGGTCCTTGTTGTGTTGTTCCAGGTTGAAAGGAGGGATGAAGTTTGCTTTTTCCTGTCGTTGTTTTATAATCCTAAAAAAATATGATGTGCTTCGTTGATGCCTTTTATTCGCTATGCGACAGCTCAGGAAAACACATGTGTAATATATTAGAATTCCACAGTATTTCTGACAAAAAAACCCGTGTTTGATCAATTAAACTCTGATAAAACGGCCTTGGTGTGTAAAGGCTTTGATTTGAAATGTTTCAGTTCTTTTATGCCAACATTGAGAAAAAACCTACAACCTGCATCCAGATGTTCGTGTGCACACTGAGGGAGACCCAACGTGTGTCCGCTGACGGATTGATTTTCCTCTGCTTCCTGTGTGTTCGGCTCCGCCCACAGAGACACCTTGGACCTGCCGCCTCCAAGGTCACCTCCACAGGAGCTGCCGTCATCACCCCCACCCCCACCCCCACCCCCACCCACACCCCCACCCCCACTACCCCGGCACGGAGGGTTTTCTCTTTTTATTTTCTTTATCTGTCGTCACAAACAACGCAAAAGTGGCCAAACTTCTCGAAGGCCTGTGTTGAGTATTTAACCGATGCGGTGAAATGTGAAATGGATGTCGGCGCTTTATCGGCTAAGTCCCAGCGGCTGGCCTCAATGTGGTGGAGAATGACCCTAAATAATGTGTGTGTGTGTGTGTGTGTGTGTGTGTGTGCGTAAGCTGCTCAGAAGCAGGTTGTCGTGGTTGATACGAGGCCGTCTCTCTCTCTCTCTCTCTCTCTGCTCACCGATAAACGAGAGACTAAAGCAGCGTCCTCAAGGCGCTGACTCAGCTCTCCAGTAACGGCGTGAGATGAACGTGTGCTGAACCTTCGTTTAATACACACATTTCGTGGGGGATCTGCGAGGCGATCGTTAAAACTCGTTTGTCAGTTCAAAGATCTCACCGACCCGTCGGCCTTCACACGTCCACCAGCTTCTCCTCGAATGAGACAAACTCTCAAGTCATTCAACGATTGCAAAAAAATATATATTTTGACCATCCATTTACTGTTTAGGTCCATTCTTTCCTGCAATGAAGATGTGTTGCTCCTTCCAGTCTTTCATGAGAGCAAACCGAGTGCTGTTTATTTCACATTACACATTTTAATTCACTAAAAGGCATTTTACTAAATAATGAACGTAAATAGTGATTTAGCCAAAGCTGTGCTGGAGGACTGAGGCGTTTAAAGAGGAGTTTCTCTCTAGTCGCATCTCTGCTGCATCAGAAGGCCGACTGGCTTTTTCTTATTTCACAGTCTGTGAGTTTTACCCCAACACGACAGAGTGAATAATGCTTAATATGTCCAGAAGAGGTTTGTAAACATCACCTCAACTACAATAAATGTGAATTTAACGTGCATTATTACATTCTGGAGGACGTGAAGTGGATTCAGACGAACGGAGCTGCTCTGTTTGGCTGTTTTTTTTCCTCCCGACTCCTCGGCTCAGATTAAAAGGCGAGCAAATCCGAAACACTTGAAAATTTGCCATTAGCGCGGCGCCGCATTCTTTCATTACCGGGTTTATCGGAGCAACCAGCCATACGGCGCAGGTTCATGCACCCTTGAGCACAAAGACTCAAGTTGTTCTACATTTACAGAATCATTTAACTTCTTTAATTATTCTTTAAATTACAATTGCAAATAAAGGGGTCTGCCCTGCGGTGGTTATGCATGGCCTGCAAAAAAAAAAAAAAAGAGCAACATTTTTAATGATTACTTTCCACATCGAACCTAACTAATCTCCCGTGGAAATGAATGAGAAAGAGGGGAGATTTTCTGTGCCATTCTGCCTTAATGGAGGCGGCGTCCGGTTCTGGACCAGATGTTGCAGAACCAACCAACAATTGGGATGAAAATAGAAAAGGAGCCGGGGCGGGGAGGTTGGAATAAATTAATTGCTAATTTCTTCGTCTTTGATGGAATTAGGCTCTGTTCTCTCCCCCCCATGCGCTGTGTGAATGTCCGTGCGTTAAACGTTTTTTCTTCTCCCCCCCCCCCCCTATGCCCCCCCCGCCCCTCCCCTATCGGCCTCCCCGACGGTTAAGGGCCACCCAGAGGAGAGCGAGTGATGCAAAACCGAGGAGTAATCCCTCTGTTTATCTCGGCTCGGAGCCTCGGCCCCAACCTCTGCCTCCATTATCCTCCGGATTTAAGGCAAACTTTCATTTATTGGCCCCCGGCCTCCGTTCTCTACGCCGGCCCCTGAGCTCAGGATGCCCCCCCCGAGCCCTCTGTCCCAGTGTGAGTGCATTTGCATAGAGCAACAATGCATGTTGCCGGGGCAGTGGCCAGTCAGTGGTGGGACGCCCCCCCCCCCCCCCCCCTCGCTCAGCAGCGCAGCTTGCTCAGGCAGCACATGGCTATAGAAGAATGTGGCCCTCGGTGGCGGGGTGGGGGGGGGGGCAGCACCTGCGTGGGGCGGCGGCCGGGTCCTTCGCCACACCGCCGGGAAACGGCAGATGCACGACAATCTGGACAGGCCCCCCCCCCCCCCCTTCCTCCCCCCCTCTGAGCCCCTCCCTCCATCCCTCGTTCACACGAATGAGCAAATGTGGCAGGAAATGCTCCCAAATGGAGGAGCGGAGGAGGGAGGGGCCTCTGAGATCAGGACCCACCTGCTGCACCGGTTCACCTGCAGCTGCAGCAGATGTTTCCTCATGAAGACGTTTCATCATGAAGACGTCAGGCGGACTATATGAGGATCAACCAAACGATGGACCAATGTCTCCTCTGATGAATGTCTAGTAACGTGGTGCCTGCTTTTTGTGATGAATCAAACTACTTCACACAGACACACAAACATGCCATCTACACAACACGCCATGTCAGCTGACTTCACCGCCCAGTGCGTCGTCTGTGACCATGTGATCCTCGGTCCTGAGGCCGTTGACTCCGTGGGTCTCATGATCAGTGTTGACAGTGTGTGGGGGGGGCAGTGGGGGGGGGGGGGGGGGGGGAATGTAAAGTGACGGCCCGCGGGGAGCCGAGAGCCCCTTGAGCTACAGGTAAATAACCCGCCCCACCACATCCACCCTAACGGGCCTTATCTCCGCCCGCCGAAGACGCCCCTTCCCTCACACAAGCGCGCGCCCCCCCCCCCCCCCCCATCGGAGGGGAGATGAATGAGGAGCGATGCGAGGTTTCCCTGAAGGGTTTCCTCTCCTCCTCCATGTCTCCAGACTGGTGGCTGCTCAGATAGTCTTCCTCTTTTTATCTCTTTTCCTGCGTGTCAAAGGTCACAGTTGAAGCAGTGAGTCTTTTTTATTTGTGTTGTTCACAGATTCCAGTGAAATGTTATTGTCACAGTGGAAGAAAAACTGTTTAAAATCACTTAAAATAAAAAACTTAAATGTTTACTTTACAATTTACTTCCGTAAAAGCTTAAAATAATGTAGTTAATGTACTTTTGTAAGTATTATTTGATTAATATCTGCAAAAGGATGTGTTCTTCTGTCTTCACAGGAAACAATTTATTTAAGTTTAGGCAACAAAACTACTTCTTTTCTTCTTATTAACTTCCCGTTTCTTTGTTTTTTCGTCCTCGTTCAAGATTACGTTCATGAAATAAAAACCATTTCATGAGATCTCTGTGACTCGAGAGCTAATAACTTCACTGTTAGTTTAATATATTTCTTCTCCCCTCGCTGGGAGAGGAGCTGAGAGGAGCTGGTGGTGTTTGAGGAGCTGGTGGTGTTTGAGGAGGTGGTTGTGTTTGAGGAGGTGGTGGTTGTGTTTGAGGAGGTGGTTGTGTTTGAGGAGGTGGTGGTTGTGTTTGAGGAGCTGGTGGTGTTTGAGGAGCTGGTGGTGTTTGAGGAGGTGGTTGTGTT
Source organism: Pungitius pungitius (assembly GCF_949316345.1). Classification (NCBI taxonomy): domain Eukaryota; kingdom Metazoa; phylum Chordata; class Actinopteri; order Perciformes; family Gasterosteidae; genus Pungitius; species Pungitius pungitius. The sequence continues at coordinate 19,682,817 of NC_084908.1, forward strand.
TGAGGAGGTGGTGGTGGTGTTTGAGGAGGTGGGGGTGTTTGAGGAGGTGGTGGTGTTTGAGGAGGTGGTGGTGTTTGAGGAGGTGGTGGTGGTGTTTGAGGAGCTGGTGGTGTTTGAGGAGGTGGTTGTGTTTGAGGAGGTGGTGGTTGTGTTTGAGGAGGTGGGGGTGTTTGAGGAGGTGGTGGTGTTTGAGGAGGTGGTGGTGTTTGAGGAGGTGGTTGTGTTTGAGGAGGTGGGGGTGTTTGAGGAGGTGGTGGTGTTTGAGGAGGTGGTGGTGTTTGAGGAGGTGGTGGTGTTTGAGGAGGTGGTGGTGGTGTTTGAGGAGCTGGTGGTGTTTGAGGAGGTGGGGGTGTTTGAGGAGGTGGTGGTGTTTGAGGAGGTGGTGGTGTTTGAGGAGGTGGTGGTGGTGTTTGAGGAGCTGGTGGTGTTTGAGGAGGTGGGGGTGTTTGAGGAGGTGGTGGTGTTTGAGGAGGTGGTGGTGTTTGAGGATGTGGTGGTGTTTGAGGAGCTGGTGGTGTTTGAGGAGGTGGTGGTGTTTGAGGAGGTGGGGGTGTTTGAGGAGGTGGTGGTGTTTGAGGAGGTGGTTGTGTTTGAGGAGGTGGTGGTGTTTGAGGATGTGGTGGTGTTTGAGGAGCTGGTGGTGTTTGAGGAGGTGGTGGTGTTTGAGGAGGTGGTGGTGGTGTTTGAGGAGCTGGTGGTGTTTGAGGAGGTGGGGGTGTTTGAGGAGGTGGTGGTGTTTGAGGAGGTGGTGGTGGTGTTTGAGGAGGTGGTGGTGGTGTTTGAGGAGGTGGGGGTGTTTGAGGAGGTGGTGGTGTTTGAGGAGGTGGTTGTGTTTGAGGAGGTGGTGGTGTTTGAGGAGGTGGTGGTGTTTGAGGAGGTGGTGGTGGTGTTTGAGGAGCTGGTGGTGTTTGAGGAGGTGGGGGTGTTTGAGGAGGTGGTGGTGTTTGAGGAGGTGGTGGTGGTGTTTGAGGAGGTGGTGGTGGTGTTTGAGGAGGTGGGGGTGTTTGAGGAGGTGGTGGTGTTTGAGGAGGTGGTTGTGTTTGAGGAGGTGGTGGTGTTTGAGGATGTGGTGGTGTTTGAGGAGCTGGTGGTGTTTGAGGAGGTGGTGGTGTTTGAGGAGGTGGTGGTGGTGTTTGAGGAGCTGGTGGTGTTTGAGGAGGTGGGGGTGTTTGAGGAGCTGGTGGTGTTTGAGGAGGTGGTGGTGTTTGAGGAGGTGGTGGTGGTGTTTGAGGAGCTGGTGGTGTTTGAGGAGGTGGGGGTGTTTGAGGAGGTGGTGGTGTTTGAGGAGGTGGTGGTGTTTGAGGAGGTGGTGGTGGTGTTTGAGGAGGTGGTGGTAGTGTTTGAGGAGGTGGTGGTGTTTGAGGAGGTGGGGGTGTTTGAGGAGGTGGTGGTGTTTGAGGAGGTGGTTGTGTTTGAGGAGGTGGTGGTGTTTGAGGATGTGGTGGTGTTTGAGGAGCTGGTGGTGTTTGAGGAGGTGGTGGTGGTGTTTGAGGAGGTGGTGGTGTTTGAGGAGGTGGTGGTGGTGTTTGAGGAGCTGGTGGTGTTTGAGGAGGTGGGGGTGTTTGAGGAGGTGGGCCGGCTGAGAGCACAGGGAGCAGATATTGTCCTAATATCTGTTGACAGTCAGCTCCTCTCTGCATAATTGGCTCCTCCCCCCCCATTAGCGGCGGCTCTGTTTGGCTCCCCAGGGCGTGTGTTAGAACAAATTTGAGGAGTGTCATATTTCACGCATTTCAACAGGGCCAACGGGGTTAGACTCACATTAGCGTAATGAATCAATCTGCTCGGGCTAATGGCTGAAGCAACTCCATTAGGACGCAGAACGTCTCAGGGTTCCAGCAGGGGGGAGAGATCTGAGCTACACAAATACAGTAATATATAGCCTACATTTATATATATATATATACAAAAAATAAAATGTTTGAATATCTCCATCATTTACATGCCCAATGAAATTAAATTGACTTGTGATTTCACAATAAAAGCCTTTTGTCAAGTTAAAAGTCATGTTGTTTTTCTTTCCTGAAAACAGTTTATTTTAATCTAGTTAATTCATGCAAATACCATACTGTAATTCAGAAGATTTCGTATTAATACTTCATGTATTTACTGCTTTAATTGTGGTAAAAGGTCTCCATCTTGACCTGGCGTCAAACAAAAAAGAAAGAAAACAAATCACTTTTGGTGAGTAAAAGCAGAGAGCAGCAAAGACGTCTTCTGACAAGCATCAGCAGCGATATGTAGTCCTCTTCCTGAGAGTTTGTCAGATGCATCACTCCTGGCATGCGGATGTTGTGCAGCCAAGAGGCATTAAAGACAAAAGGAAATAACAACTACTTAAGTACATGGGCGGCTGCTTTAGCACGTGAATGGAGGCAGTTTATTGGGAGGGATTCGGTCGGTGCTAATTAACTGATATGAGCATCTGAATGGAGCCCGAAACGGGCCTCTGACGGAGCAGCAGCTGGGAGCCACCTGCTGCTCCGTCAGGCGGAGGAGACGCGCCGCTCAACGTGGTCCTCAGGAAGTGCATCGCATGCATTGCATTACGTGACATTACATGTTATTTAGCTTTTATCCAAAGCTCCATGTTTTCGCCTGCGCTCCAAGATGATTCCGATGGGAGAAGATAGTGACCTTCTGCAGAGTCAGAGACTGGCCTCTGTGGGCCGACGAGTCGTCACTTCACACCCGGAGTTAATGGGTTCATCGATGATCAATACACACACACACACACACACACACACCGCGTGAAGTCACTCAGCTGTTAAACGAGGACTTTCCTTAATGACTCGTCTGAGAGGAGACTAAATAAAAGCCATTGAGCCTCCAGCGCTTCTTTTTTTTTATGGGGAAGGAAGTCGCCATCATCTTCATCACTGAACTGATGCTCGTTGAGTGATGAAGAGCTGGGGATCAATTCTGATTCTGATACTTCAGCAAGAAGCCAAATAAGATTGTGTAGCAGCTGCAGTGCTTTGCTTTTGTTATTTCAACCTGAACCGCAATCTTTAGCTGAAGATAATCCGTGTTCCTGTGGAGATGGAGGTTTATTTTGAAAGGACTCAAATGGACTTTCCCAGTAAACACAAAAAAAAGAGGGTTAACTTTTTATCTCGACAGGTAATGATGTCAAATGAGTAAAAATGGATGAATTGCATGAAAAAGTTTTTTCGGAGGGAAACTAATGTGAGGGAGCTGCTGTCCATCACATCCAAATATCCAGATCCTCTTATTCTGATACCCCCGAAACAGCATCCGCCCAACCCATGACGCCACCTGCCCCCCCCCCACCTTGAATCTGCTAGCTCCACCCTCCTCCTCCTCCTCCTCCTCCCCCCTCTCCCCCATCCCACCAAATCAAAACCAAAGCAATGCTTTTTTTATCTGCAGATTCTCAGACAATGCCTGGAGGATCCCGTGGCCTAATCTCCCCAATCCCCCCGTCCCCTTTATCCCACTGTCAAAGAATGTTTGAAAGGGCGACACCGAAAACTAAAGCGGGAGACCGAGGAGGGGGGGGGGGGTGAGTTAACATCTGGGGCGGTGTATGAGGGGGGAGGACGACACAAAAAGAGGAATCAACACAGCCAAATAATAGAAATTTCATTTTTAGGGGAAAAATAGAATGAAAAAACCAGACTGAAGTTTTTTGTTAATTTACTCATTTTTATTGTGTATATTTCCGCTACAGATTTAACACATTCTAAAATATTTTATTGTACTATTTATTTACATGTTTACTATTTAAATTTAGAAAATTGCTTTGAAATGTGTGTGTAAGAATAATATTTCTACTTCTCATTTTTTTAATTGCTATTAAATGTTAAGATTGTCTTATTTTTGGTTCAGTTTACTACTTTTAGTTTATTTAATTATCAACATTTTAATTTGAAGTACCTTGTAACTGTGCTTTGAAAGATGCTAGATGATTAATGTATTATTAATATACAGTCGACAATTATAACCTCTAATGAGACACGTATATAAAACTGTTTTATCTCACATGCAGCAGCCTCATGGGGTAGAGTTTAATTAATACACTTTCATATCGACCTCCAGCTACTTCACACAGTGCTGTTGACTAAATGTTTCCTGCTGAAGACGAGAATGATTTCCTCACTTTCTCCGCGTCATTTCTCAGCCAAACGGGCCCGAAGAAACTTTTGGGTCCGAATTTTAAAAAGTCAAGACTGACACTGACGCCACTCGAGCGCCACGCGGGCCGCTCTCACATCGGAGGGGTATTATGTTTAAGACACTTTATTCCCCCCTTTCGCTGTGAAAGATTATACGAGTCATCCCATCAAAGTTGAGTAAAAAACGCCATTCTTGTGCCTTTAAGCTCTTGCTCAGGAGGTCAGTCAGAAGGCCCCGGGTGTAATCTCGCTGAAGTTACATTAATTAAATGGTAAGCTCCTTCAGCAATACGTCCCCTAAAAGAACTTGGCTGATAATATACTTAAAGCGTTCGCAGGCCGTTTGTTTCAAAGCCAGCGGACGCTCAGCCATGCGGCTCACGTACGCCGGCTTAGAACCTTTCTCTTTCTCTCGGGGCGGGAGCCGCGGTTGAGCAGCACGAGCGCCATCCGACTCATCAAAGTGGAGCGCATTGGCCTCACTGTGCTGCGTTTGCTCGGCGAGGACGGCGCGCGGAAATCAATCTATTGGGTTGAACAGAATCTTGTTGGTGAGTTTTTCTCCGAAAGCACGTGCAGCGATTCTTTGACTGTCCACTGAGAACCTTTCGTCTCCAAAGTAGCTGGTTTTTAGTGTTTCGGATACCTTTGTTCCTAAAGCCAAGTAACCTGTTAAAAATGGTGTGAAAAAAGCATCACAAATATGAAAGAGAGGGGTCGTCACTGTGTTTCTTTAAATGTTGTGTCTCACGTGAAGCTCCTTGCTTGCTAGTTGAGTTATTGGTGAATTATTATTATTATTATTTTTTGTGTATTCTTTACGCCTTTTCACCTCTTTGTAAGGATCCAACATTCTTATTTCTCTGTAAACATTTGTTGACTGTCGACTCACTGGGGGATTCGCAGTAATTAGCTAAATGAGTTTTGGGAATTCACTCACCGTCAATTTGCAAATTTAGGGAGGGAGGAGAGACAAAACGCTGTGAAAAAAAAGAAAAAGGGTGCTAGAGGAACTGAAAGGACGTCGCTCTGGTTCGATTGCGAGTGTGGCCGCCATCTTGGATTCCGAGAGGCCGGCTGTGATTGGCCAGGGGCCGATCTACCGATCCCCGAGTCCCGCGACTCGCCGCGTAGGAGCCAGAAATATTCACTTAAAGCTGTTAAATATGCCAACAAAGACCAAACCGCTCTCTTAAGATGTGTATTTCTACTGTGAAGTTGTTTGTTTTAACATTTAACACAATGGGGACGGATTTGCTTTCACAGCCCCAAGTGGCCATTTGAGGAAATGTAGTTCTTTTCACTCTTTGCTTCATTTTGTAGCAACAGCGGTTCCCACTTGATATTTAATACAATAATAATAATAATATTTTGCCTTTCTCCTTGTTTAGTGCGTGTCTTAACACCACACATTGTCACGGTGTGATGTCACTACTTTTACTTTGGTGAAGAATCTGAACCGTCACTTCCACCTCGTTTAACTGCTGAACTCAGGCAGCTGTCTTCTTTTTTTTTTTTTTTACCATCCACACAATCAAGCTGCTAATTGGCAGCGAGTTGACTCGTCACAATGAACCGAAGACGAGGAGACCCCGGCCCGTCACCTCGGTGACCCCTCGTCGAGGAACCGTGACCTTAACGAGGTGGACGCTGGTCGTTAACTTGCCATCGCTCTCCATTATCTCTCCCGAGGCCTCACAGTTTCTTCCGCTCTCGATTGTTGTTAAAGTGAAGTAAAAAACAGCAGGTGACTACATCCTGTTTACATTTTGTTGCATATTGTTATTGTAACTTTGGCACTATTAAATGTCTTAGGTTTCCTTTTTTAAACATTCCTTAAACATCATTAAAATGGGGTCGACACGTTATCAGGACACGCAGCAGGACGTCGGGCTGCATTTCTGCTCTCATGCAGATTTAATTCAAATTAGTCTGAGAGTGCCTGTTCCCTCATGTGTTCATATATTAAAGGCTTCATATCGGTTGCGGTCGCTTCATGCGCACGCAGTCAACGCGCCGCCTGCCTCTGGGGACTCAAAACATACAGCTTTTGTTTGAGTGGCCTCTGACACTGAAGTGTTTGTGCGATGGTTCTATCTTATGTTGCAATGAGCGACAGCCACTGAAGGTGCGGTCTATATTATGGTTTTGGATTAAAGATTAAAGCCCAGTAAAGCCTATGAACAGGCCTAATCCTGCTCTTCAGTGCAGCTCAGCAGCCGGCCCCCGGAGGCGCTGATCCACCATCAGCTTACTTCCTAACGTTCATCGTCAGGGGCACAAAAAAAAACAACAACCTGTTGGAGAGCGGGAAGTACGACCGGAGACAAATGTGAATAAATGTGACTTCCTCCAACAAAGGACTGTGACCAGTTTCCTCTAAATCGTAATTTATTTGGAATTTTGGAGGAGACATGGTTGACCATAAAGCATCCTCCTCTTTGTGGTCTATTTTGACTCTAAATGGACCATCATTTAAAGTAGCAATTTAAACCATAAACTCATGTTAACAATGCTTAATATTTTCTGCGACCGGAGGAGTCGCCCCCTGGTGGTCAGAGAAGGCTTCAGCGGTCCCCGAGGTTGCTGCCTGGCTTGAACATGAGAAAGGAGCTTATTGTCCCTTTTAATTAAATGTTCTCTTTGATGTTAGCCAGCTGTTTGGGTTCTCTCTGCGATTGGGTTGGGTTGCGTCTGAGGTTGTTTTGGTCGCCACCGACGTACGATTACTGCGTTCAAAACTCTCCATAAAAGTTAGATTCACACAGCCTCTACTTCGAGACGGTGTACCGCTTTACGTTCCTCCACTTCCACTTGCATTCAGGGTTTAACTTCGTACTGCAGATTCTTTGATTGAGATGTCGGGCGCTGAATTCCCAGAATCCACTGCGGAGCTGCTGCTGTGGGGGCTTCGGAGCTCATTCGAAAGCAATTTAACCCCATCTTTATTCTGCTTAACAATACCAGCAGAGAAAACTAATTAGGTACATTTCACCCATTTCCATGTTAATGTTTTGTTTGTCGCCATTGTTTGAGGAGACAATGGGCAGATATGCTAATGAGGGAGTCCCAATAACAGTGTCCTAATGGGAGTCCATTCACAGCCGTTAGCCCAGAGGCCACGAGGATTCCCCCCCCAGGGGCCCCCTCCCTCACTCAGGGATGGAGGTATTCTCCGGCCGAAGAAAAGGCAGGTTACAACACATGAGGACTGAGAGGGAGCTCCGGGTAAACAAAGCCTCGGTCTCACAGGGATGAATGACAGAGGATTTAGCTTCTGAGATCAGATAGGCCTGAATGTGCATTTCTGTGTCCGTGCATGTGCGTGTACTCGATTTCCACTTGAGATCACTGCGGGTCACGTACATTCAGTCACGCTTTTCATTCACGGTTCGGGCATCAGACTTATCTTATCTTTCATGGTTTCAGCGAGGGCCGGTAGAGAGAAATCAGCAATTATGGCTGTGGTCAAAGGAGGAAGTGGAGGATGGCTGGGTCAGCGAGGAGCTAAAATAGATCAGACACTAGATTCCTGACTCATTTAACCAATATCATCCGCTAACAGTGACCTAAAGGTTTATTAATGTTCAGCGCGTTACTTCGGCTGGCGGCCAACAGCCTCTCGTGAAATATGTCTATATATAAAAATACGATAAGTTTAACAACAAGAGAAGCCAGTTGCTACTAATTGTTGCTAGCATCGCGTTCTAATTGCTTCTGTCTCAGAGCTGAGTTAAGGGTTCTGTAAGCTCAGACAGACTACAGAAAATAAGATTATTCTGGCATGAGGCTCTATTTGAGGATTGATCAAGGTTTGCTTATTTTAAACTGAGTGAATGGACTGTAAAAGGGTTTACATTTTGTTTGGTCTTAAAACCTGCGTTCACTCTAGTGACCACCAGGGGGCGACTCCTCCGGTCCTATAGAAGTGAGAAATGAGAAGATTACTCTTCTCTTGATTTATTCCCTCGGTAAAAAGTTCATGGTCTCAGGTCTTCTTTAACACAGCATTAAAGTAAAATAGATCATGAAGGATCGTCTGTGGGTTGGGCTCCAGGTCCATTTACAGCCTCCGTAGTCCTAATGAACTCATTTTGCTCACCGGCAACAAAAAAACAAGATGGCGACGTCCAAAAGCCCAATTTTAAATGCCAAAACTCCAGGCTTCAAAATCAACAGTCTACAAACAATGTCCACTTGTCATATACAGAACAATGTTTCTACAGTCAACAATGAACCTGGATGTCAATATCTCAATATTCCTTAACAGTAAATAAAAAAAATTGTTTAAATTTCTCAAAATAAGGTGGTAAAGTGCAGAGATGCAGACCCGTCCGTCCCGTCTCGATGTAGGAAGGTAAACGCTTCACCCTTTTCAACCGGCTCAAACAAACTCCCACAGTATTTGTTGTTTTCTCAGCGAGGAGGCATCGAGGTGTCAGCCTTGTTTAAAAAGGCCGAGGCTGCAGAGCTAATAAGGTGCTAATCCTGAGCTGCTACACACACACACACATGCACACACACACACCCTCCTCCGCCCTACAGAGGCTGAACACACAAGGCGAGAGACGCACACATAACGCGGCTTATCGCTGCTCTCCAGACAGCCGCCGCAGATCAGTCGCCGCGCTGCGCGATCGATGCATCCGATAAGGAATTAAGACAGAAAATAAACTGTACGCGTTATCGGGAAACTCGGTACATGGCCTAATTATGATGCGGCGTGTGTGTGAGAGGATGATACGGCGGGACTGGAGTGGTGCGAGACAGCAGGAGGGTTGAAGTGTGTGTGTGTTGGGGGGAGGTTTGCACCCTGGTGGCCCCCGAATGGCAGCGTGGGCGGGGGGGGGGGGGGGGGGGGAGCAAAAACTGTCAACTACAGTACCCAGAATTCCTGATTGGACCGAAAAAGGAAAGAAGTCAAGTCTTGAATCGATGACGACAAGTCTCAACTCCGTTCATTTGAAGAGACCAAGAGGCGACTGTAAGAAACCACGGTGGCTGACGAGGGCGAATGCAGTAGAACGACCTAAAGAAATTCACATTTTCAGAAAAATTGCCGCAACAACGCCAAAATACGTGAAACCACCAAAACAAAGTCTGGAAGGTGCTACAAATGAAGATACCATCGTCCTTCAAACAAACCCGAAACCGTAGGTGCCTTCTCGCGCCGGAAATCGTCTCGTCACATCGATTTTGCTGGAATTTGGATTTGATTAACGCAAGATTGAGATTACAGCTGTTACAAATATATGGAAGTAAATCTGTGTCATCGGGTTTTGAAAGAAAAAGGTGATTGAATTTCTAGCACGGAATATTTATGCATTGAAATTATGTACTTAAATGTTTTTCAACGTTAAAATAATCAAAAAATTCAACCGCAAAAAATTCAACCACAACATCCGGGACCTCAGGGAAGAGCAATCGATCCTAGATTCAAGATCAGGAGCGTGCGTCAAGCAAATGGAGCGAACACCCAATTCAACTTTGGCTTGTTGGCAGCATGGTGACCGGATTGTAGCCATGTCCAATAATAACGGGGCTTTAACTCTTCTTTATGCCATGAGTGTGGTTTGTGTCTGTAAGATTCCGTAATAGAAAGCTGACATTTGTACATTAGACTGTATTGGACATGAACTAAGCGGAAGTTAAACGAGAGCGTACAGCCGGTCAGAATACGCCTCTTCTTCTAGTTTAATGATGCTGAGATCCTAACAAGCTGTTAGGAGTGATTGGCAGAGTTTTGAAACCAGGAACGCGCTTGAAGAGGAAGATGAGCCGCTGTATCGTAGTGGGCATCTTGAATCTAGGATCGATTGCTCTTCCTTGAGGTCCCAGATGTTGTGGTTGAATTTTTTGCAGTTGAATTATTTGTGGTTGAATTTTTTGCGGTTGAATATTTTGCAGTTGAATTTTTTGCGGTTGAATATTTTAACGTTGAATTATTTGCAGTATTTTAACATTCAGATAATTTCAATGCATAAATATTCAGTGCTAGAAATTCAATCACCTTTTTCTTTCAAAACCCGATGACACAGATTTACTTCCATACAAATAGCGTTCCCAAGGAAATGTTGGTGGGCCAATACGGTTCATGTTTTCATTCTTTTTATTCTCTGCTTGTCCCTTTTTTGATAGCCGGTCTCGATGTGTTGAGACCCGGTGAGGAGAAAAGGGTCAAATGGAGAAATCTTTCCCCCGTGGCGTAAAGAGGTGGACGGGACGGGTGGACTTTCGATCGTGGGCTGGTGGAGGAGGAGGTGGAGGGTGGAGGAGCCCCGACCGGACCCCCGTGCTGGAAGAGGAACCCCTTTGATCTGCCTTCAAACTGATTCGTGCACACCGACTGACGGGGCGGCACGAACCCCCCACACCCCCCAAAGTCCCCTGCTAAGCCATGTGCTTTCATTGAGGGCAGATTCCAGAACACACAGGGGGGGGGGGGGGGGTCAAAGCCTCAAGTCCCCTCAACATAACTTTGTGCCTTTCTTTGGTATCGACTTTGCATTCCTTTGCAGTAATTCCATCACTTTACATTTTTCATAACAAAAAGGCCCCAGTAGAATCTGAAACGATGTTGAGGCAGCGTAAGTTTGTTTTATTTGTTGCTTCTTCTGATCCGTTTGTGTGATTTGTGGCACCTGTGGTTCTAAAGATCGTTAGTGCACGTTACTTTGATTGTCTGTAGCTCATTTATTTACTACAACAACAATAAGACAACATGTTGTGTCACATGGTGGGTGCAACCTTTGAGTCCGAGATCGATTTCCCTTCGTGGACGTTAAGTATGTTGTTTCTTTGATGTTTTTGAATTTCATCAGATTCATATTTGATGCCCAAGATGCTTGGGACCCCTCGGTACCGGATACCAACGCACACCGCTTTCAATCAACTCCACCAGGAACCCATCCGCACCATCATCAGTCGCTCAGCTGACGTAGTCTGAAGAATGTAGAGTGGAGGGAAACAAACGGAGGACGTTCACCCAGAACGCTGTTCGTGTCCATAACACGAGTAGGAGGGAAGCCAAAGCTTCGACTTTAATAAGTTTGGTCGACGTGGCGGGATCCAAGTTGGTAGAAAACTGGTTCGTATGAGAGTGAGCAGGAGGGTGAAGGCTCATGAGACTCAAGGTTTTGGATTTTCCCCACATTGAAATGGATCATATGGCAGAAGTTTCTATTGACATCTTTCTAATTTTCCCAAGTAAAGGCTCTTTCCTCCTTTCAAGGGGTTGACACTCAATAGTTTTGGGTGGAGTATCACTTTAAGAAAAGAAATTGCTTGACTGCCTTTGGAGAGGATAATGGGGTCCTGGGTGTGTTTGTTTGTGCCCTCGACCTGATCGGCATGTGATGAGCGGGGCGGTCTGCAGGCCTAATTGGCCTCTTTAAATGGAAAAATGTCCAGCGAGCATGACGCCTCGATGAGCTGCTAGCTCCCCGCCACAACCTCCTGCTCTTTTTTATCGTCACTTTATGGAAACAAACCACTCCAATTAGCGGCAGCGCAGCCATGGAAATCCCAATGACCATAAATTGGATGGTCATCGCATGGATTTAAAAAGTGTGGGATGTACTTTAAAAGTAATTTGCACTTTTTTCATACAATGTTATGCTGAGAGATTATTAATAATAGCAACAATCTTCACACAACTGGGATGAAAAGACATTACAAAAGGCCATCACTCTGAAGACCAACTGAGGAGATGAGTGGAAAATTCTTCTAGAAATGAGAAAAAAATCAAATAGATGTTCCTATGAGATGACTAAAAATAATTTTAATTGTGCACTGCTAATGAAGCAATGACATGAATGCTGCAACATTAGTGAAAGAATGAACACGTTGCTGTTCCAATGATCCCACTGTTGGGGGGTGGGGGAGGGGGGTGTTGCTGTTGCTTCAAAGGTGCCCGTGAGCCTCCAACAGCGAGGTCACTGTCGACTTTGACGAGTCACCGCCTGGCCATTAGGGTTCGTGGGGGGGGGGGAGTTGTTCTTCTTCTGTCTGCTGGTGTGTGGGAGTGTTTGGAGGCGGTGAAGGGGCGCTGTCGGTGAAAATCAAACAGAGCCCAATTAAGCTGATTCCAACATGCCAGTGATCACGAGGAGGAGGCTCACCTGGACTCTGTCCCCGAACGACAGGCCCCCGCCTCCGTGACTCCCGGCACGCTAATTGTCTCGACTGCAAGGAATCTGCCGCTTGGATGTGCTAACGGGCAGCTGAGGACAAATTCCTATCGCGTACGTCACTGTCAGCCGTGATGTACGAACCACTTGTTTTAACAAGAAGCCTCAAGCTTTCTTATAAAAACATGCTTTTGTGTCTCCTCAAAAAACATCTGCACAGCTAATATCCCTAAAATACCTTTTTTTGACAACCGTGAATAAAAACAGAAACTCAAACTGCGTCACGAGAGACCCAAAACAAAGAAACAGTCAAAATGGTTTAAAATAATATCATTAGAACAAGCAAAGCTTTGACAGGAGACGTAACCATTGATGATGAATCCAAACTCAAACTTCCAACAGGAACACAAATGAGAGTCATCTTTTGCATCTGAGCGTCAGTCTCCTAATTACCAATTTGGTCAGAGCGGGGGGGGCGGGCCTCGCTCAGGAGTCTCTCTCTGGTGTCGGCGTAGATTATGGAGCCCACCTACGGGGAGTGGCCGCCAAAACAGAACAAAACAATTAACGCCGCCGCACCGCCATCAATGGCCTTGCGGAGCAAACAGTGGGCCACGCATGGCTGCAGCGCGAGCTCGACTGAGGGAGAAACGAGTGTAGTCACATCAAAAAGGCCGCGGGGGGGGGGGCTGGTTTGGTACAAAAGGCCGCAATTAGCGCGGCACGTTAGGAACACATGGCCGGGCGACTCCCTGCCCTGTTTGGGACACACGAGATCCCCCCCGAGTACGGCCGCTTTATTTATTAAATAAAACACGGGCCATCACGAAAAGGTCGACTGCTCCGGGTTCAAGCCTTTAGTGTTCGGCGCTACCGCGACGCTGGTCACCGACGGTGGATCGATGATTCGTTGATTCAAAGCGACATCATAACAGCTATGGAGGACGTTTTTAATATGAAATTATGTCAATCAACGAGGTGTAATGTTAACAATGCAATCTCATTGAGGGTGACTGTTTCTTATGGCGCCTTATTACAGAATTAAGTAGTTAATGGCGAGAGAAAAGTCTGTTTAATTTACCAGTTTAAACTGTGTAATTGGCTTATTGCAATGAATTATATGTACTTCTGTCAATTTAGAAAATACAAAATTTGCTGTTTGTTGAGATTTGGTATCGTTTTGTTTTATGATAAACCCCTCGGGGAACTTACAGGGTGACGTTAGCTTGACTAGCTAGCTAACGTAACGCAATATCCTTCTTGATGTGTTTTATTTAATGACTGTATCTACAAGACAGTAAAAAAGTAAACAAGAGCTGTTTGTTAGTGTGGGAACATCTTTGAATCAAACCAATGGGCAGAAAAGTTGCTTATTCTTTGGGTTTGTCGTTTTCTTAATTTAGCGATGCTAGCACTTCAAAAACTAAAATGGCGGCTGAAGGTAACATCATTAGTTTGGCAGGTATTTGTTCAGACAAATTAAAATATTTCACCCTGTTGAGGATGGAAATAAACACAAAAACCCCCCCAATAATAATAAAAAAAAAACTTTAAGTTATTTTAACCTGGAAACCAAGATGACTAAGACAATAAAATCCCCAATCAAAGATGATAAAACAAGCGAACAAACCGCTGTGGGCCTTTAATTATTGTCTAGTGAGGTAGTGAAGTATCATTAACACATTTCTCTATGTGATTCCTGTAATAAAACAGCACCGCCCTGCAGGCATGCTTACGTCTAAAGAGTAATGACTGTGGTAATAAAGGGTCATTTGGATCACGCTAAAGACGTCCTTAATGGAGTGTTACTCTGAAGCCTTATCGAGTGCTGGATTAGAGAACGCATCGGCCGGCCTGAGAGGAGAGTAATCTCGTTATGACAAACATCCACGATGCTGCCGCTCGTTTTGTTCCTCTCCCAGGAATCACACGCACACACACACACACACAGCAAGTGTTTAGCAGAGATAATTTGCACGTGTGCACAAAATAAAATACAAATGTTGATTTTGTGTGTTTCTGAAAGCAGCATATGCTGAATGTTCTGAACCAAAATTAAGCTTGAACAATAATGAGATAATAATGGTTGTAAAATAATATATTAATTATTAATTATTATTATTATAACAATAGTAAAACAACCGGCCTCATCAGACTTTGTTACGTGACGAGCATTAACGTGTCGCCCGCAGCAGTTCGTATGATATAATATGAAAAGACTTCTTTGCAGGAAACAAATGAGATAGATGTATGAAACAACACTACTTTATTAGTTTTAGGAATATATTTAGTTTGGGTTGAATTAACAACTGATACTAAGTATAAAAGTTAAGCGAGGAATAACGTTTATTTTGTTAGTCCAGTTAGTTTTTGATAATGTTAAAGTATTTAACTCATGGATGATAATGATCTAATGTAGTCGATAATTGTACAGTCACATTGGACATTTATATATTTTAAATACTTTTACTTTTTAAAATTGGTACAGCAACAAAGTCATTTTTACCCTGATGTAATGGTGCTTTTTACCTCCTGAACACTTCCTCCATCGCTGAGAGGCCTGAACGGTTTGAAGTGTCACAGAAAATCACCGTCTCCTGACCCTGCTTCACTTTGGTGATCCTCTCACAGACCCGAGCCTGAGCCGCTTTGTTTCAGCTTCCTGGGGGAAATAAAAGGCTCCAAGCAGCAACTCTGGTCTCGCAGATCTCACTTTAAGCTGCCGGCTGACGCCCCCTGATGGTCGGCCTCCCCCACGGCCTGAGCCGAGCACGTGACCAAAGGAAGGGACTTTTTTCGCGCTTTGCCCAAAAAAGGGCTGCAAAAAAACATCCTCCCCCCTCCCACACACCCTTCTTGAAGCGACAGGTGGAACAGTGAAGCATCGGATGACGTGTTCTTCTACCTGAGAGAAAGTGACGCTTCCACGTCAACAACACTTGGCTCATTCGAAGGGGAAAAAAGGAGAATGAGGGCCGAATAAAACCACGGGGAGCGTGACCGCGGGCCACTCCACCCCCCCCTCCCCTCCCCTGCAGGAAAATGAAACCATGAAGCATGTTATTTGAAGGTATGATGGTAGCAATTGAAGAAATGCATGGTTTGGACGCATCATGTGGGGGTTTTTTGTTGTGAAAAGGCTGTGGGCCACCCAAAGGTGTGGAAATGGGAAAAGCTCTCGGGGGGCCTTGGACTTAGACCCCGCGCGCCTTTGATCGCCCGCGGGCGTCCCGGGAACATCAAACATCGCTGTGTTAAATTCTGAAACGCAAACACATGGCGTCATTTGGCTGAGGCTGATTATGATGATATGGCATCACGTGCTGGCGTGCGGAGGGGTGACCTCATCATCGTAGTGTTTGTGGATCACTGGGCCGCTGGCCTTGATTTCTCTTATTGAATCATGGGAAATTCATTCTTTTTATTGAAGGAGTGGCTTCCAAATCCAATAAGACAGTCAGCAGTACTCGGTCAGAAAGCCCTCGCCATTCAGAAGCAGCAGCAATGTCATATTCAGACCAGGAAGGATGGCAGTTTTGTTTCTTAAAAATTGGCCCAAAAAAACAAGAGATTAGAAACAGATTTGTCACAAACTCTCTTGCCTTAATTCCACTGTGGCTGAGGTCAAGTCTGTTCACATTGAAGTATATTTATTAGTGCTGTCAAACGATTGAATTAATTGATCACGATTAATCACAATTATGTCATAGATCACTCAAAATTAATCACAATTAATCGCACATTTTTATCTATTCTAAATGTCCCTTCATTTATGTTTTTTCATTTTCATTTTAATGCTCTCATCAACATGTAAAATTGGATTGGCTTGCTTTACGCAAATATTTTATTTTACGGAAAAGCAACATTGCTCAACAGAGCGGTACAAAATAAAATAATAAAGTGCACATTTCAGGTAAACAAGGACCATGGCTTAACATTGAATAAAGCAGTGAGGCCTCTTAGTTCAGAAACAATGAATCGCAACTTCCTCACTTTCAGCAGCTACTCAAACACACAAATCTGTTGACATTTTCAGACAACAGTCATCCCCAAAAAACGTTGTTTTAAGAAAACTTTAATCTTGTGATAATAAAATTTCCCTTAAAATGGGTTTGCATTAACATTGTTAATAACGCGTTTAACTAACAGCACTAATATTAACACATGTTTAGATGGCAGTGTGATGTTTTCATGATCAGACAAATTCAACGTCCACATTGAACCATCTTCTGAGATCGATTTCACAAAGAAATATTTTAAGTGATTCCAGGCCGAGGTGCAAAAAGGTGATTGAAAATGATTAAATATGATTTTTATTAGGGCTGTCGAGACGTTAATCCATGCGATTAATGCAGACAAATATTTTAACGTAGTTGACGTACGTTTCTTTACTTCTGGTTTACCGTGTAAATCAAGATGGAGAGAGCTTTTAGCATTTGAAGTAAAACAAACAGAAAACTGGGAAGAGGAGTACCTCCACGTGTCAATCAGAAGGAGGGTGAGTGGCCAACGGACAATTTAAAGCACCGCTCCGCTAAGCTAGCTGCAGGGTTACTTGCATCTCAACATCTAATGTTACCCTGTGCGCCACCACTGTGTCCCTAAAACCCCGTGGTTAGAAAACGTCCTGCTAAATGTGGGGAGATTGTTGTCACTTCAAACACAGCCTTTAAATGATGGAGAGTTGAAATACTTAAAAAGTAGAAACAGCAGTATGTAGATATAGTCATGTGGTCATAAGGTCCCGTTCTTAAAATGTCACTCAAGTAAAACTACACAATAGCCAGCGTCACAATATTATTAGAGTATAAATCATTGTGATAAAATAGTTTATAGTTTCATGTGATCGGATTATAACTACTGATGAATTAATGTGTCCAGGTAGCAGGTGCAACACCAGCAGCTGAGGAGCCTGAATATTCTTTCAGAGGAGTTGGTGAAGACCCAAAAAGAGTTTTGAGTATTGTAGTCAAAAAAGACAGCAATGTGATGATTATGTTGAAAGTGTAAATATATTTAATAACATGCTATGCTTAATAATTAATCACATAACAGGGAGTAAAAAACACACAAAAACCCAGAGGGTCAGGTGGGTGAAAGGTAAATTTTATTTGTCACAGAACTTCTAATTATTTGAACCCAAAACACCAACTTGGACTTTGAAGGGGGTTTGCATCAAAGGAGAATGTGATGTGAGGATGGACTGAAATGAGGAGACACCTGAACTGTGATAGGATTGATTTGCCTGGATAATTATTATATATTTACTTATAGGTGTAAAGTCCATGATGAATCTTAAAATAAAGTAAAGTAAGTAAAATGATTATTTTTCTGTATGTTTTTGCTTATTTATGGTCACGTGCACAACAGATATATAATAATTGAATTGTTTCCTGTGATGTTATTTTGAAAAGGCTGAACCAGCTCCCCGTGCAGGTTTGAAAACATTAGTTATGAAAAGCTACTCACAGGCCGTTCCATGCAAAGCTGCTTTGTTCTTCTCGAGGTTCTGACTATCGCAGTAATTCCTGATGGACATGAACGGGGCCTCGTCACAGAGTCGTGAAACCAAAAACCTCCAGATGAATATATGCAACTCTACCTGCATGACTCCCTTCGAGAAACGTGAACGTATTCGGCAGGAAAAGGTCGTTGCAGATCATATTGAGCAGTCGTTTAATTAAAATGTGATAATGGGCGGTCGGGTTCACGAGGAGGCTAAAGCCTCGTGGGTTAGAGATGCAGTGTGCGGCGGCTCCTCTGGACCTCTTCGGCCCCGGAGCGGGATTGATCTTTGGCTCGCTCAAGAGAGCCCGGCCCGCTCTGGGCTTAAGGGCCACACACCTGTGCATGCATCGGGGCCGGATAAGCCCAGATTAAGCTAAAGTTACCAGCTCTCTCCCTGCAATGTCATTCAAAACCTCAACGGCAACCGCGCCGCGGACAAAGCGCCTTTTGGGCTGTCCTAATAAACGCCATTAGCTTTGAGACATCAAACATGGAGGATTATGGGATTTTCTGGTCCTGGAAAAAAAAAAAGAAGAAAGATGGAGGGTCTGGGGGACTCCCTCGCTCAGCCGTCCTTTCTCTGCGGAGATTACGCTACAATTTGTTTTCCTTCTTCCGCCATTTTGTACGTCCCCTCCTCCTTTCACAGAGTCCACGCAAAAAAAAAAAAAAAGAAGTGGTACAGTAATCCCCTGCAGATGAAACTAAGAGCTCAGTAAAAAGGAAAGATTACACAGAGCTTTGTAGATTGTTTCTATACACATGTGCATGGGTATTTGGGAGCTCTGTAGGGACTTAACATGAGAGCCGAACACACACACACACACACACACACAGGCTGAGCATGGGTTCTGTGCGCTGTTCTCACTCCACTTGTGTGCAGAACATGAAGGGGTTTAGCTTCACTGAAGCTGGAGACGAGGAGCGGAGAGAAGAGATGGCGACGTGAGGAGTGATTGAAACGATGAGACACCCGAAGCATCGATTTCGCTGGATGATTATTACAAAAAAATAGTATATACAGGTGCAAAGTCCACATAGAAGGAGGTTTTTTTAAGTCTACCTACGCAGTTTTCCTATATGTTTGCTTATTTATTTATGGCGCGTGCACAACAATAACATGTAATCAACTTGTTATCAGCCTCTTTTCAACAATGCTCATTAAATATGTAATGAATAAATAGTGTCAGAGGTTAAAATGTAATACTACTGTTACGGTATGTAGATACATATATGTACATGTTCACTAAGCAGCAGCATGAAATAATGATGTTGATTGCAGAGAGGACTCTTTCTTTACAAGAAGGTTCTTCTCCTCTACAGCAGCTACAGGGTTAATACAGACGCCACTAGGTAACCTGTAGTCTATATTCCTGGCCTGACAGTATTATCTGTTCATACTAAAACAACGAGGGCGGGGGGGCCTCCCCACCCGAGCAGAGAAAGAAGTCAAGTCGTCCCTAACAAGGGGTCAAAGGTCGGGCTGCTGCTAATCCATGTAACACTAGGAGAATAATCCTGGGGGCTGTGGCCCGCCCGCTCTACAGTCCTCTTTTCCCCCTTTTGTTTTCCCGGTAAGTGATCTTGGAAAATGTTTCAGCGGTGGCCCCCCGGTCTGCAGAGAGAGGAGCGAGGGGCCCGATAGCCAAAGTTTTGGGTGGAGTTGTTCTTCCTTTCTGGAGCCGTGGTGCCTCAGGAGACCAGACCGTGGCAGGTAGCGTGGCGTTGCCAGATTTTGCTCTTATTTTGAAATCCATCACAGCGGATGATCGTTATTTTAAAAGAATCAAACTATTTCCATGTTGGCTTAATTTAGGAAATATGTGTATGTTCTTCATCATCCCATTGGATGCTGCGGTACTTTTACTACATTTAATAGGACTCTGTGCTCTGCATGTTCTTTGTTTATTAATAGAGAATTTATACAAGTTTTTTTTCCCTTTAGACTAGAAACAATAAATCTTAACATAGTTTTAAATTTGAAGGCGACGTCTCACCCTCTGGACCTCTGGATAAAAACACATCAGGAAAGACAAATTGCATCTGCGATTAGTTAGCTCGCAAGCTAAGCTAACGGAGATGTTGGTTCCGCGGACGTTTCTTTGAGAGCTCGCTCACTCAAACTACAAACTCATGATTTTGTTGACTTACGAAATGATCTCTCAAGTTATAGTCATAGCAATAATTTCATTTTCCATGCTTTAAATTTCCATTGTGAAGTTGGGCGTTTTAACTGGGAGCTCATTTGGGGATCGTCTCGCCTTTCGGGCGTCAGTTGAGTGTCATTTTTTAAATGTAATCCCAACATGTTGACACTTTTGATACTTCTTTAAAAAGGTGTACGTTGCTCAGCTCCAGATGAGTCCGACAGGTATTATTCAGGTAAATAATGAGCAGATGGGATTCCACTAACCCCGACAGGAGAGCTCAGTCGACACCACGCAGTGAAGAAAGGCAGCTAATCTAAATTGTTGTAATCCTGGTGCTATGATGGACACTTAAGCAAATAGATTGTGTGTTTTTACATCTTGTAACTTATATGGATTATGTTGCCGCACGATATGAATCGGATAAGAATATGAACCAGAGATATTATCGCCCACGGGGAAAAGGGATGAAGGACTGTGACAGCGGCGTTTAGCGTCAGAATGCGATTACAAACCAGACCTTTCCTCACATTTCCTGTTTTTCTTCAGCCTCTATGCAAAGGCACTTCATGCACGCACACTCACACACACACTCACACACACACTCACACGTGCACGGCCTCCAGGCAGATGGAGAAATCGACACTCAAGCCACAATCAAAAAGAGGATGCATTCGCTTCTCCCTTCGGCCGACGTTGCGAAGGTCTCTTCAGCCTTAATCCTTTTTTACTTTATTCGTGCAAAGGTCATCTCCAATTCTGGATGAGGTGAATGTGATGGTTGTGGAGGGTCTCCGTGTGTCTGGTGTGATTGTATGCGGTCATTTTGGATGCATTAGTCACCGGCGCCGGTCATTACTCACCGATGGAGCGTGAAGCCACGCGGCCTCAGAGAGAATGTGCTGCTTCCTGGAAAGACGCCGCTGCCGCTGCGTTCCCCGAAAAGACCTCAAGGGGAAAGAGTCGTCTTCTGTCTGTAACGCTTAGGGATCACCAAACACCACCGGAGGCATCTGGATAAGAACCGGAGTTCAGTGCAGCTGTGTCCTCGTGTTACCCAGCTAAAGCCACTTTGATGAAATCAAACGTACCTTTGGAGATGGACCACCTCGCCCCACTCAGAGAGCATCACGAAAAGAGCTAAAATGATAGAGCATTAAACGCTAACATCAAACATATTCAGGACTCATTTTGAAGTTCCGTTGGTTCCATTTGTATTCAGATATTTTTTTTAATTCATGTACTATTTTTACCCCAACCATTATTTTATTTTCCTTTTCCGGTTAATGTTAACCTGATGTGAAATAAAGCGTGAAAAGCTTAAAATGGGTATCATTTCCCATTAGATCTCGTTGATAATGAAGGAAAGGCTGCTGTACTGTCACAATGCGAGTTGAACTCCATGAAGAGCTGCAGCGGCTAGAAAGCAACGCACCAGCAGCCATGTAAAGCCGAGGAGACACACAGCACAGAGGTGGAAGTCAATTTAACCAAAGCGCCACAGAGAAAAGGTCACTTGTGAGCAGAGACAAAGTGCTAATTAAGAGGAACCAGTCCACTGCTTCCACACAGAGGCGGCAAAAAAAGTCTTCATCTGTCATAAAAGCCTCTGCATCGGGACGTCAGCGAGCCGCTGGACCGGAACAACACAAAAACCAGAGCACTGTCGCCTCGCAGGGACGGAGGAAGAGAGGCGACGCACCGCTTTCAAAGATATTCATGAGCCTTTTCTCCGCATCAAATGACATTGGGTCGTTTTAAGCTAACGGGTACGAGCTAAAATGCTGCAACTGCAGAGTTTGACTCGCTCTCGGTCGGTGAAATGCGGACGGTTGGGCGGCGACCCGAAGAGTCCGATACCTGATGCACAGAGGACCCGGCGTCGAGTCATGTGAAGGAAACGGAATCTAAAAAGCATTCCTAATAGCTTCAGACCAGGGGTCGCAGAGGTCAAACAAACAAAGGACCCAGGAGAGTATGTTAGTGTCCGCGTAGTATAAACGGAAAAAAGTATTTTACCTTTGTTTTGTCACAAACTGATTGATTTACAGCAACACACATAGTTATAGCTAACCACGAGTGATTTTTTCGTTGAGTAAGTAAGCCTATGAACAGATTACACACACACACGCATTACGTTGCGTTAAATTGTATGAACCAAGAGGATTATTTTTAAAAGACACTTTGCATGAAACTAATAGAAAAAAAATACTGTTACTTATAATGCTTAAAGACATTTAAAATCAAACCTCGTGATTGAACATAATCCGATGTTAACCAGTCATTTAAATGCATGAGCCCTACTGGTTTCAATGGAAATGCTGAGACTGTAACGGTGCTGTGTCCCCAGTGTGAACGATCTCTGCTCCAAACAACAACCTCATACCGCTGACACAAACAGATGGGTTCATATCAGTCTGAAGGCGACGTTCACGTGCCCACATGTACGCTGAAATAAATCCAAATAGAAAGGATCCCTCCCGAGTCGCTACGGCAACAATCAAATCATTCAAGGGGGTTTGGAGGTTGGTAAGAACCAGAGGGCTCGCGTACTTTTACACTATTAAACCAGTGAAAATCTGAGTACTTTGGATACACAGCCTCCATCGCCCCCTCCAGTGTGAAGATGTAACGAACGTCTTGTTTGATTGATTTTCTGTCTCATACGGGGACATTTATTTCCTGTTTCCTAAGATCTTCCTCTTGATGACGGGCATCCAGAGGTGGCACTCGGGGTAATTTGCCCTCGCCAGCGTCTTTTCTCTCAAACACCCTGCGTCCCCTGTTTGCCTGTTTTATTTGCTTTCATTGTTGTGTATGTGTGTGTGTGTCTCTCTCTCTCTTCCTCGTGGTCTCTTCTCTGCAGTTTGATTGTTTTTCGGTTTAATCTCAGCTTATTCCCGGGCCTTGTTTCCCACCTTGTGTTGTCATTTCATCCTCCTCCTCCTCCTCGTCCCCGAGGGCTTGTTTTCTGTTCGTGCCGTGGCTCTTTTCAGGCGTCCCTTCGGCGGCAGAAATTGATGCTTAAACACACAGGAGGAGAGAATAAAACAAACAGACAAACAGCAGCCAGATCTCCCTCCCTCTCTCCAACTTTGTGACATTGGAGAGAACGGAGGAGAAAAGTGATGGTGCAACACGACGAAACATCCAAAGAACAGCGGCTCTGAATGGAGAGCCGAGGCTTTACATGGAAGACAGATAAAGGCTCTCTCACACCCGGCCTTTATATCCTCGAGGATAACGCTGGTTTATGACAGCTCGGGTCGCATTGTTGTGCCGTTAGCCGTCTTTACAACGGACGGTTTGGGGGATAATTCCGCCGCTTGGGGGTTTGATTGCTGCTCTTATTGTCCGACCGCTTATTTCTTGACCTGCTGGGATTGAACTCGGTCAGTACAAGTCGAGGGTTCAAGAAATCAAGAATCGTTCATTGTCAACCCGCAACACAGGGATGCACAAAGGAAAGCATGTGCAACACGAACACGACACAACGAACCAAACGCTTGGAATCAGGAGGAATCGAGACAATGAGGCTCATTCTCGTGATCAAACTCTTAACCTTCATGTAGATACCTTCGCTTTATGAAAAGTCAATGTTATGCAGTGTGTTAGGTGGACATCTTAGGGAGCTAAAAGGTCTGTCGGAGTCTTGCTTTGACAGAAGACGCCGCCACTCCTCGATTCTCCATCTCCAATCTCAACGGGACAATCTTATCAGAGCTTTTGCAGAAAGGGACTCCAGAGAAAAGGCCTGCAGAGGACGTGAATGTGTGAACCACACTGTGCCGAAACGCCTCGCACAGATAACACACGGTTTATCGGTGAGCCAGAGGAACCCTGTTGGAAGTCGGGGAAGGAGAAGAGAGTGGGGAGAGGGACGGAGGGTGAAGAAGGGGGGGAGGTGGGATGGAAAAGAGCAAGGCTAAAAATGGAGGCAGGAAGAAAGAGGCCGGGTGAGTCAGAGGTAACCGTCTTTATTACAGCACCAGACCCATTACGCCGAGCTGGGCCGGGCCTTTCAACCGGGAGGCGGAATGGAGGAATCGGGCAGATGATGAAAACGATAAAAGGCGGCGTTCTGGTATCCTGCCTCTGCAGAGCCACTTGACATTTGTGATGACATTTGAGCCTGTTTGAATCTACTTGAAATCACGGCGTTTCATCCCGACGTAATGCTACACTTTAGAAGAAAAAAAAAGAAAAACTCTTATCTGCAAGATTATGGCGGCGTATTATACGAGGGTATTATGCAGCGTTAATAGTGCATGTAGATACTTCACAAATGATACTAAAAATGCCTCGCATCACACACAAGAAGGATTTGGCCCTTCAGTAAAAGAATACTTCCGAGTATGCAAATACCCACAAAAGAATTAGGGCTTAACAGATTTGACTCACTCAAACAATGGCATGCGGCTCTTTTCCCAGGATGCAACTGTCCGTCAGTTTGCAGGATTAAGGCTCTGGGTTGTGACAATGTGTTGAATGGAAAAGGACAAAGAGACACCTCTTTTATTGCAGGGATATGACTATAAATGCCTCTCCTATTATGCCAGACGAATGATTAAAGCCGGAGGAGAGAGAGGCTGCGCACTGCCCCCTGTAGGATAATCCTGCTCACGGCACCACCGGCTTACTTCTCCTTTTGGCACCTGCTCCCGGTGACTCCTGGTCTCCTGGTGACTCCTGGTCTCCTGCTTAATGTGGTGAAGTGCAGGTCGAATGGAGAGGTAAATGACCATACTTTTGGCCTCCAAAGCAAACAATCCAAATAAAGCTATTACAGGCAATAGCTTTATTCCAAATATGTTTTATTATACACTTTTATTTTCCAGCACTCTATCAAGATGATTTTGGGTTTTTTCATTAATTACCTCATTGTTTTGGCTCGTGTTTTCTACTCGAAATAGCCTTTTTCAACTTATAATTCCAACCACTAATTGGTCTGCAATAGAAAGCAGGCTAACGTTAAACGTTTTTAGTCCCTAGCGTTTAATGCCTAGCGCTAACGTTAGCGCTAGGCATTAAACGCTAGGGACTATCAATCAGCTGATTATTGTTTCTTGAAGCACAAGCAATCACAGCAAATTCACCAGTGATCCACCGCTAGGTTAGATTAGATTAAAGTTATCTTCAGGTGGTTTGCAGTTTGTCTGTAGGTCACTTGAATCGATTGTCTAAAGATTCATCTTCTGGGGATTATGACTTGGCCCAGTCTGTTGTCTTCATTTGTCTTTTGGCGGCCTTCACGACCCTCCAGGAACTCTGGAGACCTGAAAATCGCCACCTGTCGGTCCACCGGCTGTGCAGTGACCAATCCTGATCACCTGACTCCCACATCCAAACCAAAGCACCTGTTGACACACCTGCCTCTCATCAGCTCCTGTCAAAACTCTTATCTCATTCATTCGCACCTGTTCCTCATTTTCTGCTGGAAATATGTGGGCGGTCTTTGATGAATGAGAACCATTTGTATTTCATAGATTCTATTACAATTACATACAATTGAGCATTTAAGAAATGTGCATGGCTATTTACAGGATGATCTCAGTAGGTCTAGTGTGTTTTTTTGTGAGTCTACATTTGGCCTGTTCTGACATAAAATGCTGAGGAACGCTGACCTTGCATCTCCCATCGGGATGAGCTGGTGAGTAATCCCATCACTGTTTAATAACCTTATCCGATGTTATGGGCTTCATTATATCAGAGGAATCGGGCTCCGCTTATATCGTTTTATTCCTTCTCATGGCTCACCGTGTTGAAATTGGCTCTCTGGCAATTTATTTTTCTATTAGTGGAGCCGTGTGAAGTGTGATTGGGCGGTCAGTGGCGGGTCGGTGGAGGAGCTGCTGGGCCCGATAAGAGGCCGCTAGAGATCCAGCTCAGCGCCGTCGTCTCACAGCTGATCCAAGATACGAAGCGCCGGCCCACGATGGACCGCCTGGCTCAAAAATGTCAACTCCTCTATTTTGTTTTAAAGTATTTAAAGATGCTGCTAAATGAAAACATAGAATTAAAACAACACATTTAGGCAGGCATTTTAATAATTGATTTAGGGGATGCTGTTACAAACTAGTCAAGTTCATCATTCAAGTGACCAAGTGTGGGTGGAAGCATTCAATCAAGTCGTGGATGAGAACGCAGCAACGGGAGCTCGGGTGGAGCAGGGGATTATGGGTGGGGGGATGCTGCCTGGCAGGTGAAGCTCAGCGTGGCGACCGCTGGAGGAGGAGCGCCCTCCTCGACCTCAGGCTGCCCGCAGAGGAAGGAGGCTGAAGGTGGAGGATGAATCCCCCGCCTACATCCCCCCCCAACACCACCACCCTCCCCATGCCGCAGCAGCAAGGAGGATCCTTGTGTGTCTTTTGAATCACTTCTCAAAGGAAAAACTCAGTTATTGGTTTTATTTTTAATATTCGTATTGATTATCATTTGTTTTATTTTAAATGAAAATTAATAACAAATCATCTTAATTAGTAAAAGAATATTAACATTTAAAGTAAGTAAAAGCTCTCAAATGGATTTAGGATTATTCCGCTATTCAATTAGATTTTACATTATTATTACTTAAGCAGCTCTTCATCCTCCTCAGTGATTCTGTCCTTGGGGCTTCTACCTGCAGGACGTGAGGAGCATACAGACAAAGACCTGCTCAGAGCAGCGGCTTCTTTCACTGGGGAAACGCTGTCGGACTGATGCTGAGAAAATCTGGTCCAAAGAGCGATATGACCCTCATTGCGTGCATTTACACACAAAAAAACACTTAAGTACACATACTTTGTTAAAGATACTCTGGTGTGCTTTCCAAAAGCCAATTCAACAATAGCTGCAATGAAACAAATATTCCATAAAAATTAGACTTCCTGTTCCACCGTGAGATCAATAGATGATCATTACTGATGCATGAATAAGAGGGAGGGCCAAGTAGCTGCTTTGTTCACTATTCATCTATTAAAATGTTGGCATTCGCAGGTTGTGTTTTGAAACTTTTTAAACTTAACGTCCCTAAAAATATATTTAAATGCATGAAATGGATAAAGCTAAAAGTATGTGTTCAATCTTTTACGCAAGTACAATACTTGTATACTAAATGTACGGTCAACATGTTGGACTTGATGGTTAGACACAATATCCTCTTTTCGCTCCGTTTTTGGTCTCCACCATCTGGGAAGAGAATCGGTAGGATTATCTTCCATTTACCAGCTTGATCATGTACACTGAGGTTATCTGTAACCTTAAATTACACTAAAAGAGGAACGTTTACAATGTGTCTCAATGTTTACTCACAGTAAAGAAAAGCCTTTTTGGTTTTTTTCCAAGCGGCAGAGGATGAAGGAACAAGCAACCTGTAATAAAGCAGAGCAAGGTCAGCAGACTCCCCGTGTGACAGCACTCCGCCCTGGATTAGCGGCTGTAAGCCTATTACAGCCGTTTGGACTAGTTGGGCCCGGCACAGACTACACTCCACTCCCCGATGCCGGGTGGCCGGTTTGAAGCGTATGAGGTCACCAGGTGTCCTGCTGGAGTGCCCTTGAGCCCAGAGAGTTGCAGTGGATGATCAGGAGCGTGACTGAATTTAAATGTGGCGTAAACGCTTCTAGACAAAGACAAAACTCAGCAGGTTTACTCGTGATCGACGTCGTCTGGCATTTAGCAGATGGACAACTTTAAACAAAAATATACAGCTACATTTTAAAACTACCAACACAAGTATTTAGTAATATAATTATCAATCTATTTAAATTAGTGTCAGGAAAAGGAAAAAAAAAAAAAAAAAAAAACAATGGAAGGAAAAGCTGTTGGTTGAGACTTTAATTCACTGGCACCAGAAAGCGAACTCAGTAATTTCCCGTTGAGTTCAGTTCGTCGGTCACATCTTGACGCCCTCCCGTGGCTCCCTGTAGCCGTCCGGCGGGAGCAGCGGGCTGAAGCTCAGCAGCGGCAGGTCCACCACCGGGTAGCGTTCCTTCCCCTGAGGCCAGGCCTCCCTGAAGCTCCGGGCGGGCGGTGGCGGGGGGGGCAGGTCGGGTTCATTGTAATGGTGTGGGCCGCGCCGCTGGTGGTGGTCCGGGTGAGAGACGGCGCTGTTGCACCGAACCACAAACTCCCCCCGGTGGCGTCTATGGTACAGCAGGCCGGCCACCGCCATTAGCATCAGGACGAGGAAGCTGAGCAGGAAGAAGAGCACGTAGACGCCTTTAGTCTCGGCTGACATGCCCAAGCTGCAACCTGCGTGCAAACAGAGCGTTAGCAGCGGTTCAACCTCTGGATGGCTTTCATTTGCTTTTTAGAAAATGAGGCGATTCACTTAACCTGCGGCCTTCACGTCGGCGCCCCCCCCCGACCCAAGGCGGGTGTCCTGGAAGCCCGGCCTGCAGCGGCACGAGTACGAACCGAACTGGTCCACGCAGTCGGCGTTGGCGTCGCACAGCACCAGCTGAGAGTCACACTCGTTCACATCTGAACACACACGTATTTGCTTTGAGCGGGGCTAACCCATATATGGTCACTTCACTTGTTAAATGAAAACAGCAGTCCGTAACCAATGAGTGACATCACAGCGACAACGTCCCCTTCCACGTCTGGTGTATTGTACGGTGGCCGAGAAGGTTCAGACAAATACAAAAGCCACAACACAACCGCAAATGGCACAACACGAAAGCGAAAACGGAAGTAGAAGTAAGTGAAACATGATTCCTTGCGGCTACAGTTAGAATTTAACCAACGTTAGCTAAATGGCGCCACGCATCTTTTAGCTAACGTTAGTTAAATTCTAACTGTCTGGCATCCTCCAGCTCCGTTCGTCAAAAATACGCTCGTTCCCGTGGGCAGTTACTTAGCTACTTCCGTTTTCCCTTTCGTGTTGTGGTTGTGTTGTGGCTTTTGTATTTGTCTGAACCTTCTCGGCCACCGTAGTATTGTCTACGATTAATGATTTCTAGGGGTTAGTTTTATTAGTAAGTGGTTCCAATTCATGACACTTTTTCAGTAACTCCATATAAAAACATGGCTTATATAATGTCAAACTGTGTGGCTTTTCTTGTAGATAAATGGAACTTTTTTAGTAATAATGTTAATGGTTTGGACAGCAAACATTGTGCAGGAGTCACTTATGGCTCAAATCAAAAATACCTGTATGCACGGCAGTTAATGTTCTAGTACAACATAATACATTTGTATACTTTAAGTACATCTAGTTTATACACCAAGCTCTTTTTTAAGTATAGGGTCTGAATAGTTACTCTTATTTTTTTTAATTTTTCTTTTAAAACATCTTTGCCCAGCTTCACAATGGAGACTCGCTCCGCTACCTGCGATGGACACGGACACAAGGACGGCCTTCACGTGGCTTTCACCGAGGTCAATCTCCGTAGCAATGAGGCCCTCCAGGCGGGAGCGGACGACCTCCCGGACCTCAGCCCCCCCGGGCTTCTGGCCAATCTGCAGCCAGAGGATGTACAGCAGCCCTTTGCTCAGCCTGCCAGCACACAACCAGGATGCATCACTCTTAAAAGGTACGGAGCTCACACAACGAAGGGAACGGGAACCCGCGGTGGACCTCCAGTTCAGATTATTTTTACGTGAGCTGCGCATATAATAAATTGGAATTTTTACCAACAATTTTTTTTTCCTCTTTTCTCGCACCTCTCGTCACATCAGCACGTCACATCAGCACTTTGAGGTGCAAGGAGAGGATGCGAAAGAAAGGAAACTAGTTCAGGGAGATAAAACCGCGTGCGAGAAGAGTTACTCGACTCCGGGGTCCGACTCTGAGACCTCAAACACAAACTTGCAAGCCGCAGCATCGTCGCCGTGTACCGACCTTTTTATTCTTTTTGACGACATGGACAGCGGCGTACCCAGAGCCTTCAGCCGCTCGCCGACCTGCAGGGACGCAACAACAACAACTACGTCACCGGGTCTTCAGGCCTCCAGAGGATGCTCAAGCTTCTTCTCTAGTAATTATCACCAACGTACCAAAGACTTTACCGACAGCAGCAGTGACCCGGACGGGTTGACCAAGGACTCAGAGCCCTGTCTGAAGTTCACTTCAAGAGCCACCTCAAACAGGTGAGCTGAGGGGGGGGGGGGGGAAGCGTCAACAGTACTAAGGTTCTGAAAGAACCGCACAGAAACTAACATTTCATCAAATAAAACATCCGATGTGTCCCAATTTAGGGCGCATTAACATTCCTTGTGAAGCTGTAAGTCATCCTTCCGATACTCACCTCGGGCCAAGTGTGGAATTTCAGAGCGATTCCTAATGTTGACTAGAAGAGAGAAACACACGGTCAGACAGATTTAAGATGCAAACCACATTGGACATAAGCGAATAGAAAAAAAACAACAACAAAAAAACAGGTGGGACAGAGGCCTGACCTCATGTTAAAAAGTTCTACTTTACCATTTTGTATTACAGTCGAAGACCTTTGAAATACAACTTTTGAAGGTCCATCTTTTGGCCCAGTGTGGCTCCACGTACATATTCAACATCCTAAAAGATCTCACTGACATGTAAAAACAAGAATGCACTCACGGTTCCCCCGGCGGTCCGACAGCGGCTCCACCACGTTGGGCGGAGGCTCTCTCCCCTCCGGTTCTGGTGCTTCGGAAGAGGCGGGGAGACTGTCCGAGGCCTCTGCAGACCTCTCCTCCTCTGGACCGGCGCCTTCCTGCGCACTCACCTGTGTGGTCGTCGACGTGTCGGGCGGCGCTGCAGTCGTCGGAGCGGCCCCCCTCTCCGATCGAGAGGTCCCCTGTGTGAACGCTGACACCGTGGACGCGGCCCTGGACAGGTAGGTGCGGTTGTAGATTTCCACCTCAGGAGGTTGGTTTTCACCCCACTGAGTGAAGAAGAGGATGGAATCAACCAGTGCAAACATTGGACGCAGCTCTGGGTCCATCGGTTCCCACCTCGTCGTCGTCCTCCTCGGACGAGGCTAGGCCGTAATAATCGTACACGCCATCGCGAGCCTCTGGCAAACCCGACTCCAGCCGTTCGCCCGCCACCGCAATCTCGCCAAAGTCCACCAGCCCGGGGGCCGGATCCGCCTCGAAGCCCTGCCGCGGGTCGTAAACCACCGGGGGTCCGAATGCCTGGTAGCGGCCGTGGAAGCCCCTGTAGGGGGGGCTGGGCCAGCCGCCGATCAGCAGCACCACGTACAGGGTGTTGGAGATGGAGGTGTACTTGGCCTCCCGCCAGCACTGCTGCAGGACCGCGTGACCCCGGAACCCTGCGGCGGGCTCGTCCACGTGGATCTGGTCCTCCTTGAGGGAGCAGCCGTCGTTGGGGGTCAGGTCCTCCAGGTGGAGGTGGATCCTCTTGCCGGGCTCCACCTTGATGGTCCAGTTGCACCACAGGGGCGGGTTGGAGCAGAGGTAGTCCGGGGAGAAGAACTCGCCGGCGTCGCCCCGCAGCAGTTGCTGGCAGCTCCGCATGGCGAAGAAGGCGCTGCCGTCTCCTCGCCGGCCATCTGAGGAGGAAACCACTCATCTCACCTCGTACACACCAGGACGCCACATGGAGCACGAACAACCGCTGAGCCTGGATTCATTTCATGTGAAAATCTATTCGAAGGGACTTTGAGTTTTGGAAAAGTCAATATAAAATGTATCGGGTTTAAACTTCTTTGGATGTAAACAAACTATTTAAGTCAGAAAATGTTTGCAGGAGTCTGAAACGTCAGAGTCCTGCAATACAAACAATATTACAGTATCCTAATCCTCATCTCACACTGCACAAATACCGGCTTTAAGCTGCATGTGGACTATTTGAGGGAGGAATCATAATTTTTATATATATATATATATATATTAGTGTAAAACATGAAGTAGGATTGTAGCGATACAAAGAGCCTTTGTGATCATTGAGCCTGAACATTAGCCCGATATCACGTATTTTAACATCGTAGTAAATATGACATTTAGATAAGGGACTGGCAACTTTAATCAATACTTTTCTTGAAAAAGAACCTTATTAACAACATTCCCACGGTCTGCCGAGTCTGTTCCTTATTCCTCCTGAAGCCAACAAAGAAGCACAAAGAGGGACATTAAAAACCACTTTCTCACCTGGAAGCTTGTTGGCTTCTTCTCTGTTCACCTTGAACACAAAGCAACGCACAGAGTTAAACACTCACAAAGCAACGCACAGAGTTAAACACTCACAAAGCAACGCACAGAGTTAAACACTCACAAAGCAAAGCACAGAGTTAAACACAAAATGAGACGAGCTGCTTCCAGACTCACCTGAGAGTCACTCCGGTTCCAAAGCAAAACAAATATCAGCAATATTATGAGCGGCACACTTTTTAAACTAAAGCTGTTCTCTCGTGGCATTTTTCTACCAGAACTTTTTCAGTTTACCTTGTTAAACGTGTAAAAGGGGAGGACTCGTCGGGCCTCACAGCTCAAGTTAAACTCCAGTTCTCCTCCCCTGTGCGAGCAGCTGAAACTCGTCAGCCAGCTGATTGTCTCTTTGCTGCATCTTTGAATCACGCTCGTCCACCAGAGGTCAACGTTGTCTTTAACAGTCACTCGTCATGTCGAGGTTTCCTCCGTTAATGCGAAGGAAAAAGCACCTGTTTTATTTTATTAAAGATTGTATTGTATCAATAACCATCGTCAGATAAAAGACTATAAATAAAATTAAAAGGCATTGTGTTCTAAGCTAGAGAGTGGGTTTATAATAAAAATTATCAATCAATAATACAACAAAAGTTGTGTTTTATTAATAGACAAATAATGTTAAGCAAATGCTTAACCTGCATTTGTACTGAAAATGTATTTGTATCAAAACCTGATTCACCAAATAAGAAAAAGTTGCAAGACAAAAATTAGATTTTTTTTAAATCCAAATTTCACTGGAAACAACTGGAAACAAAGACTAAATCAGTATAATTTAAACTGAACTCAATGAATTGCTTGAACACACATACAAAATATACAATATGTATATATTATATACAAACAAACAGGATGAATTCCTGAAAAAGAACCAACCGAACAGTCAATACTGGTTCAGAGTACTACTAAGTAGTACAAGTACAACGTTACTGGTGTTTTTATAATTAGCTTAATGCTCCCATGGTGCACTTCTCACAGTATTCTTTACCAATTCTCACTCTCAATGACGATGAAGCGGAACATCCCGCACGTTTTGTTCAGATTTTTTATTATCCAGCACGCTGAAATCACTTTGATCCAGTTTCTCAAACACACAAAATGAGACCACAACGTACTGGTGATACAAACACGCCTGATCATGTCTTTGTGGCAGACTATTGATCCGCCCCTCCTCCACTGTGATTGGATGACGAGCACAGTCTGTTTAACCAGTGGATCAAACGTATATCAGAGTCTACTTTGCTGACATCAGCGAGGGAAAACGTTCACCAAATGTGCTCTTTAACGGCAAAACCTGAAAACACTGTTAAATAAATACATCAATGACTCCTCTTCTTGGACTCACTGGCAGTCCAGCTCCGGACTGGTGATCCAGGACCAGATCCTCATCATCTCCTGGGGCGTCTGGCTGTGGACCAACATGAGGCTGCGGTACATGCAGGGGTTGGACCGGTACTTCTCCTCGATGTCAAAAGTCTTGAAGCCGTCGTGCTTCTCGGGGGCCAGGCCCAGTTTCCCCAGACACATCCCCGTGTAGACGTCGTCGATGGGATACAGCGCCACCCGCCGGGACACGTTGCGCAGGCGCAGCGCCAACTCCCCCGAGTACAGGTACCCTCCGCCCCCGGCGTAGGGCGGGTACCGCCCGGCGAACACGCTCTCCGGGACAAAATACTTGAGCTTGGGGTCTCGGTGCGGATCGGCGTTGCTGATGACGTCGCCTATGAACAAATCCCGGGCCCGGCTCTCCGTCAGGCCCTCGAGGAACGCGATGACCCGCGGCGTGTTGATGAAGACGTCGTCGTCGCCTTTGAGGACGAACCGGGCGTCGGGGCAGCTTCGGCCGAACCACTCCAGGAAGAGGACCTCCTTCAGGGTGAGGTTGTAGAAGGTGTCCCTGTAGTCCCACTGGAGCACGTCTCCGTGGAGCCGCGCCTCGTGACCCAGCATCCCCCGCAGGTCCGGGTGGTGGTCCGCTGACTCGGCGCTGCCCAGCAGGAACACCGTGGCCACGGTGCGGTTGGCCGAGAGGCCCGCCTGACCCCACGTCTGGCGGATGGCCTGCCGCCGGTCGAAGTGCGGGGTCATCGACTTGACCGCCAGCAGCAGGAAGGGCCCCGGCCCGCAGAGGCCGGGCTGCTCTATCAGCGCGGGGTGCGTCCGGCAGCGCATGTGCAGGAGGAAATCCTGCAGGTGCTGCGGCAGGGTGTTGTAGTCCTGGATCTGCGCGGGTACCCGGTGGTCCCGCGCGCAGGGGTCCAGTGGCCCGGTGTCGTTCAGCCAGGTGGGCGGCGCCGAGTTGAGGACGGGGTTGTGAACAAAGTTCAGCAGCTGCTGCTCCTTGTTCCAGAAGGACTTGCTGCGCTCCTGCTGGCGCCAGAACCTCGCCGACGGGATCCGAACCCTCGTGCTATTGCTTCTGTCCAGCGTGAGGTTCCAGGTCACGCCCACCAGGACGCAGACAAAGAGGTTGAGCATCATCATCGCCACGCAGAACACTCTGAATTTTTGGCGCGCCATGATGGTTCCCTGTTGGTCGCGTCTACGCAAAAGGGGGCGACAGGTGAAAGAAAAATGAGTTGAAATACAATGAGAGTCAGGCTCAGAGCTGCAGAATCCAGAGTCACAATGAGGCCAGGATGCTCGGTCGAAGCTTCTAAGAGAAAGAAACTGGGACAATCGGACCCTGACCCCCTGACCCCTGTGCCCCTGCTCCCCTTCCTCCCCTTCCTCCCCCTTGGTTTCAGAGCTCAGACCGTTGCATCCTAAGCGTCATTTAAAAAAATAAAACTGATCCTGAATCCTTCCTCCCGCAGACGGGAATCAC
Source organism: Pungitius pungitius (assembly GCF_949316345.1). Classification (NCBI taxonomy): domain Eukaryota; kingdom Metazoa; phylum Chordata; class Actinopteri; order Perciformes; family Gasterosteidae; genus Pungitius; species Pungitius pungitius. Next base: position 19,717,696 of record NC_084908.1, read on the forward strand.
AATTCAGCCGTGCACATGACGCCGGATTACTGGCAGCAGTCTTTGTCTGCGGAGCAACACAAAAGAGCACACACACACACACACACACACCACCACCACCACCTCACACACAAACATTCCTCCACTCACACAGGAACCCGAATCAAAAGTAAAAAGTTACTTATTGCTGCGTTTAGATACTTTAGAGCCATAAACAGTTGTACAACTTGAGGTTACCAAGGGAGGGGCAAAGGGGGGGGGGGTCGTGCTGTTGCCTGAAACTTGCCCCCTTCGTCACTAGATGCCGCTAGATCCCGCTAGATCCCACTCGCTGTTGTTCGAACCAGAGCACCTCCGTTGCCGTTAGTATCCAGTTCAATGCGACGTTGGAAGATGGTCTTCTGTTGCTTTGTACTTCATCTCAGGGGTGAATTCTTTTTACTCTAGACAGCTACAACGGCATCATCACCATCATTATTATTATGAAAGGATCCTTTCTGCGTAATGAGTGTGTTTACTTTTGGTTTGTTGTAATTGTAATCCTGAACCCTGGCGCCTTGGAGATAGGGTTTGTTATAAAAGCTGATAAATGCGTCGTAAATATGAGACTTTAAACACGTTTGGTTCCCTCCCCTCGAGGTCAGTGTCGCTCAGACGCCTGAAATAAGGTGTGTGGTTGGCGCAGTGGTTCCCAAAACTGTCCTACCAGGGTCCCCTTGAGGATAAAGGGACAGTGTAAGACCCCCCAAAACGAGTTCAGGGGAAAACGATTTTAAAAAACTCCACCATCAATGAGTTAGCTTGAAGTTAAAACATTCCCTTATTTCTTTAAAGCACTTTTCTATATAGTGATATTTAACATTTATGAATAAATCACATGTCTACAAACCCAAAGTCAAACTTTCACACTTTCAGTTTAATACTTTTCTATCTCTCACCCTTCTGCTATTTGTTGTCAAAGTCCATTAACGGTTCGACCTGTGACACACCTGTGAACCGGAAGTCCAAAGCGTCTCGGCGGGCTGACACGCAGATCCCTGCAGGTGCGACTCTCGTTTTGGGGGGGGGATCCGTGCGCTGCTCCTCGTGACGAACCTCCCTCGTGAGACCCCGGATCTCTGCTGTGAACGCACGAGTCACACCTGTGCACCGCGGGGAGAAAAGGTGTGTGCGCGGGCAGTCACTCCCGCCCACAGGTGACCCACAAAGTTTATCTCTCTTTTATTACACATCCAGTCAATGTCGTAAACATCTGGATTTAAAGCTCTCTGAGCTTTGTTTTTAAAACTTGCTGGATCTCCTGCAGGCTGTCTGACCTGCCCAGGAGACGAGATATTCAAAGTAAGTGAAAGTGCAAAGTTCAAAGTGCAATGTTGTGCATTATGAACCAAGCAGTGTGAGACTTGGACAGTTAATGTCAGCAGGTAAACTTTTAATTCCACCATTTCAAATAGAAACATTCAACTTCACGTCCAATTTCACATCACAGCATCAGAGCATTTAAATCATAAACATGGGAATAAAAGTCCAATCATTGACATAATGTCTTGTTAGAATACGTTTTTTTTATTTTAATGCAAATCTAGACCACTAGCAAAAAACAAAAACGGTATAATAATAACGGAACCAGCCTGTGATATCTTTCCTATTAGCACTCTCAATGCTAATGTTAGCATGTGACATCACGTCGATGAGATCAAAAGGGAATCATGTTCCTCATTATGACCGTTGGTCGTCTTACACGGAAGAACTCGGCTTTGACTCCACGTTCGATCCTCCTCGTCCTGATTCCAGCGGTTACTTTACGAAAATGTCTTCTTTCAATAAAGAGGGAAGGTGGGGAAGACTTTCTCCACGTTACGTTGCCATCAGACAGCGACTGGGGGCCGAGGCCGCTGTCGCTGCTGCACAAATCCACCAGACTCCATTGATAAAAGAGCCGACTTAATGTCGGTAGGCGGGTCGGATCCAGCAGGAGGTCGTCAGAGGTCGTCGGAGGAGGAGGAGCGGCCTCAGGTGCGGTGAGCGATTCCGTCGATGCTCTCCTGGATGTCGGACATCTTCTTCAGCAGCTGGTTGACTTTGGCTTCATCAAACTCCAGACACACAAACTGCGAGTCCTGAGGGAAGGAACGACGACACGAGCATCTATTCAGTTATGTGGCTTTTGCACCGACGCGACAAACTCTCTGAATACACAGCAGCTCTCTCTTTGAAACAAGAAACTATAGAATGTGAGAGTCACATTTGTTGGTTTCACCTTAAAAAAAGTACACGTTTTGTTTAGAATATTTGGGAATATTCATGTAAAACCTGGTCCGCACCAAATCCCCTTGGAGCAAAAGCCTGTACACATCTGGAAAGTGCTCCATTGACATCAGCATAAAAGGGGCGGAGCTGTTTAAACAGATGTGTAGCGTGAAACGAAACGGCAGCTGTCGGTCCCACCTGCCCGGCTTGACCCAGCTCCAGCTCCATCAGGGCCACGGGGCCGCCGGGGTCCGCCTCCCCCCGGCCGCCAGCGGCGGCGGTCCGGATGTCCACCCTCCAGGAGAGGCCCCTGAGGCCGGGCTCCCAGCGGCTCTGGGCCAGCAGGCTCTCCCTCACCCGGACCCGCTGGCTCCTCCAGAAGCGAGAGAGGGCGGCAGCCTGTTCGACAGTGAGCCCCCCGCCGCCCTGCCTCCTGGTCTGCGCCGTGAGGAAGGCCTCCAGCTGGGCGTGGTCCATGTCGGCCGCGGCGATGGACTGGGGGGGCATTTAGCATGTAGTTGCAGTAAATGTAAATTAAATGTGATTAGAATACATTTCACAACTGACAATGGATTTATGTCAAATGGAAAGGTTCATACAGGTCCTACAAAGTGCAATAAACCAGACTGAGGTGTCGTCGCCCCCTGCTGGCCACAGTACTTTTACACCACCTAAATCTACTTGAACACCGCCAATGACGTCACTTAAAAGGCACATTCGGTAGTGGGTGACTTCAGATATGATTGCGACCTGTGTATAAAGGTACGGAACATGAAGGCGCGTGTGTGTATATATGAAGTTAGGTGTATTTCCGCGGGTGGAGGCGCCGCCTCACCTTCAGGAGGCCTCTCATCCTCTCGTGCAGGGACCGGAACTCCTCGCGCGACAGGTGCGCGTACAGCTCGCGCTGCAGCAGCTCCTCGGTGACGTCACTCTTGTTGTAATAAAGCTTTTGGGCGATTCCGTTCAGCAATCCGCTCAGAGACTTCGCCGCGTCCACATCCGCCATGTTCGCGTCTCGGTCACGTGACGGCGGAAGGCGTCATGTGACGCGAGGACGTCACGACACGGCATTGTGGGAGTCGTAGTTCTATTTTTATTTTTTTTAATACGATTTCCAGAGAAAAGACTCCTCCCCTCGTAGTGTTGTTGTTTGATCGGTGCGATCAGGCAATATGTGTTTAATTCAATTATTTATATCAATACAACTAAACAAGACGTAGCAGAATGTCTCTCACACTGGAGCACGGTGAAGTTATTATGGACTTTTCCAGGATTTACTCAGTCAGTTTGCTTCTTAAGGGCATTTTTTCAATTGTACACATCTTAGCTTGGCTTTAAAAGACAATATGATCAAATATGATCATATTGTGCAAATATGATCCATACGCATGTGTTGAAGAACCATCTCACTGCTGTATATTATGAGGCACACACTGTAAGGCGCTGTGTGAACTCAGCATTTGGCACCGTTCAAAATTTCCATCTGATGATGTTATTTACTCAAGTACCGTTAGGAGCAAATTCAAGGTACTTATTGTGACTTTGAGTCCACAGCTGCAGCTCAAATGAGCTTTTCATCTTCTTCCTGTCAAATGAAAACTCTCTCTGTTGTGATGTGAAATGCTTGTGTGGATTAAGGGGAACCTGGTTTAGAAAAAAAAAATCTTCATAGTAATTAATATAAAAAAATAATCCTCCTAATGTATTTGATTTATTTTTCATTTGTCATCAGCGACTGATGAGCCAAAAGAAGATGCACACCATGAGTGTCTTTTCCTTCTTAAGTCCTAACTTAAATTTACATTGTGTTAACTTTTGATTCAGCGCTTACACACATCTACGGGCCCAATTAAAATAACCATCCAATTACCCACCTTCCTTTAATGTGTCAGAGGAGTCAATTAGATGTTGTCTTACACATTACCAGTATAGGGCTCCCTTCTATTCTTACATGTACGTTCCCAAATAACAGACACACAGACCATGGATGCTGAGACGAGCTTTATTCAGAAAAGCAGCAGAACAGAGGTTCAGTGACTTATATCAGCGCTTTGGAGCATTAGTCACTACATCACATGTCATTTAGCTGTCGCTTTTATCCAAAGCGACTTACATTGCATTATAACCCATGCGTTACATTTTGGGGGGGCGATTAGGGGTTGGGTGTCTTGCTCAGGAACACTTTGACATGGCACATGGAGCAGCCGGGATTCGAACCATTATCTCATCAACAGTGAGGCAACGACTGGACCTCACACCTCAATTTTATTCTTGACTAGTCACTCTCTATATTTGACTTTACAAAGGACCAGGAAATGGGCTGATGTGGATCAACCTCCACCTGTTAATTGGACCGTTACAGTTGTCTATTCGCCCCCCTGATTGCTTTTTTCTTATCAAGTTTAATTTTGATGAAGCCGGTTGAAATGATATAATGGCTACAGGCAAAGGCTAAATCTATTAAAGGCTTAAGAAAGCGCTGCTGGTTTGTCTCAGGAAACTCCGCGGGGCCCTTTGACCCGCGTCACTCCAGCCCCCATCGCCTGCCTCTGCTCCGGCTCCTGCTCCTGCTCCTGCTCCTGCTCCTGCCCTTGCTCCGGCTCCTGCTCCTGCCCTTGCTCCGGCTCCTGCTCCTGCCCTTGCTCCTGCTCCTGCTCCTGCCCTTGCTCCTGCTCCTGCCCTTGCTCCTGCTCCTGCTCCTGCCCTTGCTCCTGCTCCTGCTCCTGCTCCCGCCGCGCTTCTTGACGCCCCGCCCTCTTTTACCTTTGCGGCCCCTCTTGCGGCTCTTCTTTCTCACGCCGCCTCTCTTGCGCTTGCCGCGTCCTTTCCGCTTGCATTGCTTCGCCGCCTTGCCCCCCTCCCCCCCTCCGCCGGCTTCCTTGGGTAAGGCCACGCCGTTATCCGGGGCTTCGGCCTCGCCCACGCCGTTATCCGGGGCTTCGGCCTCGCCCACGCCCTCAGCCGGGGCTTCGGTGACGCCCGCTTCCCCGCCACCCGGCGCCACCTCGTCGTCGGTACCCGCTAGCGAGCGCGGACCTCGGAACCTCCCCCCTCCCGCGCACGAAGGCGCGACCCCTCCGCCCGAAGCGCACGTGTCGCAGCGCAGCAGCGCGTCGCCCGCGGGCGCGTAGCAGCGGAAGACGTTGTCGAGGCCCAGCTTGGACACCGCGGGACACCGGAAGGACGCGTCGGCGGGGCCGGCTTCGGAAAACACGAAGGCGTAACCGGGCCACCGGCGCACCACGTCGACCTTGTCGCCGAGGGCGCCGGCGTCCGCGGGGGAGCACGGGGAGCGTTTGGCGTAGATGACGAGGAAGCGGCCCTGGCTGCTGCCCGCGAGGGTCTGCAGGTTATCGAGGACCTGCGACAGCGGCGCCGCCACCACCCGGGCGCCCCGGTACACTCCGCCGCCGGAGACGGCTTTTCTCACGCGGTCCGCCGGGTCCTCCTGGAGGAGCCGCGGGAGGTCGCTCACGTCCTGGTTCCCCGGGACGCTCACGGCCAGGCTGAAGGCGTCCGGGAGCGCGTACCTGCCCGAGGGAAGACATTTTATAAGACATTTAATAATTCTTATTAAATGTGTTTTAAAAGTAAAAGTAATGTGCAACACACACATTTAAAATATAAGCGTAAGATATAATATGTTTGTGGTAGACGCGTAAAAAGTGATTACACTCTGATGACAAAAAGAGTTAAGTTTAAAAAGTTGTATCTAATTATTATTAATAAAAGCCAGATGTCTTACTATGTCCTAGAAGTCTAAAAACAACAATTCGGTAATATAAGGAAGGATGTAAAGGTGAATTAATAATTATGCAAATAAACTGATTTTAATAAGAGAATCAAACTGTATTTGTAAACCCCAATAAACAGAATATTCTGTGACTGCGTATTTAATAAACCGAGTGCTTCCGATAAACAGATTACACTGTAACATTTTTTGGAGAGTAGTAATTATAACCCATGCAAATCAATTAAATTGTACTTGTGTATTAGTCATCAAACAAATGTATAATTAACAGTAACTTCCACCTACACAACTACAGCCTAATAAAATATAGTTTTAAGTAAAGCTAAGTCATTTAATAAGTCATAATGTGCAATTTTAATATCAGTTGTAAATCAGTTGTATAAAGTGTTGAGTAGAGTTTACCTCATTTCTTTTAGTGAATCTTAGATGTAAAACGTAGCCGTACTTTTAATTATGTGCTGAAATCCCCAAACAGACGCCCTTATTGATTCTATCGGTTGTTTTTTCTTATAGTGTGGTAGAAGTAATCCATGTACATTGTTTTGTGCACTTACTCCTTCTTGATGCCGTCGATGATACTTGTGAGCCACGTCTGGTCCACAGCAGCCGAACCGTCTCCAGCTGACAGGAGGACGGTCAGCGCCACGACCGCCCAGCGCAGGCCGGCCATGTGCACGCACTCTGACCTCTGAGGTGATCACCTTTACCTGTGAGTGCTGGTTCCCTGCAGAGAGGACACACACACACAGCAGCTTTAAGAGCACAAATACTATTTGATATTCAGGGATGGAAAAACATGAATAATAATAATAATGAAAAGTAATTTCCTCTCTACTCATAAATGGTCATTAATCGTTGTATTTTCGTGTACCTGCGATAGTGTGACGTCTGATGCTCTGAGGACCGCTCTCCTCTCAGGCCTTGAAGGGAACGGGCTGCCGCAGTGCCCACGGGCACAATTTAATTTGTGCTTTCAGCCGACAGTAAGCACACCGGACGAAGCGCTCTTCTCTCCCCGTGCCCTTATTTGAACGTGTGTTTTCACAAAGCAGGAAGAGGAAGATGCGAAAAAAAAGTCACCACGGCTCGATTTGTAAAGTCATGAAGGTGCGGCGCGCACGTCGGTCATCGAATGTTTAACTTCATCAACACATCTGCAGTTTCCAGGGATGCTCGTGTGCACCTGCAGTCAAACCTTCCAGCATCACCATCTTCATGGAGGCCGAGCGCCTTCGTCTCACGGTGCTTTCCTGCGATAAAAAACGCTCATTTTAAATTTAGCAAAAAATGTTGAGCGTTTTCTAGTTCCAGCTTAAAAAATGTGTGTTTCTTTCTGCATTTCGTCATCTTATGTCGTAGTAAACTGAACATATTTGTATTTTTTAGTGGATTCAACAAAGCAAGTAAAACGTGGACGTCCCTTTTGTGCTCAGGGGGAGATTGTGAGGACACGTTTCTGTACATCAGGAACTCTTCATGTACCTTTTATTCACCGTTCCATTCAGGCCGTGAACACAATACGCACCAAGTGATCAAGGGACGGATTGGAAATAACGTCTTTAGTTGAAGCTCTTGGTGCAACAAGTAAAAAACACTGGTGCTTGAGTCCATCCTGGAGAGGACTCTTTATTATCCGTCTCTAAGATGTGATTAAGATGTCAATGACTTGGACGTGTCTTTAATGTCAAAGAGGAACTCCTTCAGGGGAACCAGCAGCGAGAGCCGCCCCACGCTGAAAGCTTCACCAACAGATGGACGACTTCTGCTCCGTGGATGACTCGCAAAAAGCTTCCTGTTTCCATCTGTTCATGAGAAACTTCAAAAAGAGAAAAAGAACACGGACTCGTGGCCTAAGCTCGTAAATATCAAAGTTCAATCAAATAAAAAAGGTGATGTATTTTGTAGTTTTTGTTTATTTTGTGTTCATAGGTGTGTAGTTATTCACTAACTGCCTCCACACACTGCAGCAGCTTCGAGGAACAAACCTCCCTTTAAAGAGTTTCCACATATCGGCCCCCCAGCAGCAAAGCTCGCGCTCCATAAGTATCCCTTTCACGAATGTCGTTGTTCTCTGAGGAAAATATTTTAAAACTCTGCTGTAAAATTCACAGATGGCTTTTGTTTTTAAAGTAGGTCTGTACACAGTTAAGCACTGACTTCCTCTTTCTGTACACTGGACTCCTTGAACTCAGTGATTGTCATCTTTAGACAATTCAAGTTCAATTCAGATTATTTAACGAGATACTTTTAATTTGGATCCTCTCCTGTGACCTCAACCCCTGAACCACCGTAGGCACCCAGGTCCTTGTCCTACCGACGGTTTATTTAGGACCTGGTTGCAGACACCGAGAAGGCAGGATAGATGGGAAAGTGAAATATGTATTTAGTAGGTAAATTGATACAGTATAGTGTGCGGTGGCGAGGCGCTGGTTGGGCGGCGATGTTATACGGAGATCCACTGGGTTGGGAAAAAAAACACACGGGTGAGGTTCAGTATTAGCGAAGTACCAATAAACTGATCTTCCCACTCAAAGGGGCCGAGAGGATATCTAACACTTCCACACCGACCCAGTTTAAGACCCGTTTCTGTCACAGCAGGGTCGAACCCCTTCAGGACCCCACAAAGAGGCAGAAAGAGAAGAGGGAGAGTAAAAGAGGGAGGGGTCTGGAATGTGTCAGTAGGATGGAAAACGTATCAGGGAGGGATTTACAGGGATACCGGAATAGGCGTGTTGGAGGCGTGTTGGAGGCGTGGTACGGCTCCCAAAATTCCGCCAATTAGCTTCAATTGACTAGCAAGGACCACGCCACCAAGTGACTACTTTATATTATTTGTGGGATGTGAGCGATAGGATTGTAAGTCGATCCGTCCAGTCGGATCGGACCGGTTGTGGGGTTCTACGTCAGAGGATCCGCCGTGTCGCCGGGGAAACAATGAACCCGCCCAAAAACTCCCATTGCGTGAGGTGCGATGAGCCGTTAGAAGATCTTTAAGATCCGGGGGGGGGGGGGGTGTGTGCATGTGAGGGCAACCGGCTCTGGGTTGGGATGAGGTATTGTAGGTTTTCATCACAGGAGGCTTTGGTAGCGCCAGCGATTCTCAAGGAGCGTCCGGAGTGCACGGTTGGAGGAATGCTGGTGGGACCGGAATCTGGTCGCCACTTTGCCGGATTGTCCGGTGAAGAGTGGGCCCTTTATTCATTGCCTCTGTGATTTTTGAAACTTGAAGTGTGTGGAAAGCGTCTCGAATGGACTCAGGGGTGACTGTGTCTTAGAGTGAAGACAGGTGTAGCTCGGCCTGATTGGTTTTCATTTACTTCGAGTGGAATGTCACCGTGTCTTCTGAAAGACGGGACAGGAAGTCGATATGCAAGCATAGCGGCGTGCGTTGAAGGTGGTGGTTGATGCGGTAAACGTTTGATGGCCATCTTGGAATGAGCAAAGGTGGCGAAACTTGTAACGGAGACCGGATTGAACGGCGGCCAGGACACTTTGCGAGCTTGGGACGCCATTTTGAACCTTCCATAGTAGAAGCCCAAAGACCAACCGAAGAAGCTGCATCTCAGTACAAATGTAAATTGGAGTGAAGGTTCAGCCAGAGACGGAGTTCGGAGCGTTCCCAGCTGTCCAGTGGGATGAAATCCAGGAGCGATGGGACGGATGTGGCTAACGCCAAGAGGTGAATGACCTCCCTCCAGGAACGATGCATAGGGCGACGTTTAGGTGACCCAAAGGGAAAGAAGCTGGCGTTTGGTACAGCGTGTGGCAGAGAGGAAGCAGACAGCTAATCCTCCTTTTGTGCTCAGTGGGAGATTTTGAGGACACGTTTCTGTACATCAGGAACTCTTCATGTACCTTTTATTCACCGTTCCATTCAGGCCGTGAACACGATACGCACCAAGTGATCAAGGGACTGATTGGAAATAACGTCTTTAGTTGAAGCTCTTGGTGCAACAAGTAAAAAACACTGGTGCTTGAGTCCATCCTGGAGAGGACTCTTTATTATCCGTCTTTAAGATGTGATTAAGATGTCAATGACTTGGACGTGTCTTTAATGTCAAAGAGGAACTCCTTCAGGGGAACCAGCAGCGAGAGCCGCCCCACGCTGAAAGCTTCACCAACAGATGGACGACTTCTGCTCCGTGGATGACTCGCAAAAAGCTTCCTGTTTCCATCTGTTCATGAGAAACTTCAAAAAGAGAAAAAGAACACGGACTCGTGGCCTAAGCTCGTAAATATCAAAACTCTCAAAGTTCAATCAAATAAAAAAAAGGTAACTTCAGATCAATAAAACAATAACAAAAGTGTTGTGGATGATTGTGTGTGAATACTGATCATTTGGAAGAGGACTCTGTTCTAGCGCCACCATCAGGTCAACAGAGGACACGTGTGCACAAAAGGCCCAAACACAAACCCAGGTGGACGCACACGTTGTTGAGTGAGTCATTTCCATCAGGACCAGAGGTTTAAACACCTTGTTGTCATGGACACGGTGATGCATCACCAGCAGGTGACAGGTGCAATTTGGGGACACTTCAATACTCTTGAAAGGTTCATTAAGACAAGGTTTTCTCACATGATTTACCTGTTTGTATCATACAAAAGAATTAAGGAATGAATCCTTTTAGAAAGGCTCTGTTCTCTGAGTGTGATCTTCATTTAGTGTTTGGTGTGTTTTTACTGGTGTCCATTAGACGCTTGAAGCTACCGAACATCAAACTTCCCGTTCTTTGTCTTCAGAAGCGTCTGCTGGGCGGAACGTGTGATCTCACATCTCACTAACACACCTTCTTCAAAGTCTTCCCCATTTCTGAGAAAATGTAAAAGAAGAACCTCCCTGAGGAGACGCTCCTCTTTCTACCAGACAGGAACAAACCAACAAGATTAGTGGTGAATATGTGGAATTCTTAAGGGAGATGTGTTCATATTTTAGTGGAATAATGTTTTCTATTCATACTAACATTTAATTTTGTTTTACATACGGTACTTTATGTGATTATTGTCCTCTTCTCAAAGCTATATCATGATATATTCTGGTCCTCCATACATGGGTTTAGATAAGCACTCAATTGCCTCTGACAACGTATTTGTTGACTCGTTCTCTCCTTCATCCACGTAGTGACAACATGCCTTTAATCATTAACCTTCATGTTGTATCCAGATGGCGGTGGTGCTGTTATCTGCGTCTGCTGAGAGTTCATTTTAACGTTCAGTGGACCGTCTGCATCAGTTGGATCAGAACAAGTTCTCCAAACCAACGAAAGGCCTTCATCTTTGTCATTTTAATACTTGATGCTCTAAAAACATTTAAATATAAAATATAAATGACTTCTAATCATGCTCTGAGTCTATTATTATTTTAAATAACTCTCTGGTCCTGTTGCTGTGTGTTACAGTCAGGCTCCTTTTCAAAGGCCACCTCTCGAACAGGTGAGTCAGCTGGTGTTAAATAACAGACTGTGTGTCACGGTTTGGTCTCTCTTCCTGTTTTAGTTTGAAGTTTCATGTCTCTTGTGGTCCTGGGTTAACTTCACTTCCTGCCTTGTCTTGTGATTGCTTGATTGTCTCCACCTGTGTCCAATCACCTGCACCTCCCTTGTGTATTTAAGCCCTGTGTGCCTGTTGTCCCCGGTCGCGTCATTGTCTAATGTCACTCGTTGTTGGAGCACGTCTTGATTTTGGTTTGGAATAAAGAGCACTGTTTTTTTTTGGAAAACTCTGCGTTTGGGTCCTGCCTTCCGCCTGCACCAGCAGCCGGCCCTGACACTGTGATTGGCTCGTTGCATCACATGTTTTGTGTTTCATTGAAGGTCAGTAGGCACTGAGAGATTTAATGATATGTCTCCTTCAAAATGCAGCTCTCTTTAACCTTTATTCAGTCTAGTTTTAGTCTCTTAATTATTGTGCATTATCTTAACGTCATATTTCATGTTTCATTATTGCAAAAAACATTCTGATATCTGCACTTGAAGTGCTTCATTAATTAAATCACTTTTATCTCTATCTGACCTCAATCTGTTATTTAGTTATTAAAAATAGCCTTTTTGTCATGTTAGTTTGTGTCCACGTAGCTTATTGAACAGCTTTTTAAAACCTTTTTGTTTTCTTCTTTGGTACATTTTCCATGCTTTTGAATTTTCAAATAAGTTGTTATCTGGATCTGTTGGTTGAATGTTTCTAGGTCTGCATATTAAAAACTAAAATAAACTATATGTCAACCCTCATTGTTGCTTTACTTGCCCTTAGATCAATTATTTCTACAGATAAGAAACTTTCAATCTGACATGTTTGATATCTGCTTAATGTAGTGTCATAGTTAAATACAAATACAACTCTTTACAAATAACATGGATAAAAAAAACATAGTGGAGCTGCCTTTGTAAATTTATTCCATTTAACATAAGGATGAGCAATAAAATGAGCTTCTAATCCGTTTGCTTTGAAAGTTTTCTTCCAGAATTGGAATAAATCCATACTGATAGTTACTGATAGTTTGAATAATTATTACAAGGTGCTTCGGCGTGTTGATTGACTCGTTCTCGTATTCAGCCTCTTTCTCTCATTCCTGTGATCATGTGATCTGTAACTTCTCATCTGTAGCAAACATGTCAGTGACACTATGGTTCTGTGTTCATTTGGCAGGTAGCGACGGTCCTACATGTGACGATCCAACCAACGAAGGTCAGTAGGTGATGAAGTAAACATTTCTCAGGAAGCACTTTTCAAAATCAAAGCTAAAATGTGGTTGAAGAGGAATGACTATAAAGGATTAATAAGCACACAGGCCTCAAGTGTTTTGCACATTAACACAATGTTGGGAAAAGAATTCTGAAATAAGAATTGAGTTTTGACTCTTTTTATAATCCTAAATAGAGTAAATAACAGCTGGGTGGAGTAACAGTGACTGAAGTCTACAGTGTGAAGAGGATCCTTTATTAACGTGATGTTGTAGTGAAGAGGGCACTGAGAGCTTTTAATGATATGTCTCCTTTAATAAGCAGCTATTTTAGTTCTTTTCATAGTTTGTAAAACATTTAAACATATCTTATTGAAGAGGTTTTTTCTCCTCTCTTTTAAATTTTGCTTGCTTTTGAATTTTGAAATAAAAAGTTAATATTCATTCTGTTATGAGCAATGAAATGAGCTGCTTTTCCTTTTGCTTTGAAAGTTTTCTTGGAGAATTGCAAGAAATCTGGCGTGTGAAATGAATCTATACTGATATAATTAGAATAAATATTACAACACGCTGCTCTGATCTTCTGTTTCAAACACGTCAGTGACATTTGGTTCTGTTTTCATTTGCAGGTATCGACCCTCCTACATCTCAAGAATCAACAAAGATCAAAGGTCAGTAAGTTATGAAGTGAATTTTTCTCAGGAAAAACCTTTCAAGATAAAAGCTCAAATGTTCTTTAAAGAGGAATGACTAATAAGGAGTAATAAGCACACAGGCTGTTTGCCTCCAGTGTTTTGCACATTAAAACAATGTTGGGAAAAGAATTCTGGACGGACATTAAGTTTTGACTTTCTAATTATAATCCTAAATAGAGTAAATAACAGCTGAGTGGAGTAACAGTGACTGAAGTCTACAGTGTGAGGAGGATCCTTTATTAACGTGATGTTGTAGTGAAGTCTGTCTTCTGGTGTCTCTGTTCTCTTTCACAGGAAGTTACACACGTTCAGTCTGGCTGTGAGCATCCCGTACAACAACAACAACAACAACAACAAGTACGACGTCAACAAAGTCACCGATAAACCCGATAACTACATCTCTGACGTTCATGCCTTCATGCAGTTAAAGATCAGGGAGCTGATCCCGCAGAGTGCCGCGCTCTGCAGAACTTTAACACCTTAACGGATAATCTAAACAAAGATGATTTCTTGCTGTTCTACGTTCGTGCTTCCTTGTTTGATCAGAAATGTGCATCCACAACGAGTAAAGTTAGTATTTTAGACATCAATGTGATTACCAAGTGGACTATATATAGATATAGATATAGATATAGATATAGATATAGATATAGATAGATATAGATAGATAGATATATATAGATATATATAGATATAGATAGATATAGATAGATAGATAGATAGATATAGATATATATATAGATAGATATAGATATATAGATAGATATAGATAGATAGATATATATAGATAGATATATATAGATATATATAGATATATATATATAGATATAGATATATAGATATAGATATATAGATATAGATATATATATATATATAGATATATATATATAGATATATATATATAGATATATATATATAGATATATATATATATAGATATATATATATAGATATTTGAATAAGATGTCCTTAGTATCTTCAACTGTTGGAATAAATGTTAGATATTTATCTGCAAAGTAATAATGCAGTTCGGGAGTCATCAACACCTTTTATTTGATCTGATGACGTCTAAAACCTGCCAAATGGACACGGAGACAAAATGTCCCCGACAGAAGGTCCAAACTGTGGAAGGACACACAGACACATGAGAGGTGATGCTGAGCCGAGCTTTAATCAGAAAGAGCAGAAGAGCAGAGGATTGAACAACACTTGAGGGAGGGAGTGACATGAGGAAACACTGAGGTTCATTTACATCACACTTACTTTTTATCTTTCATTTAAACCACATTAAACCCCCCTGTGTGTGTCTCACAAAGCATTAAAGTTGGTTACTAGAGGCCTCCATGACGCAGCTGGGAGAACCTTTGTGAGGAGGACACCCCTCATTAGCAGTTATTTCTCTGTCTTCCATCCATCATCATCAACATTAGTAGAACCGCCCAGACTTTTGTTGTCTTTTCCTGGTTTGTTGGTGTAACAGAAGGGGGTGACTGATTTGCCGGTGGTATCAGGATTGGAACAACTTGTGCACTTAAAACTTCCCTCTATTTTGTCACAGCGAAATATGTTCTTGAGAGGGATTTTAGATTTTCCAAGATTGTTAAGAGCTTGAATCAGTTCATGTTCCTCAACCGTTGCATTTTTAGGCTTGAATACCTTTTCAAACACAAAGACGGTTTCCCCCCATGTTTGACTGTTGACGACCGAGTTGATCTTTGTGATGATGTTGTAATGGTTACTTAGGTTGGTGCATCTTCTGGGACAAGGGGAAGCATACGAGTAGATGATCAGCAGGTCGCCTGGTTGGCTCTGTAGTTTTAATTTGTTCAGAACTCGATACTCGGCATGTTCACGCTTTTCACCTTGTTTCTCTGGTTCCACTATTGCGGCAACAAGTCTTTGGCCTTTGTACACTTCACCATTTAAAAGCATTTCCTTCACGTCGTTTGGGTTTTTTTCGTTGATGACTTGATCCAAGTTGTATGGGTCCTCATTGGGGATGCTTACTGCCAGGCTGAGCATACCATCTACTTTATAGCTGTCAATAGAGAACACAACATGTTACAAATATTCTCACTTATTTGATACGAGGGACGAGAATCATTTGCATTTCATCTACTGATTGGTTCGGTTGTAGAGACTCTCAAATGGTTCTTTTTATCACTAAACATTATTTTTTATTGTTATTTAAAAAAATAAGACATTATGAGCAGGTTTAAAAGTTAGCATTTTCATATTTATATTTCTATATAGCTCAGTCATAATTGTGAAATATTTGTCGTAAAAAATATTTAAAATATGTATTACATATATATATATATATATATAAAATAAAATATAAAATATGTATTTAAACATATATACATTTGACTTTGGTGGCTGCGATCCTAAATTTGGAAATGCGTCAACTTTAAAAGACAATAAGTCAGTGATGTTTACTCACTTATCCATGAGGCCTTTTATTAGTTTGGCGAGCTCCTTCGGGTCCACCTCACAGTTCACAGGATTCTCCACAGAACTCCCAGCAGACGCAGATAAGAGCAGCAGAGCCGCCATCAGCCACAGCCTCGCCATCTGGAGACAAGATGAAGGTTAATGATGTTAATGATTAAGTTGTCATTACGTGGATGAAGTCAACAAATACGTTGTCATAGGTACACGAGTGCTTTGTCTATTTTATTGACATTTTCCTCTTTTCGTTTAGACGTTAAATACGTTTATATTGTAAAACGGTGTCGAGGGGCACGACTCCGTTGCAAAAAAAATAATTAATTTTAAGTTGAGCACAAAAACATGTATATCATATTTTGAGGATATAAGGCACTGTATGTAAAACAAAATGAAATGTTAATATGAATAAAAAACATTACACTAAAATATTAAAATCTACTAAAAAACACATCTCCTTTAAGAATCCACATATTCACCACTAATCTCTGCTGTTGGTTTGTTCCTGTCTGGTAGAGAGAGGTGAGTCTTCTTCTTCTTCTTCTTCAGGTGTTCAGGCTGCAGTGAAGACAGTCAGGAGGAAGCAGTGTTCATAAAGAGGAGCGTCTCCTCAGGGAGGTTCTTCTTTTACATTTTCTCAGAAATGGGGAAGACTTTGAAGAAGGTGTGTTAGTGAGATGTGAGATCACACGTTCCGCCCAGCAGACGCTTCTGAAGACAAAGAACGGGAAGTTTGAGGTTCGGTAGCTTCAAGCGTCTAATGGACACCAGTAAAAACACACCAAACACTAAATGAAGATCACACTCAGACAACAGAGCCTTTCTAAAAGGATTCATTGCTTAATTCTTTTGTATGATACAAACAGGTGAATCATGTGAGAAAACCTTGTCTTAATGAACCTTTCAAGAGTGTTGAAGTGTCCCCAAATTGCACCTGTCACCTGCTGGTGATGCATCACCGTGTCCATGAAAACAAGGTGTTTATACCTCTGGTCCTGATGGAAATGACTCACTCAACAACGTGTGCGTCCACCTGGGTTTGTGTTTGGGCCTTTTGTGCACACGTGTCGTCTGTTGACCTGATGGTGGCGCTAGAACAGAGTCCTCTTCCAAATGATCAGTATTCACACACAAAGTGTTCATCCACAAGTCTTTTCTCTACTCAAACACTTTATCATCTTTTTATTCATCAAGTTAGCATTAGAATACATTTTGTCACGATTTGTCTTTAAGGCTTTACAAATGACAGAAGGCCTTCGGAGAAAACCATGTGTGTGAAACCTCGTCAGCGACTTCAGGTGAGAATGTGGAAGCGCCCCCTGCTGGCGGTGACGAGCACGTAAACACCCTTTATTACTGCTTATTATTTAATTGTTGAGCCAGTTCGTCAGGAGCACTGATGCATCTAACACACCTGCTGCAGGAGTCCTTCCTTGTTGCCTCTGGAGACACTCGTGCACTTCTTGGATCTGTTTCCAGAGCAGCTTGATGCTCCTTTGAGGTTTTCTACTGGTACTTGTTCTTCGTCTTTAGGCCTAAAAACCTCAGTAAACACTAGAGCGCCGTTTTTCCACTTCTTGATCCCATTGATGCTAAAATACTAGAGTTACTTTATGTCTATAGTCTCCCCACCAGGGACGCTTGTGTACACGTGTATGTTACATTCCTCGACTGATGTCAAGGGGAGTAACAAATGAACCATAAGAGAAGGAATTTGTAAACCAAAGAGTTTATTTGACAGTAAATCAAAACGTCCATCATGTACAAAAGAATGTGGTGCCTTCAAGTCCAAGCTGTCCTCTACCTGGCGTCCCCCAGCCTCTTATCCACCAATAAGCCAATGGCTTCACTCAGAGTTTTCACCTGGTAGTTCTATGCAGGACCTGCAGAGAGAGAGCGAGGACAAAGTACACACCCGTACAGACCTTCCACCACCGACATCTTTTCTACATTTGACAAACAAAGCTCAGCTTTCTTTCTGTTTTATACAGTCGGTAACCATTCAAGATGTGTTTTATATGATCATTGATTAATACATTTACATTCATTAAGCAAAACATGTTGACTGTAGTTTCAGCCTAAAAAATGTGTGTTTCTTTCTGCATTTCGTCATCTTATGTCGTAGTAAACTGAACATATTTGTATTTTTTAGTGGATTCAACAAAGCAAGTAAAACGTGGACGTCCCTTTTGTGCTCAGGGGGAGATTGTGAGGACACGTTTCTGTACATCAGGAACTCTTCATGTACCTTTTATTCACTGTTCCATTCAGGCCAAGAACACGATACGCACCAAGTGATCAAGGGACGGATTGGAAATAACGTCTTTAGTTGAAGCTCTTGGTGCAACAAGTAAAAAACACTGGTGCTTGAGTCCATCCTGGAGAGGACTCTTTATTATCCGTCTCTAAGATGTGATTAAGATGTCAATGACTTGGACGTGTCTTTAATGTCAAAGAGGAACTCCTTCAGGGGAACCAGCAGCGAGAGCCGCCCCACGCTGAAAGCTTCACCAACAGATGGACGACTTCTGCTCCGTGGATGACTCGCAAAAAGCTTCCTGTTTCCATCTGTTCATGAGAAACTTCAAAAAGAGAAAAAGAACACGGACTCGTGGCCTAAGCTCGTAAATATCACAACTCTCAAAGTTCAATCAAATAAAAAAAAGGTAACTTCAGATGAATAAAACAATAACAAAAGTGTTGTGGATGATTGTGTGTGAATACTGATCATTTGGAAGAGGACTCGTCTCTGTTCTAGCGCCACCATCAGGTCAACAGACGACACGTGTGCACAAAAGGCCCAAACACAAACCCAGGTGGACGCACACGTTGTTGAGTGAGTCATTTCCATCAGGACCAGAGGTATAAACACCTTGTTGTCATGGACACGGTGATGCATCACCAGCAGGTGACAGGTGCAATTTGGGGACACTTCAATACTCTTGAAAGGTTCATTAAGACAAGGTTTTCTCACACGATTCACCTGTTTGTATCATAAAAAAGAATTAAGGAATGAATCCTTTTAGAAAGGCTCTGTTGTCTGAGTGTGATCTTCATTTAGTGTTTGGTGTGTTTTTACTGGTGTCCATTAGACGCTTGAAGCTACCGAACCTCAAACTTCCCGTTCTTTGTCTTCAGAAGCGTCTGCTGGGCGGAACGTGTGATCTCACATCTCACTAACACACCTTCTTCAAAGTCTTCCCCATTTCTGAGAAAATGTAAAAGAAGAACCTCCCTGAGGAGATGTGATGCCCCACACACAAAATGAGTGTGTGTGGATGGTGCCTACCTAACTGTCTCCCTACAGGTGAGCCTGGGTGGGGCATTGTCCTGATGGCTAATGGAGAGCACCTGGGCCCAGTGTCTCTCCTGAGGTTATATATGCCAGGCTCCTGCCAGTTGGAGGGGGGGGGACTCGAGAGGAGGCAGACCCGACCTTCGTTTCGGCAGTATTCTCCATGCGTTTTCAGTTGTGTTGAATTATTCTCTTCATGCATACACGCACCACACCATTTTGTCACACATCCACACTTACAACACTGACTTCCTGACTACCCACCTCATAGGATCCTTATGGCTTTTGGATATGTGATTTCAGTTTATTATTGAAGTTCTTTCTGTTAGGGTTATAATTTAATAAACATGTATTCCTTTCATCTTATAAACTGTCTCCTGCTCCTGATGTTTTGGCATAGCTTGAGCCAGCTATGACAGAGACGCTCCTCTTTCTACCAGACAGGAACAAACCAACAAGATTAGTGGTGAATATGTGGAATTCTTAAGGGAGATGTGTTCATATTTTAGTGGAATAATGTTTTCTATTCATTTAATGTTGTTTTACATACGGTACATTATGTGATTATTGTCCTCTTCTCAAAGCTATATCATGATATATTCTGGTCCTCCATACATGGGTTTAGATAAGCACACAATTGCCTACGACAACGTATTTGTTGACTCGTTCTCTCCTTCATCCACGTTAATGACAACATGCCTTTAATCATTAACCTTCATGTTGTATCCAGATGGCGGTGGTGCTGTTATCTGCGTCTGCTGGGAGTTCATTTTAATGTTCAAGTGGACCGTCTGCATCAGTTGGATCAGAACAAGTTCACCAAACCAACGAAAGGCCTCATCACAAAGTGAGTAAACATCCCCGACTGGTCGCCGTCTTTTCATGTCATTTTAACACCTGAGGCTTTAGAAACATCTCTCATCTCATCTCATCTTCAGCCGCTTATCTGGGGTCGGGTTGCGGGGGCAACAGCTCCAGCAGGGGGCCCCAGACTTCCCTTTCCCGGGCCACATCTAGCAGCTCTGACTGGGGGATCCCAAGGCGTTCCCAAGCCAGTGCAGAGATATAATCTCTCCACCTCGTCATGGGTCTTCCCAGCTGGACGTGCCTGGAACCTCCCAAGGGAGGCGTCCAGGGGGCATCCTTAACCAGATTCCCAAACCACCTCAACTCGCTCCTTTCAACGCAAAGGAGCAGCATCTCTACTCCGAGCTCCTTGCGAAGGGCTGAGCTTCTCACCCTCTGAGGGAGACGCCAGCCACTCTCCTGAGGAAACCCATTTCGGACGCTTGTACCCGTGACCTCGTTCTTTCGGTGATGACTCATCCTTCATGACCATAGGTGAGGGTAGGAATGAAGATTGACCGGTAGATCGAGAGCTTTGCCTTTCCGCCCCCGCTGCTCCGATTCTCCAAGCTCACACTCCATCTTCCTCTCACTCGTGAACAAGACCTCGAGGTACATGAACTTCTTCACTTGGGGTAAGGACACATTCCCTACCCGGAGCAGGGAATCCAAAAGCAGCGATGAAATTCACAGCCCCCCGAACTGTAGACCCTCCTCCCCCCGACTAGGCCTCGATATCCTGTCCATGAAAACCACAAACAAGATGGGTGATAAGGCGCAGCCCTGGCGAAGGCCAAACCCCACCGGAAACGCCTCCGACTTACAGCCGAGCACCCGAACACAGCTCTCGCTTTGGGCGTACAGGGATTGGATGGCCCCAAGTAAGGACCCCCTCACCCCGTACTACTGCAGCACCTCCCACATTTTCTCTCTTCAGTTTAAAATATAAATGACTTCTAATCATGCTCTGAATTTCTTTTTTTCTTAAATAACTCTCTGGTCCTGTTGCTTTGTGTTACAGTCAGGCTCCTTTTCAAAGACCACCTCTTGAACAGGTGAGTCAGCTGGTGTTAAATAACAGACTGTGATTGGCTCGTGTCTCACATGGTTTCTGTGTTCTGTATTGTGAGGGTCAGTAGGCACTGAGAGCTTTTAATTATATGTCTGCTTTAAAATGCAGCTCTCTTTAACCTTTATTCAGTCTAGTTTCAGTCGCTTAATTATTGTGCATTATCTTAACGTCATATTTCATGTTTCATTATTGCAAAAAACATGATGTCTGCACTTAAACTGCTTCATTAATTAAATCACTTTGATCTCTATTATCTGACCTCAATCTGTTGTTATTTAGTTATTTATTAAAAATAGCCTTTTTGTCATGTTACAGTTTGTGAAACAAGTCCACGTATCTTATTGAACAGCTTTTTAAAACTTTCTTTTGTTTTCATATCTTTGGTACATTTTGCATGCTTTTGATTTTTCAAATAAAAAGTTGTTATCTGGATCTGTTGGTTGAATTTTTTTAGACGCCACTTTTAGTATATATATATATATATTTAGATATATAGATATTGATAGATAGATATTGATTTACTAAATTGTTTGAATTGTTCGATCTGATGATGTCTAAAACCTGCCAAATGGACACGGAGACAAAATGTCCCCGACAGAAGGTCCAAACTGTGGAAGGACACACAGACACATGAGAGGTGATGCTGAGCCGAGCTTTAATCAGAAAGAGCAGAAGAGCAGAGGATTGAACAACACTTGAGGGAGGGAGTGACATGAGGAAACACTGAGGTTCATTCACATCACACTTACTTTTTATCTTTCATTTAAACCACATTAAACCCCCCTGTGTGTGTCTCACAAAGCATTAAAGTTGGTTCCTAGAGGCCTCCATGACGCAGCTGGGAGAACCTTTGGGAGGAGGATACCCCTCATCATCACTTATTACAGGGCCTTTGGCCATTTTTTTTTTTCGCAGGATAGCGTAAATGTTCTTGGGCGTCGTAACAGTAGCGCTGGACCATAATGCCATCGAAGCATTTCTTGCACGACACATGGTCGGTGCATCGGTAGATGTTCTGCAGCCCGATCGGTCCGAGGTGAACCTCGTGTGTCCCGAGCCGCTTGAGGGCTTCTTTGAGGTCCTTCGGGGGTATTCGGTTTCCTGCATTAGGCACAAACACTTTGGAAAACACAACAGCGTAGTTTGCCCACTTCGTAATCACATTGATGCTGTCTAAAATACTAGAAGGATGGTCTGTGGATGCACATCTCTGATCACACGGGGAAGCATAAACGTAGAAAAGCAAGAAATCCTTTTTGTTTTGGGGATTTTCCTTTAAGGTGTTGAAGTTCTGCAGAACGCGGTACTCTGCGTGATCAGCTCTCCCTTTTACTGCATTACTGCATTCCTTCTTAGCATTGACCTCGTTCCACGTCATATTATTTTCTTGACACTTATCCAGAACATCCTGCCATGGTACCTGTGCTTGACGACACTGTTTCAGAACATCTGGCCATTTCAAAACCGTGGCTGCGACCATCCTCTCACTAATGTAGACGCCACATCCTAAGATCTTATCTTTCACTTTTTTGGGGTCATCGGTGACTTTGCTGACGTCGTACTTGTTGTTCTTGTTGTCGTACGGGATGCTCACAGCCAGACTGAACATCGGGAACCTCCTGTCAAAGGGAACAGAGACACCAGAAGACAGACTTCACTACATCATCACGTTAATAAAGGAAAGGATCCTCCTCACACTGTAGACTTCAGTCACTGTTACTCCACCCAGCTGTTATTTACTCTATTCAGGATTATAAATAGAAAGTAAAAAGTCAATGTCCGTCCAGAAAACATTTTATTGTTACTGTAAAAAACACTGGAGGCAAACAGCCTCTGAACTTATTACTCCTTACTCCACATTTTAGCTTTAATTTTGGAAAGTGCTTCCTGATAAATATTTACTTCATAACTTACTGATCTTTGTTGAGTCTTGGTTTGTAGGACGGTAGAAACATGCAAATAAAAACAGAACCAAATGTCACTGACGTGTTTGGAACAGAAGATCAGAGCAGCGTGTTTTAAATGAATTCAAATTGTATTATTGTTTATTTACAAGTACAATTCTGTATCTCAATTATTTCTCATTATTATTTTAAACAGAGTAGAATTACAAACACAGCTCTGCTGTAGTTTGTCATATTTACATGTTTTTCTTTTTAAAAGAAGTGTATTTCTATTTAAATATAACAATACGTTAAGCAGATATCACATGTCAGATTGTAGAAATAATGAATCTAAGGGCAGCTGATGCAAAAATGTTAGTATAAATAGTTTATTTTTATTTCATATGAATACATAAAAACATTTAACTAAAAAACTTTTTTTTAATTCAAGAGCAAAAAGTATAAGAAAAACAAAGATGTTAACTTCTTTTGGCTTAGTTTTATTTTTACTATCAATAAATTACATTTAACTAAATAATAAAAGATCCAAGTCAGATAATAGAAATACAAGTCATTTAATTAATGAAGCACCTTTTCAAGTTTAGACATCAGAATGTTTTTTACAATAATAAAACACGAAATAGGATATAAAATCAGACATGAAGTGAAAAACATAGCAAAAATAACAAAGCATGAAGAATATACACATTAAATAAATAACTAAAACTAGATGAATAAAGGTTAAAGACAGCTGCTTTTTAGAGGAGACGTATCATTAAAACCTCTCAGTGCCTACTGACCCTCAATCAAACACATAAAACATGTGATTCAACCAGCCAATCACAGTCTGTTATCTAACACCAGCTGACTCACCTGTTCAAGAGGTCATTGACGATTTGAGCAATTTGGGCCTCGTCTGGTCTTTGAGGAGCCGAACTGTTGAACACACAGCAACAGGCCCAGAGTTATTTTAAAAACAAAGAAATTCAGAGCATGATTAGTTTATTTATATTTTATATTTATATGTTTTTAGAGCATTAAGTATTTTTTTAGTGAGCACGTTAACGCGTCATGAATTTATAAACGTGTTAACTCCAACAACGAGTTCAACAGCCTTTCTTTTCTTTTTTTTGAGCCCTGGGGGGGGTCTTAAACACTGATTTAACACATGAACCAAGAAAATGGAAAATGAAGGTACTGCACTATGAGATGGACATTTTCATTAGAACTATCTACCAGACGGCAAAGTGGATACAAGCAAAGCAATTTGTAACCACTGCAAACTGGAAGTAATCTTTCACCAGAGTACTACGGGCCTAAAGTACTACGGGCCTGAAGTACTACAGGCCTGAAGTACTACGAGCTTGAAGTACTACGAGCCTGAAGTACTACAGGCCGAAAGTACTACGAGACTGAAGTACTACGAGCCTGATGTACTATGAGCCTGAATTACTACGAGACTGAAGTACTACCAGCCTGATGTACTATGAGCCTGAAGTACTACGAGCTTGAAGTACTACGAGCCTGATGTACTATGAGCCTGAAGTACTACGAGCTTGAAGTACTACCAGCCTGATTGTGGTGGTGGGCGTGGTTTCGGCTCGGCTGCAGGAGAGAGCGAGGGGGAGTGGCTCGGGGAACAGTGCCAGGTGGAAACAATAATGACCAGCTGGGGGTGATTGTGTGTGTGTGCTCTCCCCTACTTAAACAGTAAGGCGGGGGCGAGGGAGGAGGGAGAAGGACCGACGAGTGAACCGGACGCCGGCGCAGAAGAAAATAAAAACGTTATTGAAACCCAATCCTGACTTCGAGTTGCTGTGTCCAGAGTCTGAACAACCTACACTGAAGTACTACAGGCCTGAAGTACTACGGGCCTGAAGTACTACGGGCCTGAAGTACCACGGGCCTGAAGTACCACGGGTGCTGTAGCGACACTTGGGCGGACTACACATGGGAGTACTGTCGACAGAGCAAGGCAGTAACTATGAGGCGCCCTTAGAATCGAGTACGAGACGCACAAAGAGACAGCGTTCCAACCAGCACCGACTGCTGCTCCCACTGACACATGCAGACTCACACTGCAGCATCAAGTACAACATCTGGATCCCTGTTGTTCACCTTACTGCTGAACTAATGCTGCTCCCTGAGGAAAGACTCATGTTTCTGCTGCTACCTGATCAGACAAGAAGGACCCATGTGGATGTGATATAAAGAACTTCTATGTTGTATATTGTTTATTTGTAGTCTGCTTGATATTTGATATTGTATAATATCATTTAATATCAGCTGATTGGAAACGAGTCAACGTGAAAAGACGAGAAGTCGGGATGTTTACTCACGTATTGATGGGGCCTTTTTTTGGTTCGGGGACCTTGTTCCGGTTCTTTGCATCTGGATTTCCACACCTCCCAGCAGATGCAGATAAGAGCAGCAGAGCCGCCATCAGCCACATCCTCGCCCTCTGGAGACAAGATGAAGGTTAATGATGTTAACAATGATTACGTTTTCATTACGAGGATGAAGAGACGAACGAGTCAAGAAATACGTTGTTGTAGGTACACGAGTGCTTTGTCTATTTTATTGACATTGTCCTTTTTTCATTAAAAAACGTTAAATACATTTATATTGTAAAACGGTCCCGAGGGGCAGGACTCCGTTGCAGATGTTGCAAACAAAAATAATTATTTTAAGTTGAGCACAAAAACATGTATATCATTTTTTGAGGATATAAGGCACCGTATGTAAAACAAAATGAAATGTTAATATGAATAAAAAAACATTACACTAAAATATTAAAATCTACTAAAAAACACATCTCCTTTAAGAATCCACATATTCACCACTAATCTCTGCTGTTGGTTTGTTCCTGTCTGGTAGAGAGAGGTGAGTCTTCTTCTTCTTCCTCTTCTTCTTCTTCTTCAGGTGTTCAGGCTGCAGTGAAGACGGTCAGGAGGAAGCAGTGTTCATAAAGAGGAGCGTCTCCTCAGGGAGGTTCTTCTTTTACATTTTCTCAGAAATGAGGAAGACTTTGAAGAAGGTGTGTTAGTGAGATGTGAGATCACACGTTCCGCCCAGCAGACGCTTCTGAAGACAAAGAACGGGAAGTTTGAGGTTCGGTAGCTTCAAGCGTCTAATGGACACCAGTAAAAACACACCAAACACTAAATGAAGATCACACTCAGACAACAGAGCCTTTCTAAAAGGATTCATTCCTTAATTCTTTTGTGTGATACAAACAGGTGAATCGTGTGAGAAAACCTTGTCTTAATGAACCTTTCAAGAGTATTGAAGTGTCCCCAAATTGCACCTGTCACCTGCTGGTGATGCATCACCGTGTCCATGAAAACAAGGTGTTTATACCTCTGGTCCTGATGGAAATGACTCACTCAACAACGTGTGCGTCCACCTGGGTTTGTGTTTGGGCCTTTTGTGCACACGTGTCCTCTGTTGACCTGATGGTGGCGCTAGAACAGAGTCCTCTTCCAAATGATCAGTATTCACACACAATCATCCACAACACTTTTGTTATTGTTTTATTGATCTGAAGTTACCTTTTTTTTATTTGATTGAACTTTGAGAGTTGTGATATTTACGAGCTTAGGCCACGAGTCCGTGTTCTTTTTCTCTTTTTGAAGTTTCTCATGAACAGATGGAAACAGGAAGCTTTTTGCGAGTCATCCACGGAGCAGAAGTCGTCCATCTGTTGGTGAAGCTTTCAGCGTGGGGCGGCTCTCGCTGCTGGTTCCCCTGAAGGAGTTCCTCTTTGACATTAAAGACACGTCCAAGTCATTGACATCTTAATCACATCTTAAAGACGGATAATAAAGAGTCCTCTCCAGGATGGACTCAAGCTCCAGTGTTTTTTACTTGTTGCACCAAGAGCTTCAACTAAAGACGTTATTTCCAATCCGTCCCTTGATCACTTGGTGCGTATCGTGTTCACGGCCTGAATGGAACGGTGAATAAAAGGTACATGAAGAGTTCCTGATGTACAGAAACGTGTCCTCACAATCTCCCCCTGAGCACAAAAGGGACGTCCACGTTTTACTTGCTTTGTTGAATCCACTAAAAAATACAAATATGTTCAGTTTACTACGACATAAGATGAAGAAATGCGTAGTTCGTGTGCAGATTTTGCATCTTTTTTAAATAACTTGCGTGTCTCCAGTGGCAACAAAGGGAGGACACCTGCAGCAGGTGTGTTAGACTGCATCAGTGTTCCTGATGAACGGGACACACACTTCAGCTTCGTTTGGTATATTTTACAAAAATTACACTTACATGTTTTCTTATTATCAACACACTACATTTCCTTCCTCTAATGCCTATTCATTAATAATTAAACAATGAGCAGTAATAAAGGGTGTTTACGTGCTCTTCACCGCCAGCAGGGGGCGCTTCCACATTCTCACCTGGAGCCGCGGACGAGGTTTCACACACATGGTTATTTGGTCAAGACTCAAAGACTCAAAGACGAGTCTAACAAAGCAAAAGAGACTTTAACATCGCATGTCACTTAGACATGACATGACACTAAAGTAAAGGGAGCAGTGGGGGAGAACTTAGAAAGGCGGCATTCTGGATGAGCTGCAGAGGGCATAAATAATAAAATAAAAGTGTTTGAGTGGAGAAAAGACTTGTGGATGAACACGTTGTCTGTGAATACTGATCATTTTGAAGAGGACTCTGTTCTAGCGCCACCATCAGGTCAAAAGACGACACGTGTGCCCAAAACGAGCCTCAAACTTCCCGTTCTTTGTCTTCAGAAGCGTCTGCTGGGCGGAACGTGTGATCTCACATCTCACTAACACACCTTCTTCAAAGTCTTTCTCATTTCTGAGAAAGTTCAAAAGGAGAACCTTCCTGAGGGAAATGTTCCTCTTAAATGTTGCTTCCTCCCGACTGTCTTCACTGCACCTGAAGAAGAAGAAGAAGAAGAACTCACTTCTCTCTGTTCCAGACAGGAACAAACCAACAGCAAAGATTAATGGTGAATATGTGGAATTCTTAAAGATGTTTTTTAGTCAATTTTTTAAGGTGTTTTTAAATTTTTAAATTTTTTACTAACATTTGATTTTGCCCCAGTTGTGTGTCAGAGTGTGACTGTTTTTTTTTTGTCATTTCAAAAAAAGTTTAAAATCACTAGAGGCCTCCATAACGCACCTGGAAGAACCTTTGGGAGGAGGACACCCCTCCCCACCCCTTTTTACCCACAGTAATCCAAACTCCTTGACCATCATCCTCATCATCAGTAGTACTGCTCAGACTCTTTTTTTACCCGTCTGGGAGGGGAAGCTGGTTGTGCCACCCGGAGGCACATTGACAGAAGTGGACGCCACGTTGTTGCTAGGAGCGGGTCCTGGACCGTTGCTGTAACAGTAAGACGTGACATCCTTGCCACTGGAGCAACTCCTGCACGGCCCTGGGCCGTCACATCGGTAGATGTTCTGCAGCCCGATTGGTCCGAGGGGACCCTCGTGTTTCCCGAGCAGCAACGTCGTTCTCCTCCTTTAGGCTTAAACACTTTGGAAAACACAGCGTAGTTTGTCCACTTCTTGTCACATTGATGCTGCCTAAAATACTAAAGTCACTCGTTGTGGATGCACATTGCTGATCACACGGGGAAGCATAAACGTAGAAAAGCAAGAAATCATCTTTGTTGTTTGGATTATCCTCCAAACTGTTGAAGTTCTGAAGAACACGGAGCTCTGCGTAAATAATTCTTTTTTTTTTTTATCAGGGCAGTGTTCTTGAACCTCGGCACACGTCATACTTGAACTCTGCTTCAGACAATCGTCCCTTTTCAAAACCGTGGCCGCGACCATCCTCTCACTACTGTAGACACTTCATCCTAAGATTGTATCCTTCACTCGTTTGGGGTCGAAGGTGACTCTTCTGAGGTTGCACTTTTTGCTGTTGTTGTCATCCGGGATGCTCTAGACTGACTGCCAGACTGATCATGGGGAACCTCCTGTCAACGGGAACAGAGACACCAGAAGACAGACTTGTCCTCCATGGGGGGGTTGTTTTTGAAATTATGGGTTTGGTGGGGGGTGGGGGGCAAGCGAGAGAGTTCATGATGTTGGTCTGTTGACAGAATAGCTGCGTCATGTGACTCCCTTAATGTGGGCGCCTGTGGGTGAGTGGGGAGCGCGGCCGTCCTCCAATCAGAGGGTTGTTGGTCGGATTCCAGGGAAACCTGCATGTCAGTGTGTCCTTGGGCAGACACTTGACCCCAGCATTGTTCCTCTAGCTGTGACTACAGTGTGTGTGAATGTTAGTGACTGATGGACAGGTGCCACTGTGTATGGTAGGTCCTGTCATCAGTGTGTGAATGGGTGAATGATGTCATGTAGTGTTAAAGCACTTTGAGTGGTCAGAAAACTAGAAAAGCGCTGTACAAATCCATTTACCATTCCAAGTCGATTTAACCAGCTGTTATGGTTTAGCTGTGTGAGACAGAGTGCAGCGCGTGCCTGTAAGTATCCACGGCAACGGAGCAGCTGGGTTCATTAACAAGCTGATCAAAGGTTCAAAGGATCAAAGGGCAGAGAGCATATAAGCCATTAACACAGAATCCACACCTCAAATCAGGAATCAGGAATCGGGAAACGTTTATTGCCAAAATATGTCAGACATACAAGGAATTTGACTTGGCGTTTGGTTACAAAACAGCAGACAGTATGACAATGGACAAAAGACAACGAAGTCAAAAAATAAGATAAAAAATATGCTTTGGGTTTTTTTGCTATAGCTATGGGTTCGTAAATTTAAGACATAAAGTTAAAATAAAAAGTAAAACAAAAGAGAAAAGAGTTCAAGGAGGTTCTCAAATGTCCTCTGTAAGACCTGAATGCTTTCAGGTCATGTCAGACTGCACTAATCAGCAAACACGGATTCTTTGCATTTCTTAACGATTTCTTAACGGTTACTTGTTGTTCCCCTATAGGCACAAACACAACAGCGTTGCTAAAGATATTAGCAAGATTTTCAGACACAGCTTCGCAATCTGGAGACAAGATGAAGTTTAATGATTAAGGGCATGTTGTCATTACGTGGATGAAGAAAAGAACGAGTCGTAGGCAAATTAATGCTTTGTCTATTTCATTTTTTAACAAATATAATATTTTAAACTGCCTACTAGATAAAATGCATGTACGTAGGACCAAAAGTGTATTTTAGGGTGAAGTTTTGAAGATAATCACATAAAGCATCATATGTAAAACAAATTTAAAGGTTAATATGAATAAAAAACATTATTCTGCTAAAATATGAACACTTCACACAATCTACTAGAAAACACATCTCCTTTAAGATTCAATATATTCACCACTTACCTGTGTTTTCGCTACATTGTATTCTTCTTTTTCAGTTAAGGGAAGCAACATTTTTAAATAGCAGCAATCCCTCAGGGAACTTCCCTCAGGGAGGTTCTTTCTCAGAAATGCGATGTTATTGAGATTGAGATGTGAGATCAAACGTTGCGCCCAGCAGGCGCTTCTGAAGACAAAGAACGGGAAGATTTACATTCTGTAGCTTCCAGCACCTTCACTCCATCCTGAGGATTTCCTCAGCTCAAAGCCTGACCCCAGACATTGATGAGCTTGTATCCAAGATGAGACACCAAGTGTCTGGCTCAGACCAGTGAGCATCACAAAGCAGCAAACGGTGCTTTGACGCATTTTCAATTTTTTACTACAAGACATTTGATTAGTCCTTGAAGTAAATTATGTTTGGCTGTTGTTTGCCTGTAGAAACGGTCCACTTGAAATTACTCTGGAAAAACTGCAGATAGAGCCATAAGCAAGTTCTTTCAATACGTTTTCAATAAACGTTGAACCCATCTGGCCCTTGACGTGTATCAATTTTTTTATTTCGGCCCACTGTGTATTTGAGTTTGACACCCCTGCTCTAAGGTGTTAAAGTGACTGCAGAACACAGTTCTCTGCGTGATCAGCTCTCCCTTCTGCTTTAGAGCAGTCTCTCTTTGGCCCAAGTCACAGGCCTCGGACGTTTATTACATTGTTCAAGGACATCAGCCACCGGTGCAATGCCTCAGAAGTGTGGCTGCGACCATCCTCTGGCTCCTGCAGACGCCACATCTTATGATTCATCCTTCACAGAGTCTGTGACTTTGCTCGTTGTCGTCGTACGGAATGCTCTGTTACCAATGTGACGCCATAAGACACTGAGATCACGGGTTAATCGAAACTCATTAGATCAGATCAGCAGGTGAATCAACTGCGCAGGACCAGGGGAGCAAGATATACAGGTTTGATCGGTATCAGTCTATGCTTCACCCTTTTCCACTCACATTAATATGATTCATAGCAATGTATTCTTCCTCCTGATCTCAGCGACTGATTCTGTGGTCCCAATAGGTCCCGTCTCTGGCTGAGATTCCGGTGTCACTGTGAACCATTTACACACTGCATTGTGCACTGTGTGGGGCCGTTGCTATGTTCAGAATCTGGTTGTAAATATTTGTTAACGGTGATGTGTCAAACCACCAGGTATCCAGCTGCTTGTCCCTCATCACACATGTTTGGACAGGTGTTGCTGCACATTAAACAAAGCCAATCATCAAACTTCCCGTTCTTTGTCTTCAGAAGCGTCTGCTGGGCGGAACATGTGATCTCACATCTCACTAACACACCTTCTTCAAAGTCTTCCTCATTTCTAAGAAAATGTAAAAGAAGAACCTCCCTGAGGAGACGCTCCTCTTTCTACCAGACAGGAACAAACCAACAGCAAGTATCCCCCTGTGTGTGTCTCACAAAGCATTGAAGTTGGTTACTAGAGGTCTCCATGACGCAGCTGGGAGAACCTTTGTGAGGAGGACACCCCTCATTAGCAGTTATTTCTCTGTCTTCCATCCATTATCATCATCAACATTAGTAGAACCGCCCAGACTTTTGTTGTCTTTTCCTGGTTTGTTGGTGTAACAGAAGGGGGTGACTGATTCGCCGGTGGTATCCGGATTGGAACAACTTGTGCACTTAAAACTTCCCTCTATTTTGTCACAGCGAAATATGTTCTTGAGAGGGATTTTAGATTTTCCAAGATTGTTAAGAGCTTGAATCAGTTCATGTTCCTCAACCGTTCCATTTTTAGGCTGGAATACCTTTTCAAACACAAAGACGGTTTCCCCCCATCTTTGACTGTTGACGACCGAGTTGATCTTTGTGATGATGTTGTTATGGTTATTTATGTTGGTGCATCTCAGGGAACAGGGGGAAGCATACGAGTAGATGACCAGCAGGTTACCATTGTCGCTCTCGAGTTTTAAGTTGTTCAGAACTCGATACTCGGCATGTTCACGTTTTTCACCTTGTTCCTCTGCTTCCACTTTTGCGGCAACAAGTCTTTTGCCTTTGTACACTTCACCCTTTAAAAGCTTATCCTTCACGTCATCTGGGGGGTTTTCTTTGAAAACTTGATCCAAGTTGTATGGGTCCTCATTGGGGATGCTTACTGCCAGGCTGAACATACCATCTACTTTATAGCTGTCAATAGAGAACACAACATGTTACAAATATTCTCACTTATTTGATAACGGGGAAGAGAATTATTTGCGTTTTATCAACTGATTGGTTTGATTGTTTATTGAAACCCTCAATCTGTCTTTTCATCACTAAATACTGTTATTTTTCATTAAGTTATTTGAAAAAAAAAGATATTTTGAGCAATGTAATATATGTTAAATAAATAAATATATAGTGGTGTATAGGTCCGTAATATAAACAACTTCTAGGTTGAATATCATTTTTGTCTTTGGTTTACATTTTAATATCTGCTTTGCTTGGCTGCAATCCTAAAGTTGGAAATGAAGACAAGTGGTAAAGGATGTTTACTTACTTATCCATGAGGCCTTTTATTAGTTTGGCAAGCTTGTTCGGGTCCACCTGACGTTTCACTGGATTGTTCACAGAACTCCCTTTAAACTTATAGAACAGGTGCAGCAGCAGCAGCCCCATCAGTATCAACCACAGCATCTGAAATTCAATGGTAAAGGGCAATATTTTCATTATGTGGATGAAGAAATGAAGAGTTGAAAAATACGTTGTTATAGTAAATGAGTACTGTGTATTTTCGCTCAGTAAATACATTTGATATTGTAAAACGGCCCCTAAAACCTTTTTAGAGGAGACCATCCAGACCGCCAAAATAAAATACATGTACGTAGAACCAAAAATATATTTTATGGCACGGACGATAATCATATAAATCACCGTGTTTAAAACAACATTAAATGTCAATATAAATAAAAAACTACTAAAAAAAGACATCTCCTTTAAGATTCCACATATTCACCACTAACCTTTGATCTTGAATTATCCCTGTCTGAGGTGACTTTCTTTTTCTTTCATTTTTTTTTGGCAGGCGAGAAGAAGCAACGTTTTTAAATAGAAGAGCTCCCTCAAGGAACCTCCCTCCAGGAACCTCCCTCCAGGAACCTCCCTCCAGGAACCTCCCTGAGGCGCGTTCTTCTTTTGAACAACAGAAATGTTAGTGAGATGTGAGCTCACACGTTCCACCCAGCAGACGCTTCTGAAGACAAAGAACGGGAAGATCAACATTCTGTAGCTTCCAGCGTTCCGGCATGTTACATTACATTACATGTAATTTAGCTGACACTTTTATCCAAAGCGACTCACAATAAGTGCATTTCCACATAGAGATACAAACTCAGAAGAACAAGTAACAAGAAAGTACAATTTTCATCAAATAAGCAGTTTCAAAACATGTTAGAGAAAAGTGGCATTATAAGTACAATTTAAGTGCTATCATTTGTTAGTGCTACGGTTTGCTAGTGTTTTAGTCAAGGTAGAGTCTAAAAAGGTGTTTCTTGAGTTTTCGACGGAAGACGTAGAGGCTCTCTGCAGTCCTGATGTCATCGGAGAGCTCGTTCCACCATCTGGGAGCAGGACAGCAAAGAACGGAGAAGCGGTGTGGTGTGGGAGGATTTCGGAAGGTTGAAGACCAGTCGAGCTGCTGCATTCTGGATGAGCTGCAGTGGTCGTATGGCGGTACCTGGGAGACCCGCCAGCAGAGAGTTACAGTAGTCAAGGCGGGAGATGACAAGCGCCTGGATCAGTACCTGTGCCGCCTTCTGAGTGAGAAGGGGTCGTATTCTCCTGATGTTGTAGAGCGTGTATCTACAGGATCGTGTCGTCGCTGCGATGTTGGCAGTCAGGGAGAGTTGGGAGTCAAGTGTCACGCCGAGGTTCCTGGCACTCTGAGTGGGCGTTAACACAGAGTCGCCGAAGTTAACGGTCAGGTCCTGAGTGGGCGAGGTTTTTCCAGGGAAGAAAAGTAGTTCGGTCTTGTCGGGGTTGATCTTCAGGTGATGAGCGGTCATCCACTGGGAGATGTCAGTCAGACATCACACCAAGTTCCTGAAGGGAGGAGATAAGGATCTGGTGGTGAGCGAATGTTGCAACGGACGGGTATAGAGTCGATTGATGGGGCGGGGTCGTTAGTTGGTGAGAGCGGAAGAGAGTA
Source organism: Pungitius pungitius (assembly GCF_949316345.1). Taxonomy (NCBI): domain Eukaryota; kingdom Metazoa; phylum Chordata; class Actinopteri; order Perciformes; family Gasterosteidae; genus Pungitius; species Pungitius pungitius. The sequence goes on from NC_084908.1 coordinate 19,752,098, forward strand.
TGAGACAAAGTAGTGATCAGAGACATGCAGCGGAGTTACAGTGAGGTTAGTTGTAGTGCAGTTCCTAGTGAAGATGTAGTCAAGGTGATTGCCAGCTTTGTGAGTCGGAGGGGAGGGATTGAGTGACAGTGCAAATGAAGCAAGTAGGAGTATGAGGTCAGATGACTTCTGTCGGGATGTTGAAGTCTCCTAGGAGGATGAGCTGAGGGCCATTTTCAAGTTGGACAGGACGATGTCCAGTTCTTCCAGGAAATGACCCAAAGAGCCTGGCGGACGGTAGAGGACAACAATGTTTAATTGAACCGGGCGAGTAATGGTTACAGCATGGAATTCAAAAGACAGTGGGGGGGAGGAAGATATGGGGTACGGGGATAAGATCCATTTGGGTGAAATGAGTAAACCTGTCCCACCACCCCTGCCAGTGGGTCTGGGTGTGTGGCTGAAGGAGAAGGCAGAGGAGAGAGCAGCAGGGGTGGATGTGTTGTCCGGTGTGATCCGTGTCTCAGTGAGGGCGAGGAAGTCAAGCCACTGCTGGATAGCAAAGCCGGAGATGAAGTCAGCCTTGCGAGTAGCTGACTGGCAGTTCCAGAGTCCTCCTGGGACAAGGTGCTGGACATGTGTGGAGCGGGTGGGGTACGTAACAGAGGAGAGATTACGACAAAGTATTGATCTAGTCCGAGGGCGGTAGTATCTGCGGGCAGAAATTCGAAAAGGTACAGGAATAAAACACATTGTTACGAATGAATATGAAAGGCGCCGCACTCAGCCGCCCTGAAGACTCCAAGACGAGCACTTTGACACCCTAATCAGTGCACATACACCACGTGCTTTTTGATAAACAAAGATGTGAGAACTGGCACTAAAGACTGAAACTAGTAGTCAGCAGAAACAACAACAACAACAACTAGCAGTGAAGTTAGCTTAAAACAAGAAACTGTAACATATAAAGCAGTAGCAGTCAAGTTTCACTTAAAAACAGCAGAAGCAACAACAGGTTTAGCAGACTAGCTTGGTTAAAGAAAAGATACTCAATCTGATTTCAAGTCTCCTGGATGTCTGAAGATCTGGTAGAAGAGATGCACACATCACACACATGTAGGTTACAGTTGATAGAGTCCCTGCTGTTGACTGCATGGTCAGACTTCCACCCTAGCTCAGTCATAATTGTGAATGATGTTATTTGTTGTAAAACATGTTTATTTATTTGCATTCTACTGTTTACATCTCAATATGTGTTTTGCTTGGCTGTATTTCTAAACATGGAAATGCGTTAACTTGAACAGACGCGGTCATTGATTTACTCACTTATTGATGAGGCCTTGCATTAGTTTGATGAGCTTGTTTTGTTCCAGAGAGCCGCCATCAGCCACAGCCTCCACATCTGGATACAAAATGAAGTTTAATGATAGAGTTCAATATTTTCGTTATGTGGATGATTCCTGATTCCTCATAAAACAAAAAGAACGAGTTGAAAAATACGTTGTAGTAGTAAATGAGTACCAAGGGGTTAATCGAAACTCACCAACAGATCCACAGGTGAATCACATGTGCAGGACCAGGAAAGCAGGCTGTACAGGTATCAGTCAATGCTACACCCTTTTCCACTTACATAAATATGGATTCACTGCATGTTTTCCTCTTGATCTCATGAAAAAGTGTGTTTTGAATACAGCTACTAAGACCACTTTCTCCAACACGAGTCTTCAGTGTTCCATTCCTGCCAGGAGGGGGCGGTGTATGCATTTATACTCACAGTTATCCCTCCATCACTCTCAATCTCATCTGCCAATATTCTTAAATTACGTGTTAACTGACTTGAGTGTAAACAAAGCACGGTGTCATGTATCAACTATAGCAAAAAAAAATTATGTTTTTTTTTTCTTAAATGACAAATTAATATAACTTCTTGGATTCCTGCCCTCTAAGCACACACCTGCACCTGGGTGAGGGGGGGTCACTGTATATTCCTCACAGCTCTCTTCCAATGCTCTCATTAGGTTGAATGGAGGCGATATTGTACTGTTTTGTTATCACTGATGCTCTGAGATATGAATAAATTAATAAATTAAAGCTTTGCCAAACCCAAATATTTTTAGGGAAAACCGCGAAAAGGCCCCCACTACTCTATCAAATGCCTTTTAAGAATCGAAGTGAAGGCGGCTATGGGTGTGGTTTGCCCCTGATTACATTGTATAGGGTGTAACAAATGTCTAATATTAAGATCTTTGTTAGAACTTTACAGTCCACATTAATCAAACACACAGGTCTTTATTTTTCAGGATCAATAGGGACTTTTAATTAATTAAGGATATCAGCGGTTGCATGTATTTTGTAGCTCTCTAGTGAAAATGATTCTTCGTACACCTCTGTCAGGATAGGAGCTAGTTTATCTACATATCTTATCTAGTTCTTATAGTTCTCTGATCCGTTTAACCAAGGCGATTTTCTGGGCTTTAATAAGGAAATGGCCCTTTTAACCTCCTCCACTGTTATGGGGCTGTCCAAATAGTTTTTGATCCACTGGAATTTCTGGTAATGTAACATTTAAATAGAGTTTAACATAGCTTTCTATTTCTGGATCAGCCTCTTATTTATAAAGTCTAGATAAAACCTAGAAAACCCCGATGGATTTCCTTTGTGTTTGTCACTAGTTTCTGTGACGCCGAGTCCTGTGTTGTTTGTCTGTGTTTTCTGTGACTCACCTGTTTTGTCGTTTCAGGCCCCTCCCCCTCACTGTGTGTGATTACAAGCTCCTCCCTGATTGCCTTTGTCTCGTTGCCTTGTGTATTTAGTCTGTGTCAATCCCTAGTCAATGACGTCATCAGTAACGTAACTTAAAGGAGCCGTGACCCATTCTTCATAAGACAGTAAGCACATGTTACTTACATTACCAGCATCCAGAGGTGTGGACTCGAGTCATGTGACTCTCCAGAGTTGCTGTCTATGAAGATTCATAACAGACTGAAACAGTAGTGGTAAGAAGGATCAACGTGGAAGATGGTAAGATGGCCGCTACATTTGAGTCACAAAACTCACGATGGAAAGAAGAAAGGATTATCACGCAGAATAAACCCTTCTACACGGATGAAGACCAAGTCAGAGCCTTCATGAAGAGATGCTCAGTCAAAAGCTTTGCCAAGAGTTTGAGGATGTAAATGCTGAAGTTGTAGCTTTGTTGGATGAAGATGAAGGTCAAGCAGATCAATATAATTGATATAAACCAAGATCAGCACCCATAAGAGACTTTGTGGAAAATACTAAAAACTGGTGTGGAAAAAAGTATCGAAGCAAAACAGTGTCACTGGAATTACTTTATCAAATGAATCTGAACGATGTGATGTTAATGTTGAGGACAGCGTCTCTCAAGTTGGGGAAGAAAGACACGGCTAACAAGTACCTCATCTGCTAGCTCTAGCTCAGTAGCTTCATCTGTAACCACCATAGGTGTAACAATACATTCTTTGAGGGGGGGCTCGTGTTATTGAGACAATACCAATCTGCCGAGAAGTTTGTGGAGGCACTGGGGCTGGAGAAGGAGAGTGTGTTCCAGCTGTGGTAGTAAAGCTGAAATCCAGAAAAAGTGAACAGTACGTAGAGACCTACTCCTTCATAGATCCTGGCAGCAACGTTTGGCAGTGAAGAGCTACAAAGAACACTAAACCTTAAAGGAAAGCGCACCCAGTTTCTTCTCGACACAACGGGTCGAGACCAGTCTAACGGTCACATTGAAGTGAGTGAGGGACCCCATGGCCTCAAAACTGCCCTTCGATGGCTGATAAATGGCTCAAAAAGGGGGAAAACCTCAACACAGCCAGTGGTAAACTGCAAAGCTACACCGCTAATCGCATCTCAGTGGTGGAAATAGAAGAATTGCTAGTGAAGCACTACAGTGCAGATTTCCCAGGAAGAAGCTGTGAAGAGAAGGATGAACTGTCTCAAGAGGATCACCAATTCAATGCACGTTGTTACGAGCTCAGCAAAGATGGCGGATGGACACTCCTGCATGAGTTTGCTGCTGAGAAATGAAAACATCAGAGTGCAAATGTTTTCCCCCAGTTTTCATGGGAAGTAGCAAGTCTTCTCGAGTCAAAAGGCTCGAGTCCAAGTCAAGTCACGAGTCATCGATGTTAAAGTCCAAGTCGAGTTGCAAGTCTTTGTGCGTTTTGTCGAGTCGAGTCTGAGGTCATCAAATTCATGACTCGAGTCTGACTCGAGTCATGTGACTTGGACTCGAGTCTGACTCGAGTCCAAGTCACATGACTCGAGTCCACACCTCTGGATGCTGGTAATGTAAGTAACATGTGCTTACTGTCTTATGAAGAATGGGTCACGGCTCCTTTAAGTTACGTTACTGATGACGTCATGTCCCGTATTCTCCAGTCGAGCTTAATCAGTCTGAGGAGCAACGCGTTTTTTTGCCCGTTGTGCCAAGTCGAGCACCGAATGTGTCTTGTAACTGAGTTAAGTAAATCTTTTGAAACAGAGTTGCTGTCTATGAAGATTCATCACGCGTCAATCTGACAGCCCAAAGAGACTGTAACAGTAGTGGTAAGAACAATCAACGTGGACGGAGGTAAGATCACCTGAGGTCAGTCACCTGTGCAGGACCAGGGGAGCAGGATGTACAGGTATGATCGGTATGGTTGCTATCAGTCTGACTCAATCCTTCACAACTTTTCCACTCACTTAATAAGATTCACTGCATGTTTTCCTCTTGATCTCATTAAAAAGTGTGTTTTGAATACAGCTACTACGACCACTTTCTCCAACATGAGTCTTCAGTGTTCCATTCCTGCCAGGAGGGGGCGGTGTATGCATTTATACTCACAGTTATCCCTCCATCACTGTGGGAAATTTCATCTGCCAATATTCTTAAATTACGTGTTAACTGACTTGAGTGTGTGTAAAACAAAGCACCAGGTCATGTCTCAACTATAGCAAATATAATCCCAATTAAGTAGCATTAATTATTATTAAGTATATAATAATATTAGTAAGCTTATTTCATCATGAGATGGAACTTTGTAAGCAGATGAATATTGGGTGAAACAATTCATTTAGTCACAATTTGTCTTTAAGCCTTTACAAATAACAGAAGGCCTTTGGAGAAAACGATGTGCGTGAAACCTCGTCTCCAGACTCCAGGTGAGAATGTGGAAGCGCCCCCTGCTGGCGGTGAAGAGCACGTAAACACCCTTTATTATTGCTCATTATTTAATTATTAATGAATAGGCAACAGTGAAAGGAAATGTGGTGTGTTAATAATAAGAAAACATGTAAGTGTAATTGTTGTAAAAGACACCAAACAAAGCTGAAGTGTGTGTCCCGTTCATCAGGAACACTGATGCAGTCTAACACACCTGCTGCAGGTGTCCTCCCTTCATGAAGGTTCTAATGTGTTCAGAGGCCTGGATTCACCTGATGGATCACGTTGCAGGACGAGGTTTGTGCTTCTGTTGGACTGTGTTATGTTCCACTGCAAGTAGGACATGTGGACAGAATCATGCTGTGGCAGAGCGAGAGGTGCTTTGATAAGATAATGTTCTGATGATGAAGACCATGAGGAGCCTTCAGTGTCTGTCGTCAGGAGGTGCAGCTTATTTATGTTTAGTTGCAGTTTGAGTTTGAGTCATCAACACCTTTTATCTGATCTGATGACGTCTAAAACCTGCCAAATGGACACGGAGACAAAATGTCCCCGACAGAAGGTCCAAACTGTGGAAGGACACACAGACACATGAGAGGTGATGCTGAGCCGAGCTTTAATCAGAAAGAGCAGAAGAGCAGAGGATTGAACAACACTTGAGGGAGGGAGTGACATGAGGAAACACTGAGGTTCATTTACATCACACTTACTTTTTATCTTTCATTTAAACCACATTAAACCCCCCTGTGTGTGTCTCACAAAGCATTAAAGTTGGTTACTAGAGGCCTCCATGACGCAGCTGGGAGAACCTTTGGGAGGAGGACACCTTCATCAGCTGTTTTTACCCCTCAGCGCCTGCCAGCAGTCTTTCCTCCTCCCTTATCAACCTTGTTATTTTTTTGACCCGTCTGTGGGGGGACGGTGGCTTTGCCACCTGGAGGCACGTTGACAGAAGTGGACGCCGCGTTGGGAGCGTGTTGTGGGTCGTCGCTGTAACAGTAGGGCGTGACATTGTTGTCTCTGGAGCATCTCGTGCACGGCACCGAGCCGTCGCATCGGTAGATGTTCTGCAGCCCGATCTGAGCCCCGAGCCGCTCGAGGGCTCCTTTGAGTTTCTCCACGGGTATTGGGTTTCCTCCTCTAGGCACAAACACTTTGGAAAACACAACAGCGTAGTTTGTCCACTCCTTAATCACATTGATGCTGTCTAAAATATTAGCGGGATGGTCTTCAGATGCACATTGCTGATCACACGGGGAAGCAAAAACGTAGAAAAGCAAGAAATCCTGTTTGTTGTTGGGATTGTTCTTTAAGGTGTTGAAGTTCTGCAGAACGCGGTACTCTGCGTGATCAGCTCTAGTTGTTTTCTTTGGAGGACTGCATTGTTTTTTGACCTGATCCCACGTCATCTCTTGTTTTTTTGGACATTTTATAAGAACATCCTTCCATGGTTCCCGTACATTTTCATTCTGATCCAGAAAATCCCGCCATGGTACCAGTGCATTAGGACACTGATCCAGAACATCGTCCCATTTCAAAAGCGTGGCTGCAACCATCCTCTCACTAGTGTAGACGTCACATCCTAAGATCTTATTCTTCACGTTATCGGCAGAGTCGGTGACTTCACTGACGTTGTACTTGTTGTTGTTGTCGTACGGGATGCTCACAGCCAGACTGAACATGGGGAACCTCCTGTCAAAGGGAACAGAGACACCAGACTTCACTACAACATCACGTTAATAAAGGATCCTCCTCACACTGTAGACTTCAGTCACTGTTACTCCACCCAGCTGTTATTTACTCTATTTAGGATTATAATTAGAAAGTCAAAACTTAATGTCCGTCCAGAATTCTTCTTCCAACATTGTGTTAATGTGTAAAACACTGGAGGCAAACAGCCTCTGCTTATTATTCGTTATTATTCATTCCTCTTTAAAGAACATTTAAGCTTTTTTTTGGAAAAGAACCTTATACAATTCTTTTTACTTCATCACCTACTGACCTTGGTTTGTCAGGACGTAATTCGTAGGACGGTCGATACCTGCAAATGAAAACAGAACCAAATGTCACTGACGTGTTTGAAACAGAAGATCAGAGCAGCGTGTTGTGATATTTATTCTAATTATATCAGTATAGATTCATTTCACACGGCAGATTTCTTGCAATTCTCCAAGAAAACTTTCAGAGCAAAAGGAAAACCAGCTCATTTTATTGCTCATTCTTATGAGCAGCTGCACTATAGTTACATGTTTTTCTTTTTTTTAATTGTATTTCTATTTAAATATGACAATACGTTAAGCAGATATCAAACATGTCACATTGAAAGTTTCTTATCCGTAGAAATAATTAATCTAAGGGCAGGTTATTCAAAGATGTTGGTTGTTGTATATTTTACTTTAGTTTTGAATATGCATACCTAAAATATTCAACTAAATAACAGAATGAATATGAATGAATAAAAAGCATGCAAAAAGTAAAAGGAGAAAAAAACCTCTTCAATAATACATTTAACTGTTTCACAAACTGTGAAAAGAACTAAAATAGCTGCTTTTTAAAGGAGACATATGCCTACTGACCCTCAAAGAAATAGAGAAAACATTCAACGAGCCAATCACAGTCTGTTATTTAACACCAGCTGACTCACTTGTTCCAGAGGTAGTTGACGATTTGTTTAATTTGGGTCTCGTCTGGTCTTTGAAAAGGAGCCAAACTGTTGAACACACAGCAACAGGCCCAGAGAGTTATTTTAAAAACAAAGAAATTCAGAGCATGATTAGAAGGTATTTATATTTTATATTTAAATATAATTTGGAGCCTCATTTAATAAAAAGTGGGAAAAGACAACAAGCATTCGTGTGGAGCCAAATCCAGGTCAAAAGTTTTGTTCATTTGAAAAAAAATGTAAACCTAAAAGTTTAAGTTTTCTTAAAACTGTATTCAAAATAAAAATAACTGGACGAAAAATATTTTCGAGTTGAAATATAGTTTTTACTCAGTTTTATTATTTTTTTGAATAAAATATATTTTTTCAATCTTCTCAATCTATTTTTTTATATTTACTGTTTTATATTTTTCGGTTGCACATTTTATATTTTTATATTAAAAACTTACAGTTCATTCACTATTAAGTGAAGAATGAAAAAAGTATTTTATTCAAAAAAATATAGAGCTGATTCAAAACTATATTCAACCCGAAAATATTTCTCATCCATATTTTTATTTTGAATACAGTGTTGTATTTTTCAATGTTCAACAACAAAACTTAAACTTTCAGGTTCACTTTTTTCTTCAAATGAACAAAACTTTTGACCTGGATTCTGCTCCACACAGTCGGGATGTTTACTCACTTTTTGTTCTGGTCCACCTGAGGGTTCACAGGATTCTCCAAAGAACTCCCAGCAGACGCAGATAAGAGCAGCAGAGCCGCCATCAGCCACAGCTTCGCCATCTGGAGACAAGATGAAGGTTAATGATGTTAACAATGATTACGTTTTCATTACGAGGATGAAGAGACGAACGAGTCAACAAATACGTTGTCGTAGGTACACGAGTGCTTTGTCTATTTTATTGACATTGTCCTTTTTGCTTAGTCAATAAATACAACTTTTATCTTGTAAAACGACCACTAAATAAAATACATGTACGTAGGACCAAAAGTATATATTATGGTATGGTTTTGAGGAAAGGACAATAATCATAAAGCACAGTATGTAAAACAAAATGAAATTTTGAATGAATAAATAATATATGAATAAAAATATGTTTCCACAAAAATATGAACACTTTCTACTTTCTACACACAATCAACTCAAAAACACATCTCCTTTAAGAATCCACATATTCACCACTAATCTCTGCTGTTGGTTTGTTCCTAGAGAGAGGTGAGTCTTCTTCTTCTTCTTCTTCTTCTTCTTCAGGTGTTCAGGCTGCAGTGAAGACAGTCAGGAAGAAGCAGTGTTTATAAAGAGGAGCGTCTCCCTCAGGGAGGTTCTTCTTTTACATTTTCTCAGAAATGAGGAAGACTTTGAAGAAGGTGTGTTAGTGAGATGGTGAGATCACACGTTCCGCCCAGCAGACGCTTCTGAAGACAAAGAACGGGAAGTTTGATGTTCAGTAGCTTCCAGCGTCTTACTTAGAGCACATAGAGTCCCTGCAGAGGATAATTGTGAATGATGTTATTTGTCGTCAAAATGATATGTATTTAAAATATATATATTACATGTGCAATACGAACAACTTCTAGGTTTCATATCATTTATTTGTATTCTTCTGTTTACATTTTCATATCTGCTATGCTTGGCTGCAATGCTAACTTTGGAAAGGCTTTAACTTGAACAGACAACAAGCCGTCAAGGGTGTTTGCTCACTCCTCCGTGAGGCCTTCAAGGGTTTGGGTCCACAGATAACAGCCACAGCCTCGCCACCCGGATACAATATGAAGTTTAAGCATGACACGATGTTTTCATCATGTGGATGTTTGCAAACTTTGTCTGCTTTCGTTCAGTCCACATTTGACATCATTTTATACATTTTGTAGTGGAAAACGACTCCCAAAACCTTTTGAGAGGAGACCAGCCAGACCAGATGCCAAAATAAAATGCATGTACTTATGTATGGTACGGATGATAACCATATAAAGCACTGTATGTAAAACAACATTAAATGTTACTATAGATAAAGACACAGGGAGGAGCGTGACCCCTTTTCCACTCGACGATTGTGTCCCTCTCGGTGGGCTCTTACTGATGTTGCTGATCAGGCACCAACTTTACCGAAACAAAGCACTGCAGTGGGCATTAACAACCTGTCCGAAAACACTATAAAATGGCTCAAGCTAAAATAGGTGTCTCTATTAAGCGCAGCTTCAAACTGTCGGTAAATAAAACCCGGTAGGCGAAAGCCGCTTTAGGCAAAACAGGCGATCAGCAAACAGAGCTGTAAGCAAACAGAGCTCAAGGCAAAGCAGGTTCCTTGAAGGCGAGCAGTTTGCAGATTCTGCCAAAAGTCCCCTAGAGGATGATTTCAAATCAATAGAATAATAATAAACAACACCTCAGTTATAGAAACTAGCGAAATGAAATCACCGATCAGGCAGGTTGTTCTCTGGTTCCGGTTCTTCTACTTTAGGCACGAAACCGTCTGAAAACAGCCCACTTCTTTCTCACATTGATGCCGTGTATTGTTCTACAGAGGAGCTTCTTAACCTGGCTTTGATCGAACCGCGGGGGTCAAGACACACACAGTTTAGCCCGGTTCACACTAGCAATGTCAATGAATTGAGCACAGCCGTGTTAAAATGAGGCCACTCGCATTACTCCTGACGTCTTGACGGATACTTTGCCATCGGAGAGTCATACCCTGCAGGCGCGTGACAGCCGTCGCGTCAGCTGACTACAGTCAAAACCCCGAGGAAATCATTGAACTCCAGCGGAGCTCCAGCAGCAACCCTTTGGAACAACGTTCACGTGTCACCACATCGTTCCAAACCCCCTCATTGCTAAGAAAGATCTTGATGTCCTCGCACCGTTTGTTACAACGTGTCTTGATCCTTTTCCAGGACGGTGGACCACTAAGAAAAGCAACAGACGTTGTTGCTAAAATGATATCAGAGTTTTTTGTTGGTTTGGTTCTTTGGATTTTATGTGCAACTGATGCATTTCATTTTGTGCACTAATGAAATAGGTAGGTTTCGCATCTATCTATTTTTCCAATAACCAAGGGTTCGGTGACTGTCCTGATGAAGCTTGCCGGGTTCAGAAGGGATCGAGAACCACTGTTTTAGAGGGACTCGTTTCTGACGGCATCCTGGTACATCACGGTATTTTTTGGAGTAAATAAAACTCGCTCGCAACTGGCTAGCGTGTTAGCTCGTGTCAAAGGGAACAGAGACACCAGATGTGAGGCAGGCTTCATTACAGAAGCATGTTGATAAGGGTCATGTGGCGCGTGGCGCCGGGGGGGGTGCGCTGGGAAACGCGAGGTTGGCAGTTCGAACCCCGGCTGCTCCGTGTCCCTGAGCCTGTAACACCCAACCCCCCCCCAGGCAAATGTAAACCCATGGGTCAAAAATGCAACGCAAGTCGCTGAGGTCATTGATGATTTCTGCAATTTGGGTTGTTATTTGGGAATTTGGGATGTTATTTGTCGTCAAAATGATATGTATTTAAAATATATATATTACATGTGCAATACGAACAACTTCTAGGTTTCATATCATTTATTTGTATTCTTCTGTTTACATTTTCATATCTGCTATGCTTGGCTGCAATGCTAACTTTGGAAAGGCTTTAACTTGAACAGACAACAAGCCGTCAAGGGTGTTTGCTCACTCCTCCGTGAGGCCTTCAAGGGTTTGGGTCCACAGATAACAGCCACAGCCTCGCCACCCGGATACAATATGAAGTTTAAGGATGACACGATGTTTTCATCATGTGGATGTTTGCAAACTTTGTCTGCTTTCGTTCAGTCCACATTTGACATCATTTTATACATTTTGTAGTGGAAAACGGCTCCCAAAACCTTTTGAGAGGAGACCAGCCAGACCAGATGCCAAAATAAAATGCATGTACTTATGTATGGTACGGATGATAACCATATAAAGCACTGTATGTAAAACAACATTAAATGTTACTATAGATAAAGACACAGGGAGGAGCGTGACCCCTTTTCCACTCGACGATTGTGTCCCTCTCGGTGGGCTCTTACTGATGTTGCTGATCAGGCACCAACTTTACCGAAACAAAGCACTGCAGTGGGCATTAACAACCTGTCCGAAAACACTATAAAATGGCTCAAGCTAAAATAGGGGTCTCTATTAAGCGCAGCTTCAAACTGTCGGTAAATAAAACCCGGTAGGCGAAAGCCGCTTTAGGCAAAACAGGCGATCAGCAAACAGAGCTGTAAGCAAACAGAGCTCAAGGCAAAGCAGGTTCCTTGAAGGCGAGCAGTTTGCAGATTCTGCCAAAAGTCCCCTAGAGGATGATTTCAAATCAATAGAATAATAATAAACAACACCTCAGTTATAGAAACTAGCGAAATGAAATCACCGATCAGGCAGGTTGTTCTCTGGTTCCGGTTCTTCTACTTTAGGCACGAAACCGTCTGAAAACAGCCCACTTCTTTCTCACATTGATGCCGTGTATTGTTCTACAGAGGAGCTTCTTAACCTGGCTTTGATCGAACCGCGGGGGTCAAGACACACACAGTTTAGCCCGGTTCACACTAGCAATGTCAATGAATTGAGCACAGCCGTGTTAAAATGAGGCCACTCGCATTACTCCTGACGTCTTGACGGATACTTTGCCATCGGAGAGTCATACCCTGCAGGCGCGTGACAGCCGTCGCGTCAGCTGACTACAGTCAAAACCCCGAGGAAATCATTGAACTCCAGCGGAGCTCCAGCAGCAACCCTTTAGAACAACGTTCACGTGTCACCACATCGTTCCAAACCCACTCATTGCTAAGAAAGATCTTGATGTCCTCGCACCGTTTGTTACAACGTGTCTTGATCCTTTTCCAGGACGGTGGACCAATAAGAAAAGCAACAGACGTTGTTGCTAAAATGATATCAGAGTTTTTTGTTGGTTTGGTTCTTTGGATTTTATGTGCAACTGATGCATTTCATTTTGTGCACTAATGAAATAGGTAGGTTTCGCATCTATCTATTTTTCCAATAACCAAGGGTTCGGTGACTGTCCTGATGAAGCTTGCCGGGTTCAGAAGGGATCGAGAACCACTGTTTTAGAGGGGCTCGTTTCTGACGGCATCCTGGTACATCACGGTATTTTTTGGAGTAAATAAAACCCGCTCGCAACTGGCTAGCGTGTTAACTCGTGTCAAAGGGAACAGAGACACCAGATGTGAGGCAGGCTTCATTACAGAAGCATGTTGATAAGGGTCATGTGGCGCGTGGCGCCGGGGGGGGGTGCGCTGGGAAACGCGAGGTTGGCAGTTCGAACCCCGGCTGCTCCGTGTCCCTGAGCCTGTAACACCCAACCCCCCCCCAGGCAAATGTAAACCCATGGGTCAAAAATGCAACGCAAGTCGCTGAGGTCATTGATGATTTCTGCAATTTGGGTCTCAATCCTTAATGAGGATCCCAAAGGGTCAAACTCTTTACGTGCGAGTCAAACTGAGTCAAACCGCTGCTGGTAGATGTGCACCTTTAATCACTCAACTGTACTCCTTCACCAAAGAAGGAAACCAAAAGCAACATAATTTCTATTTTAAACAAATGTATTAACCCCAGGTTTTCAAGCTGAAATCAAAGGAAATGCCATAGAGCATGACAATCTGAAAATGTGTAACTCCATGTTTTCATTTTTTAAATTTTTTATTTTTCAGAAGCGCGACGGACAGGTGGGATTAAAACATGAAACCATGAAATGGTAAACTTCTGGATTTCTTTCTAACAGAAGAACTCAAAGGGACAAGAAACAGTTTCACAATCTACAAAAGCCACATAATACAAATCGGTACAAACAAGGTCAAAGGTCACTCAAAGACTTCAACCGAGAGCTAAATGTGGCTCGGCCTTCTCCACCTGAGAAGTGAGAACACACCTGTTTAAGGCCAAATGAAAGTCCGTCCTGTAAGCACTGATTGGTGTAACGCTTTACAGCGGGCCATAAAGTGCGGGGGGGGAGGGGGGGAGGGCGAAGACGCTTCTCAACAACACGGAAATATCGGCGGATCGGTTCAGTGTCGGTTTCCAGGATCTTGGGGAAAACGCAAGCGGGCCGACATGGACACGGGGGGTCCGATCCGGGCCGGTCTCCTTCTCCTGGCTTGTGCGTGTGTGGCCACGGGAAGTCCGATAGGTGAGTGGAGGGTGCTTCTGAAGGCGGGAACAGGAGGAACAGAAAGGTTCTCTCGTGTCACCAACACCAAAGTGCTGTTTGTTAAAAGAGAGTCGCGGCCTAAACGGGGATTTGTCAGGTGACGTTGACCTTTGACCCTCCAGTCAAAGTGGACTCGATGTATATAAGTGGAATTAGTGAAATGTTGCGGTTTTTTTTTTACATGATTTGAGCTGTCATGAGGCGCTGCAGGGGGGCTTCATAAATCTACTGAGCCCCCCGTTAGGTGACACCTACGCCCTAGCTCCTACCTCCTACGTCCTTTATTTTATTTCTGTATTAAATCATGACGCCACACCAGCGTGGTGACGCCTCACTTTACGTTTTAGTGTTTCAAAGTCCACCATCAGGTGTACGAAGGTGTAAAGAATTTCAGTATTGTATACAGAAACAAGATGGCAAAAACTAACACAAACACACACACAGTATGTTTTCATGTACTTGAAACTGTGTTTATCATAATAACCCGTAGTGTTCCTGTTCCTTAAGGTACTTCTGATATTAATTGTGCTGGGGGTAGCACTGCAGTATTGGGTCAAGTGAATGAAGGATATTCAGGTGAGTAACATCTATTTTAAATGACACTGATATTGCAAAAAGTCACTTCATCAGTAATTTTGAAATATAAAAAGAGATTAGAAATTCTCTGTAAGATGTATATCTTTTCAATAATAATTCAATGTATTTCCCGAACAAAGTGTCTAACATATGTTGTACAATCATATCTAAATTGGCAGCTTCCTTTTATATCCTGTGAATGTGTGACGGCCATCGATACATATTTGAAAACGTTGCATCAGTGCGACGCGTCATTCATCCTCACTGAGTGGAAAGCTTTTAACGCTCCGTCTCCCGTGTTGATGCAGGGGAGGTGGAGGTGGTGAGCGGGATCACGGGTGGGGTGAAGCTGGTGCCCCACATCTTCCCGACCCACCTGCAGTTCCTGGAGCTGAGCTTCACGGCGGGGGACGCCACCGCGACGGTCCGCACCACAAAGCCGCTGGACGCCGACGCGCTGGCCGCCGTGAGTTGGACAGAAGAACGTTACTAAGACGAGATGAACGAATGATTAAAGAGGGTTTTAATGCAGATAAAAAGGGTTAAATATTTCATTACATTTAAGCTAGGCCTTATGGCCTACATATACCATGCCTATGCAAGTTTAGGCTCATATATGTAGGCCTACATGGCCTATATAGGCCTACATATATCTTTATATGCCTATGTAGGCCTACATGGCCTATATAGGCCTACATATATCTTTATATGCCTATGTAGGCCTACATGGCCTATATAGGCCTACATATATCTATATATGCCTATGCAGGTTCACAGGTTTAGGCTCAAGGTTTAGTATGCTAGTATGAAAATAAATGAGTCATGCCCACGTTACACCCTCATGTCTCACTCACACTTCCTAACAACGCGCATCTTGAGGGATCGTCATGGAAACACTCCAGATAGCACGACTCATCGTGACTCACGTTAGATAACGGTTGAGCCGAGAGGTTCAATGGGCGCATATTGCATCATACTAGTTAATATTTAGCCTAATCCGAAAGGCGCATGACTACACACATACATTGGGATTTTGTAGATGGCTGCTGTCATCATTCCTCCTGTCGTTACTAAAGAGGTTTTATGGAGGTGATGGAGGGTAAAAACACATATTCCCTCTGTAATAAAAATCATTAAGTTCTTCAGGCTTCGTCAGTCCCAGTTAGGCGATATCTTCCAACGTCAGAAGCACGATTCCCTATTTCTAGCTGCTTGAGCTCAACCCGTGTTCCCGTCTCATCGGTGGCTTCATGTCTTTCAGACCGACAGCACCTTGTATTACTCCGTCATGTGTGACGACATAACGAAGGTGGGTGTCAACGTGTCAAAGTCACAATTTACACTGGGACGAGGAACAACAGCGTATTTCAGTTTACCTTTTGACCCTCACAGTACAACAACACTCGGACGCTGAAAATCAACGACCTCAATGACAACAAACCGATATTTGGACAGAAGAGCTACAGCGCGTCTGTCTCCGAGGTGAGTCCCTCAGCTCGACGCTGTCATGTGGAAATGGACATGTGGACGTGTGGACGTGTGGACGTGTCATTGTGCCTCGTCTTTCCCTTTCAGATCCACAGCGTGGACAGCGTGGTCCTCCAGGTGTCGGCGGTGGACGCAGACAGCACGCCAGCCAACAACCGAGTGGCATATTCCATTGTAATTCAGTCATAATAAGGCCACAAATATGAATACATATGTTATTAATCATAACATAATAATCTTGCACTGCCAAAGGGTTGAATGCAACTTGCTTCAAAGATTTTAATAGATGAAATCAAAATGGTTTATAAATAATACATTTGAATCTGTTATTTTCTCATGTTGTTATATAATTCAATTTAAACAGCAACAACAAATCACACTTTATAGAAAAATATTTTAAAAAGCTTTAGTGAAGTCACTGTTTCCACTGTGGACCTCGACGAGTAACAGTAATCATTATGAAAATCGAACTTTCTGTCATAAGGAACCGACTTCCGAGGACTTCATGGTGACCAACTCTGGGGCTTTTATTTTGAAAAGAAGTTTGAACTACAATATAGTTCAAAAGTACAACTTCATTGTGACGGCAAAGGTATTTGAACATATTCACACAAGCGCTAATCACTTAGAGGCATGACGGCGTGAATGGCTGACAGATGTGCGTGGTCACTGCAGGATAACGGCGGCTTAAACGACACGGCGTCCGTGCTCATCACCGTGGAGGACTTTGATAACATGAATCCGTATTTCAGCCACAACGTGTACCAGGCCTTTATTCCAGAGAACCAGGTTAGTCTCTGATGATCAAAACTGCACCTTTTAATCACAGTAAGCCCCTAAAAGCATATTCTGTTTTGTGGTACATTCTCCTATTAATGGAGCCATAATTTACCGAATGAACATCCGGATCTATTGAAGAACATTTGAATGTAGAGATTGAGACCATGGTTCATGTTTACAATGTTTATGGAGGGATTAAATCAAGAGAGACAGAGAATACGGCCTTAAGACATCAGCTTCCCTCTGCGGAACGAGAGGTTCAATAAAATGTTAATAAGTAACCCTGATATCTTGACTTCAGCTTTAGTTGTCCTACATTTACCTTCTGTGTGTTTGCTGTGCCATAGTCAGCGGGCGTTTTCATGGTTCATTTGTTGGATAAAACCCAAAGGGGATGAGACTTGGAGGGGGTCGTAAAACACCTTTTTTGATTCGATTAAATCTCCATAACCGTTATGTAACCCCCTGTATGTTTCATATTTAAAGGTTGGACCTTTCAGGGCTCTTGAGCCCGAGGCCATAAAAGCCCAGGACGGAGACTTGGGGATCAACATGACGTTGACTTACAGCATCAGCTCAGGTAAATGACGAGGAAGGAAGGCTTTGACCTCGGCTCGGACCCTTCCAGACGGAACAATGTTTGACGACGTCTTTGTGTGTTCAGTGTCTCCAGACAAGTATCGGACAAACTTCGGGGTGGACTTCAGCAGCGGGGCGGTGTCCGTGCTGACGGCTCTGGACCGGGAGGAGATGGCCAGCAGCGAGATCTCCGTCAGCATCAAGGTACCGACGCCTCCGTTCACGTAGGACAAGAGGAAGACGTGTCTTCACCAACCCCCTGAGTCCGTTTCCATCTAGTTATCCTGAACACGAGCAGGAGAAAGAAAATGACGACATTTTTCTGGGGAGAAAATACTTTTACCATGAATAAAACAACACAAAGCAGTGAAAAACTCACCTGTGACGTTTCGTCTCTGCAGGCGGCCCAGACGGACGACGCTCTGAAGACGGCCGGCGCCGTGGTGTCCGTCTTCGTGGAGGACGTGAACGATAACCCGCCGGATTTCGACCGGCCGGCCTACTCCGTATCACTCCTGGAAAACTCCCCCTTCGATGGCGTTGTGTTCAAAGCCGCGGTCAGCGACCTGGACCAGGTGCTGCGCTTTTAACTCAGAGCCACCTTTTAGAAGTCACATGATTGCTGCTACTGGAGGGCTTCAGGCCCGGAAAGATGATGAAGGAAGCACCAGAATGGTCACAGCTTGATGCAGTGGAGTTTTTTGCTTCGTCTTCATAACCATATTAAATGTCCCTGGGACCAATAAAACACGCTCCATTAATTAACACTAATTCACAATTTCATAGATCTGTCCTTTAAAAACGTGTCATTTATTTGATAGTGCTCTCTTATTGTGGTAAACTAAACCGTCTTTCTCCACAGGGAGGATTTGTGGGGACTCTACGGATCATTCCAGAATCTTCTCCCTTCTCTGTCGGCTCTGACGGGACCGTCCGAGTGAAGAACCCCTCAGACCTGGACAGAGAGACCACGGAAAGCTTCAGATTTGAGGTGAACTCCAGTTTTGAGAATGTGATTGTGGTAATAAGTGTGTTCCTGTGTGAACATTTCATCATTACAAACAACGCAGCGCCATTACTAAGTTATATAAGTTACCCTAAGACACAAACACAATACTACTTCATAGATACATTTATTGTTAACTATGTTATTCTGATGAGAGAGCCAAATATCACCGGACGTATCACGCTAGAACTATTTTATCTCCGCATCAGGACCTATACCGTGTCATATTATCTGTGATTTCGTTAATCTGTTATTTAACAGATCGAAGCAAAGGAGACAGATCCTCCCAACGCTGTAGTCGTGGTCGAAGTCAACGTAACTCTCCTGGATGAGAATGACAACAGTCCTTCATTCAGCAGTAAAACGTACGAGGGGAAAGTGTTTGCCAATCAAACAGTTGGAATGCAGCTGGTCCAGGTAAGTGATAAAAAACGTGTTTTAAACAATATGTGCTGGTCTGGAATCAGATTTCCATTACAGTTATGGAACAATCCATGTTGTCACCTGATTTTTTTATAGCTTCCAACATTTTATCTACCCTTGAAATATTCTTTGTGACCAGTTGTTATTGAATTGTAGAAGCTTGATATTATTTTTTAATACACTAAAAGATAACTAATTTCATATTAATCAATTTCCTCTTTTTCAAATCTCAAAAAATGATACCTCATAGTCTTAATTATTCCCTATTGGATAAAAACACATTTCTGCTTCCTGTGCCTCTGATTGGCTAGTATTGGGTACTAGCCAACTAGTGGGTAAAGTTAAGGAGTGAGGGTTGATATTGTTGGAATTTCAGGACCAAGCTCAGCCAATCAAGGGCAGAGTAGGGGTAGCGATGCCTTCGTCATAGTAGAAAAAAACCTTTTGTGATCATCAGATGAGGTCATGATAGATCATTTATTAACAATAAAAAAATCTTTCTGTTTTTTGCCCTTACATTTTTTTAAAAATATTATGGCATCCTTTAAATGTTATTGAATATTGTGATCATGAAAATATTTGAATGAAACCAGAGCAACATTAATTCATGCTCTTAACTGTTGGTATGGCGGGTTTTAGCTCAGCTTGTTTGACTGATTAAACCTCCTTAATGTACATGTGAACGTAATTATCTGTATAGATACTCTGGTGTTCCTCAAGGTTCAGGTCTCCTTCTCTTTCCTGTTTGAAGTACACTTGTGTGTGATACATCTGCCCTCTACTTTTATGCTGATGACACACTTCTCTATTTGACCCTGATTTGCAACTTACAACTTTGTTATCTCTCTCAACACCTTTTTCCTGTTTTCGTGTCATTTTCATTTGCCGTTTACGGATGTGGTGTTTGTGTAATTTAACTCAAAGGTTAAGGCCGAGGATCCAGATGCTGGCGTAAATGGGCAGATAAAATACTTTATTGACTTTGGCAACAACGACGGCTTCTTCTCAATCGAAGAAGACAGTGGAGAAATCTCGTTGGCTCGAACCATTCCCCTGCTGGAGAACCAGATATTGGAGTTCCCTCTCTACATAACGGCCAGAGACGGTAGATCTCTTAATTGCATAACTCACAAAACACTTAGCTGATTATGATGATTCCATTTTAGTAAAGAGCCAATCAGAAATAAATCACAACTCTATTTATTTTTGGTTTTGGATCTGATCTGAGGGTCATGATGTATTTGATAAACTGCTCTTTGTGGGCAGTTTAAATTTGTCCATTCAAAATCTTGTCCATTCATATAAAATTCATGAAATGTTATATGGATATATTGATATATGGTGTGTATATATATACTGTATATTGATATACAAACACAATATACAATATTCTTCCTCCTAGGGGGCGCTATATCCCGCTCCTCCTCAGCACAGGTGAACATTCGGGCCCCTGGCGACTCCAAGCCTCAGTTCCTACATGAAGTGTACCGTGGCACTGTAGAAGAAGAGCGGGAGCCGGGAGTTTTTATATTGAGGGTGAGTTGAGTAAGAGTCGATTTGTATCTGGAGTTCAGAGTGGGATGAGTAACTTTGGATTGTCTGCCAATTCATAATTGGAAAACTATTGTTTACATCCGGCTCTTGACCTTTTGTCTTCAGGTCGACTTCCTCGCCGTAGCTGCTGAGATTCCCGTGACTCTCCGAGTTGATTCCGAAGCCGACAAGTTTGTCATCACCGACGGCGGCGAATTCTCCACCAGGGTGAAGCTGGACTACGACGAGGCCCCACACAACTACTCCGTGGGCATCTCCATCTCCGACGGGGTCAACAGCAACAGCGCGGTGGTGGAGGTTCAAGTCACCGACGTCAATGACAACAGTCCCGTCTTTGCCTCCGGCTCCGCCACCGCGGCCGTCCCAGAGGACGCGGAGGCGGGGTCCAACGTGACGAGCGTGACAGCCACGGACAAAGACAGCGGCTTCAACGGGGAGATCCGATACTCCCTCAGAGGAGGACAGGGCAGGTTCTCCGTGGACCCCGTGTCCGGGACGCTGAGTGTGGGCGGTGCACTCGACAGGGAGGCCGAGGCCGAGTACAACCTGGTGCTGGTGGCCGAAGATCAGGGTCGTCCGTCCAGGTCGGCCACGGCCTCCCTGCTCGTCCAAGTGACCGATGTCAACGACAACGTCCCCGAGTTCTCACAGGCCGAGTACCGGGCCAACGTCTTTGAGACCGAGTCGGTCGGTACGAGCTTGCTCACCCTGTCGGCCGCAGACCCCGACGAAGAGGCCAACGGGAGAGTGACGTTCAGCATTTTTCAGCAAAGTCCGTCCTCGGAGCCTCCTGTCTTTGAGCTGGAGTCGTCCAGCGGGGTTCTGCGGTTGGCCCGGCCTCTGGACTACAGCGAGGTCAAGGCGTACAGCCTCCAGGTCCAGGCCTCCGACGGAGGGGCTCCCTCTCTGGTTGGGAACAGCTCTGTAGTGGTGACGGTGAGGGACGTGAACAACAACCCGCCGGAGTTCAGTAAGGAGATCTACAACGTGGCCGTCTCTGAGAGCCTGGCCAGCGGCGCGTCCGTCCTCACCCTGGAGGTCACAGACCCGGATGAGGTGAGTCACATCTTCTTTGTTGCTGTGATTGTGGGATCACAGCTGTTCAACACACTTCCTGTCTCTGTCTCCAGGGAGGATTCTCCAACGGTTACTTCCTCTTTGCCAACGACACTTTTGACATAAACAAACAAGGTGTGGTCTCACTGAGGAACGATGTCACCTTGGACAGAGAGACCAAGGACAGCTACATGATACAAGTACAAACATTTGAATCATGAAGGTCGTCCCATCACTTTTTTTGTTGGCATTTGGAGGACTTCTGAGTTCACGCTACTCTCCGTGTGCGTGTTCAGGTGGTGGCGGTGGATCAGGTCGCCGCCGGCCTGAGCGCCACGGCCCGGCTCAACGTCTCGGTGCTGGACTACAACGACAACGCGCCGCAGTTCCCGAGCCTCCCCGACCCCTTCCTCATCGCCGAGGGCGAGTACTCGGAGGTCGCCCCGGGGGACGTTTTCACCATCGAGGCCACGGACGCCGACCTCGGCCCCAACGGAGAGGTCA